>NC_136261.1:3602235-4072235 GCF_964187855.1 Myxine glutinosa | reverse complement strand
TACACCCACAAAGGAACATTTATATTTAATATTACATTGTTACACACACACACACACACACACACACACACACACACACACACACACACACACACACACACACACACACACACACACACACACACCGAATACACTTCCCTACACCCACAAAGGAACATTTATATTTAATATTACATTGTTACACACACACACACACACACACACACACACACACACACACACACACACACACACACACACACACACACCTCTCTGATAATATAGATGGCTGCAAGAAGCATCATTTTGTTTGTGCACAGCTGTGCCGTTGATGCAGTGCCCACTGTAGTTCAGAACAGCAATTGGTAATTAGTTGAGGGTGCTGTCGATAGAAACTCGCCAACGTAGAAACTCGCTAACTCTGCACCGTGGGATCTATAACGTCCACTTACCCGTCGATAACTCGCTAACTCTGCACCGTGGGATCTATAACGTCCACCAACCCGTCGATAACTCGCTAACTCTCCATCGTGGGATATATAACGTCCACAGACCCATCGATAACTCGCTAACTCTGCACCGTGGGATCTATAACGTCCACCAACCCGTCGATAACTCGCTAACTCTCCATCGTGGGATCTATAACGTCCACCGACCCATCGATAACTCGCTAACTCTGCACCGTGGGATCTATAACATCCACCAACCCATCGATAACTGGCTAACTTTCCATCCTGGGATCGAAAACGTCCACCAACCCTTCGATAACTCGATAACTCACCACCATGGGATCTATAACGTCCACCGACTCGTCGATAACTCGCTAGCTCTGCACCGTAGGATCTATAACGTCCACCAACCCATCGATAACTCGCTAACTTTGCACCGTGGGATCTATAACGTCCACCAACCCGTCGATAACTCGCTAACTCTCCATCGTGGGATCTATAACGTCCACAGACCCGTCGATAACTCGCTAACTTTGCACCGTGGGATCTACAACGTCCACCAACCCGTCGATAACTCGCTAACTCTCCATCGTGGGATCTATAACGTCCACCGACCCGTCGATAACTCGCTAACTCTCCATCCTGGGATCTATAACGTCCACCAACCTGTCGATACTTGCTAACTCTGCACCGTGGGATCGATAATGTCCACCGACCCGTCGATAACTCGCGAACTCTTCATTCTGGGATCTATAACGTCCACCAACCCGTCGATACCTCGCTAACTCTCCATCGTGGGATCTATAACGTCCACCGACCCGTCGATAACTCGCTAACTCACCACCATGGGATCTATAACGTCCACCGACCCGTCGATAACTCGCTAACTCTGCACCGTGGGATCTATAACGTCTACCGACCCGTCGATAACTCGCTAACTCTCCATCGTGGGATCTATAACGTCCACCAACCCGTCAATAACTCGCTAACTCTCCACCATGGGATCTATAATGTCCAGCGACCCGTCGATAACTCGCTAACTCTCCACCATGGGATCTATAACGTACTCCAACCCGTCAATAACTCGCTAACTCCCCATCGTGGGATCTATAACGTCCACCGACCCATCGATAACTCACCAACTCTCCATCGTGGGATCTATAACGTCCACCGACCCATCGATAACTCGCTAACTCTCCATCGTGGGATCTATAACATCCACCAACCGGTCAATAACTCGCGAACTCTCCATCGTGGGATCTATGTCACCGGGTCCCCCCCTTACCTCTGGTCTCGGTGGACCTCCGAACCCCGAGAGGGTCCCCGGCAGAAAGATGTGTTATCCTTGGTTGAAATCCAGCAAATAATGAAACCCTCAATGGAACCAGCAAATGAAACAGACAAATCAATAATGCAACCACACCAGGTTATAACCAAACAATAATATATTATAAATCACACACAAAGAGCCATACAACAATGGGGCAATCACCCCTACTTTCAAATCTTACGATGATATCCTTGTCAAGCCCCTTAACCCCACACTCACGGCACCTCCACCAATGTCTCTGCACCCCGTCCAAGGCGAAGTCCCAATGTCTCTGTGCGCTCCCGCGATCGGGGAGTCAAGGCCCGATGGTCAATTGAGGCGTAGGTGAGCGAGACGACCCCGAGGTCATGTGCTCAGCACCCAGCAACACAGCGGTGGAAAGGAACCTCTCAAAGAGGCGCCCCGACGTACACGTTGCGGTTCAATCCGCGAGCCTCCGTATAATTCTCACGTGCCCCTTTCTGGCACAGCCGTCCAAGGCGAACACCGGGGAATAATGCCCAGCCAACACGACAAAAACCTGGTCACTGCGGGTTGCTCGCGTGGCGAAGATGGCGGACGGCTTTCACTCCAACCCGGGATTTGATGCCCGGATCCTCCGGAACCTCAATGAGAATACCCGACGACACAGGCTCCACGCACTCCGGCGATATTTCTTATCACCCGAACTTCCCTTCAAGGACGCAAAGTTCCCTCGCACTGTACGTCGCACGCTCGGGCCGGAGCTTCAACAACAACGTCTGTTTTACGATCTCCTCGCCTCTCTTTCCTTTTTTCCACCTCTTCCGGTCTCGATCCGGATTTCCGGCCACATTTTACCAAGAGCGCTTTTAAATCTTTTCACCACAACAACCCTTTCCCTTAAGTCACAATAAGCATAATATCTAGAATACTTCGAACCAACAACAATAATCATCAGCAATCATTAGGGCCGAATCCATAACACTTCCCCCCCTCAAGAACGAAAGTTTGAACACCGTGAAAACTTTCATTGCATGCCCTCTTTGAACATGCAAAAGTAAATTCACCACCCAAATCAGCAATCCCCATGGGCAACAATACTCAACCTTCCCCAAAAATAAAGCAACAAAATTTTACACAACCCCCAGAGCTTTCCAAAGTTAATTCGCTCTGGACCAAGCGTCAACAACGACATTGTCCCTGCCCCTCTGATTTTTACTTCTAGTTTCTCTTGAATGAAGGTTAAGGGGTTGTGACCAAAAACCCAAAGGCCAGCAAATCTATAGCACCGTCCCCGGGAGGCCGAGCTGAAAGCCAGGTTCCATGGTGGTTGGGTGGTGAAGCCTGGAAGTATTCACCACATGGACGCCTTTAGGAACGTGGAGTTCACGGTTAGTCCGGGGAGGAAAGTTCACTACATGGACGCCTTTAGGAACGTGGAGTTCACGGTTAGTCCGTGCAGGAAAATTCACTACCTGGACGCCTTTAGGAATGTGGCGTTCACAGTTAGTCCGTGTAGGAATCTTGGCTCGGTGGCTCCGCAGCATTCAGTGCTTCCACTTTTCCGGACTCCTAATAATTACGGTGGGACCACTTGTCACAGTAGTCACCTGACTGGCGGTCTCCTTCTCGGCCACCACTCTGATTAATCCTTCCTTCAGGAGCTGTCATAACTCTTGAAGCCTCCATAATAATATCGCTTGCGGCCACCACCACTACTACTCTGTGGTCCTCCTCTGTAGCCCCCTCGACCCCTAGGAAATGCCTTCCCTACTGTGATGGTCCGACCCTCCAACTCCTTGCTATTCAGATCCTTTTCTGCCTCTCTGGCGTCCTTTGCGTTTTCAAATGTGACAAAGCCAAACCCTCTTGACTTTCGTGTCTCCCTGTCTTTTATCAGCAGCACTTCCAAAAGCAGTCCATATTTGCTGAAGGCAGACTCCAGAACATCTTCCTTTGTTTGGAAGTTCAGTCCACCTACAAATAACTTGCTTAGCTTGTCGCCATCCCTAACTGGTGTGGTTATTTTCCCTACTGGGCTTTTTAACAACCATCGGGTTACCATAAACTTGACCACCGGCCAAATCATTCCCGATAACAACCGATACTCCCTCTACAGGAAGCGTGGCTTGTAAACCGACGGTGACCGGTCCTGACACCAAATCGGACTCCGAATGGATGACATGAAGTGGAGCACTAACACAGCCACCAATCCCCTGTAAACGAACACTATCCCCAGTTGCCGTCTCCTCGGACCATGGCAAGATGCCTTCAAGCATTAAAGATTGATGTGCTCCTGTGTCCCTCAATATCCTAACCGGTCTCCGGTTAGTCGAGGCTCCATCCAGTGACACAAACCCCTCGGAAATAAATGTTTGGTAACCCTTTTGAGGGTGATTTCTCACAATGGCCATCGCATTTGGAGTTGTACTAGTCGAACTCCGCTCCTGAATTTCCTTTCCCAGAGCATAACAGTTGGACATCCAGTGTCCCGGTTTATGGCAAAAAGTGCAAGTAGGCCCGGAGGAGAACCTCGTGGTCTGCCAAGGCATGGGGGCGGCGGTCTGCCTCGAGTCCCCCGGACGATCGGTCTGTCTTGGAACCGCAGTCTTCTCATTTCTAGAAGTCGTGGTGTCAAAGTGAACCTCATTTTCATCCCGAGGCCGCCCCCATGGATTTTCACTCTCCGCCCCTGATGTACCATAGCTCCCCTGGCTAGGTCTGGGCGAGAAGTTCGGTTTGTGGAACCCCATCCTGTGTGTTAAGGCACAGTCATCTGCCATGGTGGCTGCCTCATACAGCTTTGGTACTTTCCTTTCCTCCAGATGAACTTTAATGTCCTCGTGGACACACTGTTGGAATTCCTCCACCAGGATCAATTGTCGCAATCGTTCGAAGTCTTCCCCAACTCCTTTTGAATCACACCACCTATCAAACATGGCTTCCTTCACTCTGGCAAATTCCACATGTGTCTCACTCTCCCTCCTCCTGGCACTCCGGAATTTTTGCCGGTAAGCTTCCGGGACCAATTCATAGGCTTTGAGAATGTGTTTATTCAATACCTCGTAATCTGCGCATTGGTCAATCGGTAAAGCCGAATAAATCTCTTGAGCTTTACCCACCAGAACACTTTGCACTAGTATGGACCAGTACTCCTCAGGCCAGTTTAACTGATGAGCCACTTTCTCAAAGTGTGGAAAAAACTTGGCTACCTCCTTTTCATTGAAGGGTGGAACCAGCCTCACATGTCTGCCAACATCCCAGGTGTTCTGACTAGGTGTCGAACCAGTCAGCAAGGATGGTACCTCTCCCCGTTCTCTCATTAACTCCAGCTCCTTGACTTTAATTTCCTGCTGACGCACCAATTCACGGTCCTTTAACTCCCTTTCGGCTCTTCTCTCCTCTGCTTCGAGTTCTCTTGCAGCTCTCCTTTCCTCTGCTTTTTTGTCTTCTAACCTTTCCTGGAGTTCTCTTTCCTGGGCTGCTCTTCTTTCCTGGAATTCTCTTTCCTGTACTTTTAACCTTTCCTGGAGTTCTCTTTCCACTCTCCTTTCCTCTGTTTTTTTCTCTACTAACCTTTCCTGGAGTTCTCTTTCCTGTACTTTTAACCTTTCCTGGAGTTCTCGTTCCTGTGCTTTTTCCCTTTCCTTGCTCCGTAATTGCATCTCCAGTTTCCAGAGCTCCACATTTTCTTGTTCTTCTGGTAACCAATCCCAGGCTACCTCTTCCCATGCTTTTAACCCCACCATAGATTGTATCACCACTGTCTGCAACTCTGCCTTCTTCATATTAGTTCGGACCTCCAAGCTAAAATGTTTGGCCAATTTCCAGAGGTCCGATTTTACTAATGCTCTGAACTGTGCTTCACTAGGGGTCACTGTAAATTTCTCTGCGTCAAACTCCATAGTGACTACTGGTAACACCTGTTAACCTTCACACAAGAAATTTTTAACAAACAAAAACTTTTTTTTTTTGTTGTTGTTGTTGTTTGTTTTTGGAAAAAATTTGGGAATGTTGGAAAAAGTTCCAAATTTGGGAATTCTTGGAATGTTAGGGAATTCTTTCCCAGACTAAATTTAGGAATTTTTTTGATCCCGGACGCAGACCCAATTGTGAGCCCACAAATATCAATTGGATGAGCCCCCAATTTCTGTTACGGGGTCCCCCCCTTACCTCTGGTCTCGGTGGACCTCCGAACCCCGAGAGGGTCCCCGGCAGAAAGATGTGTTATCCTTGGTTGAAATCCAGCAAATAATGAAACCCTCAATGGAACCAGCAACTGAAACAGTCAAATCAATAATGCAACCACACCAGGTTATAACCAAACTATAATATATTATAAATCACACACAAAGAGCCATACAACAATGGGGCAATCACCCATACTTTCCAATCTTACGATGATATCCTTGTCAAGCCCCTTAACCCCACACTCACGGCACCTCCCCCAATGTCTCTGCACCCCGTCCAAGGCGAAGTCCCAATGTCTCTGTGCGCTCCTGCGATCGGGGAGTCAAGGCCCGATGGTCAATTGAGGCGTAGGCGAGCGAGACGACCCCGAGGTCACGTGCTCAGCACCCAGCAACACAGCGGTGGAAAGGAACCTCACAAAGAGGCGCTCCGACGTACACGTTGCGGTTCAATCCGCGAGCCTCCGTATAATTCTCACGTGCCCCTTTCTGGCACAGCCGTCCAAGGTGAACACCGGGGAATAATGCCCAGCCGACACGACAAAAACCTGGTCACTGCGGGTTGCTCACGTGGCGAAGATGGCGGACGGCCTTCACTCCAACCCGGGATTTGAGGCCCGGATCCTCCGGAACCTCAATGAGAATACCCGACGACACAGGCTACACGCACTCCGGCGATATTTCTTTTCGCCCGAACTTCCCTTCAAGGACGCAAAGTTCCCTCGCACTGTACGTCGCACGCTCGGGCCGGAGCTTCAACAACAATGTCTGTTTCACGATCTCCTCGCCTCTCTTTCCTTTTTTCCACCTCGTCCGGTCTCGATCCGGATTTCCGGCTACATTTTACCAGGAGCGCTTTTAAATCTTTTAACCACAACAACCCTTTCCCTTAAGTCACAATAAGCATAATATCTAGAATACTTCGAACCAACAACAATAATCATAACAACAATCATTAGGGCCGAATCCGTAACAATCTATAACGTCCACCAACCCGTCGATAACTCGAAAACTTTGCACCGTGGGATCTATAACGTCCACCAACCCGTCGATAACTCGCTAACTCTGCACCGTGGGATCCATAACGTCCACCGACCCGTCGATAACTCGCTAACTCTCCATCGTGGGATCTATAACGTCCACCAACCCGTCGATAACTCGCTAACTCTGCACCGTGGGATCCATAACGTCCACCGACCCGTCGATAACTCGCTAACTCTCCATCGTGGGATCTATAACGTCCACCAACCCGTCGATAACTCGCTAACTTTGCACCGTGGGATCTATAACATGCACCAACCCGTCGATAACTTGCAAACTCTGCACGGTGGGATCTATAACGTCCACCAACCCGTCGATAACTCGCTAACTTTGCACCGTGGGATCTATAACGTCCACCGACCCGTCAATAACTCGCTAACTCTCCATCGTGGGATCTATAACGTCCACCGACCCGTCAATAACTCGCTAACTCTCCATCGTGGGATCTATAACGTCCACCAACCCGTCGATAACTTGCTAACTCTCCATCGTGGGATCTATAACGTCCACCAACCCGTTGATAACTTGCTAACTCTCCATCGTGGGATCTATAACATGCACCAACCCATCGATAACTCGCAAACTCTGCACGGTGGGATCTATAATGTCCACCAACCCGTCGATAACTCACTAATTCTGCACCATGGGATCTATAATCTCCACCGACCCATCGATAACTCGCCAACTCTCCATCGTGGGATCTATAACGTACACCAACCCGTGGAAAACTTGCCAACTCTCCATCGTGGGATCTATAACGTCCACCAACCCGTGGATAACTCGCTAACTCTCCATCGTGGGATCTATAAGGTCCACCGACCCGTGGATAACTCGCTAACCCTGCACCATGGGATCTACAACGTCCACCGACCCATCGATAACTCGCTAATTCTGCACCATGGGATCTATAACGTCCACCAACCCATGGATAACTCGCTAACTCTCCATCGTGGGATCTATAACGTCCACCGACCCGTCGATAACTCGCTAACTCTGCACCGTGGGATCTATAACGTCCACTGACTAATGCGAGCATACGGGCAGTTGGCCTCACGTTCATCCGAGCGATGGTACACGTTGTGATGGAAGGTGTTGTAGTGGGGTCGGGAATTGAACGTACACCAGACATCTGAAAGGCAAATGCGATGCCTGTGCACCATGGTTTCTGACTCGATAACTCGAAGGATACATGGAATTAGACGGTGTTGATGTTCACAGAACATTTAAACTTGTGCACATGTCCTGATATCTTATCACAAAGACATTTTGGATGCTAGGTGTACTCATTCTGTCGTCTACCTGCCACCTCCACCTCGTCGGGTGTGAACCTTCCATCCAGTCATCCAGGTCCTCCATTTGCCTTGACCTCAGTATTGAATAATAAACCTTATGGTGCTGATCCACCTTAGCCATTGTATGTTTACCATGTGTGCTGCTTGTGTCGTTCTTTACCTGCAGTCAATATCTACCCTCTGGACATCGTCAGGAACACCGTGAGTGCTGTACCTGTTGGCAACATGAAGAAACATTGGTTCCGCTGTCCATGATGATCCACCTTCAAAGTTTCCGACCTTTTCTTCCTCGGGCCCGGCTCTCCATACTCCATACTACATGCTTATCATTTATTTTTATTGTGAACATCTTCATCACAACAAATGCAGAATGTTATTTAACCCTGAGACTTTGTGCACTTGATCCCCACACCTGTGTCAGGTGTCCTGGTTGCAGGAGAATCTCAGTTACTCAACTCGTGCACATCTTCACAAATATACATTCCATTGTGAATTCTCGTTAAACACATTGTTTTCACTCTCAATTAAGTAAAACCTTTCGTGCATTAAAACCTTTTTTGCAAATGTTTCTGCATTTTTGTGTTCAGTTTGAATCCACAGCTGCCACCCATTTTCAAGGTAAACTTTACCTGATTTTACCTACACAGTGCAGCTTGAGGAGGGAAACCAGCCAGGCTGAATGGTATGACAGACATACACCTGCCCATAATTTGCTGCAAGTTCTGAATTATAAACCAGGATATGGAGGAGATTTAACCACGAAAATGCAGATAAACAACAAGCAAAGGTAACAAAAGCAAGAAGAAAAAGACATTAAAATGTCATGGTCGCCGCAGTGGTTTTCATATTTTTGCTGTATGGAGTTAAAGGCCACCAGTCGGCCATCTTTGATCGGATGACAAAACAAAATCTTCTGCATATGTATACTCATGTATTGTCTTTGTGCCAAGTTTGAAGAAAATCGGTCCATGCATGTCGAGAAATAGTTGAGGACGTATTAAATATCGGGTTTTTTACAACTAAAATTGCCATATTCTTAAAATGGCCATATGTTAGACTTAGAGAATACATCCTGGAGTTACTGGGATGGTTGGAGGACTGGGAGGGCACAGGAGAAATGGTAGCGAATACATCCTGGAGTTACTGGGATTGGTTGGAGGACTGGGAGGGCACAGGAGCAATGGTAGAGAATACATCCTGGAGTTACTGGGATTGTTGGAGGATTGGGAGGACACAGGAGCAATGGTAGAGAATACATCCTGGAGTTATTGGGGATGGTTGGAGGACTGGGAGGACACAGGAGCAATGTTAGAGAATACATCCTGGAGTTACTGGGATGGTTGGAGGACTCGGAGGGCACAGAAGCAATGTTAGAGAATACATCCTGGAGTTACTGGGGATGGTTGGAGGACTGGGAGGGCACAGAAGCAATGTTAGAGAATACATCCTGGAATTACTGAGATGGTTGGAGGACTGGGAGGGCACAGGAGCAATGGTAGAGAATACATCCTGGAATTACTGGGATTGTTTGGAGGACTGGGAGGACACAGGAGCAATGTTAGAGAATACATCCTGGAGTTACTGGGATGGTTGGAGGACTGAGATGGCACAGGAGCAATGGTAGAGAATGCATCCTGGAGTTACTGGGGATGGTTGGAGGACTGGGAGGGCACAGGAGCAATGGTAGAGAATACATCCTGGAGTTACTGGGGATGGTTGGAGGACTGGGAGAGCACAGGAGCAATGTTAGAGAATACATCCTGGAGTTACTGGGGATGGTTGGAGGACTGGGAGGGCACAGAAGCAATGGTAGAGAATACATCCTGGAGTTACTGGGGATGGTTGGAGGACTGGGAGGGCACAGGAGCAATGGTAGAGAATACATCCTGGAGTTACTGGGGATGGTTGGAGGACTGGGAGGGCACAGGAGCAATGGTAGAGAATACATCCTGGAGTTACTGGGGATGGTTGGAGGACTGGGAGGGCACAGGAGCAATGGTAGAGAATACATCCTGGAGTTACTGGGGATGGTTGGAGGACTGGGAGGGCACAGGAGCAATGGTAGAGAATTGACCAGAGAAAACAGGGAGATCACCGACCTGCCTGCAGTGTTAGAGAAACAGACCTTGTGCTTTGTCCTCATCACCTGAGATTCCAATAATGTTGAGAACTTCAGATTCCACAAAATCCAGGATAAACAGAAGATGTGATGTTGGGCAACAGGCCACAGCAGATAGCAATACTCCATTAGGAAATGGAAAAGCCTTGTAGAATGGAAGTAGCGCTGATTTCCCAAGGAAAGATTTGGATCGATGGAGGATGCCCTGTTTGTGGCTACCTTTAGAGGTGAGCTTCGTTATGTGGTTTGCCCAGGACAGGTCATGGGTAATGATGGGATCTCGAAGTTCAAGAGAATTAACCTCTTCCAGTGGATGCCATTGGGAAAAGGTGGGTGGGTTCATTTGACAATCTTTCCGGAGTGATAGGGTGAGAGCGCAGCGTTTCCCAGGATTGAAGGACACGACCCATTTATTTGACCGATTCATCCACAATCCTCTCCCAATGCTACAGTCATTTATTTTCATTTATATATTCTATTTTCCTGATATTCATTTATTTTCTCTGCTGACCTATGAATAACATATGTTATTCCCCATGGGGAGTACTTTACAATGAGTACCCCATGGGGAGTAAAATTTCAAACTGATCAGACTAAGCGTTGTCCATGTCAAATTATGACGTCATAATTATGGCACCAATGACGTTATCGTTAACAACACCTATTCCCCCCCCCCCCCTCCCCAACCCCCTCCCGCCCTCCCCATATGGAGTTATTTACAATGAGCCACGTTTCAATTTTTTCTATGGAGCAGTTTCAGAGATATAGAGGTGCAAAGTTTTTTGGTTTTTCCAAGATGGCGCCCGTAACACGCGACCTACGACGTTATGATTAAAAAATTTAACTCTTTAATTTTAAATTATTATGAAATTAAATTCATTTTATGATTAATGATTTTTATTTATTTATTTGTTTATTTATTTATGATTTTTTAATGATTTTTTTCTTTTTTTAAATGAAAATTTATTTGATGTCATGATTATTAAATTAAGATTATGATTTAAAAAAATTCATGCATGGCTTGCGGACTTCCTCTCTGGTCGTAGTCAACGTGTTGCCCTGAATGGGTTTCTCTCATCTCCTCTTCCTGTTCTGGCTGGAGTTCCCCAACGCAGTGTTCTGGGCCCTGTGCTTTTTCTGGTCTTCATCAATGATCTCTCTGACTCTCTTGAAAATCCTCTCTATCTCTTTGCTGATGACTCCACTCTCTGCCGCTCCATTCCTCATCCCACAGATCGGCAGTCTGCAGCCTCCTCACTCTCTGCAGACCTGGACAAAATCACAGACTGATCAAACAAGTGGAACATGTCTTTCAATCCTGACAAATCTCACACTCTTACGATGTCTCTCCGAAAAGACCGACTGGAAAACCCTCCCATCTACATTCTCAACAATCCTCTCCAAGAAGTTCTGTCGCTCAAGCTTTTGGGTCTCACTATCTGCCATGGTCTTTCCTGGGAAAACCACATGAAAAATCTGGCCTCCAAAGCCAGTCGCCGACTGGGCATCCTCCGTCGTGCGAAGTCCTTCCTTGGCACACCTGAGCTCCTCACCACATACAAGGCTTTCATCCGCAGCTCAATGGAATACTGTTCCCCCTCTGAGCCGGTGCTCCTGCCTCACACCTAGCTCGTCTTCACGCTGTTGAAACCAAAGCGTTCAGAATCATTGGAATCTCCTGCGATGAAGCAAACTCTGAGGGTCTTTCACTCGCTCACCGCAGGCAGGTCGGTGGTCTTTCTGTCTTCTACTGACTCCTCTCCGGCTTTGCTTCCCCAGCTCTGTCTGTGCTCTGTCCCGCAAATATTCCTACAGGTCGCACAAGATCTGCTTGCAACCCTCTTCTGGTTAAACTGCCAAAATCAAGACTTTCTGCTCACCTTCACTCCTTCATTCCCCTTTTCTCCCGCCTCTGGAACAAACTCCCCCACTCCCTTCAATCCCACTCCTCCCTCCAGGTCTTTAAAACAGCTGTTCCCCACCATCTCTTATCTTCCCCCATCCAAAACCTTGATCCACTTTTTTGATATACCGACTTCTTTCCTGGAAGTCACAGCAATGTCCATGTGTTTTTTTACCTCTCCCACCACCATGCCCCCCCCCCCCCCCACTCCCCATGCCTCGTCCCCCCCAAGCCCTCTCCCTCCCACAGATCTCCCAATGTCCCTGTTCTCTACTGTTGTACTTGTGTGCTTCCCTCTCTCTCCCCATCTTGTCTCCCACTCCCTTTATTATATGTTTTGTGTGTCCGTTTGTTTTTTTGTGATGAATGTTAGTTTTACACGAGCCTCGATCTTGTATTAAAAAAAAAAGCAAAACAAAACCCGAGGAGGCGCTCCGATTGTGAATATTTTGTGTAAATCGGACTAACAGTTGCAGAGCAAACGCATTATAAAGGGGATAAACCCGAAAAAAGACGAAACCTTTAAAAAGCCACTCCTGCAGAATGGCTGAACAGATCGAGTGAAAACTTCACACATATGTTCTCCATGCCTTGGGGATACCGTGGTGTCCTTGAATAATTCAGAGGTCACATGGTTTGGCAGCAATGATGTTTTGAAGAAAAAAAAATCCACTTCTCCAGAATGGCTGAATAGATTGAGTGTAAACTTTACACATATGTTCCCCATGCCTTGGGGATACCATGGTGTCCTTGACCAATTCATAGGTCACGTGGTTTGGTGGTCATATTGGATTGAATGAAAATCTTTTTTAAATTATATCTCTTGAACCGCTTCATTGATCGATGTGAAACTTCAAAGTAATGTAGTAGTTGTAAAGTGGAACTCTTGTTTAAAATTTCAATATGATTGGTCGTACGGTTTGGCAGCCAGAAGTTATTATTGTTTGAAGAAGAAACTCTACAATATTATCTTCTCCATTTGACTTTTCAGTATATCTATAAATTATGTACTGTTTGAACTCAGTGGCATCTTCTCTTTTAATTGCGTAGTCGATTAATTATGCACTATTGGAGTGTACCTTTCGACATTTGCGAATGCTGAGACCCATTAGACTTTTGAAAAACCTTTAAAACCCCCAAGACCCTTAAGACCACCAAGACCACGAAATACCCCGAAGACGCTCAAATACCACGAATAACCAGAGGACCCTGAGGACCCAAAAGACCCCGAGGTCTCAAAAGACCCAAAATATCCCGAGGACCCAAAAAAGACCCAAAACACCCTGAGGACTCCGAAGATTCAAAAGACCCTGAGGACTGAAAACAACCCAATGACTCAAAAGACCCAAAAGACCCCATGGACCCAAAAGAGCCAGAGGAGTAGTATAAATCGGAGACTCCTAGGACAGACCACATTCCCCCACATTCCCCGCATCCCCCCCCCTTGCCCCCAAACCGCCTCAACTCAAAAACAGGAAGTGACTCACCACAAACCGGAAGTGACCAATTTATTTAATTTTCACATTTCACGATTTTCAAAAAATAAAAAAATGATTTTCAAAAAATTTCCGATTCGTCATTTTTCCCGATTTTCACGATTTTTTGTGATTTTCTGACTTTCATGATTTTCCCAAAAAAAGAATTATAACAACCAATTTTTAACCGTATGATTAAAAAAAATATGAATACAACATTGCAAGTTTGCGAACATGTGTGAATATTTGTAAATGTTTGTGATCCTTTGTGACCGCGAATGCGAATTCCTACAGCGGGTACACAAAACCCCAGGCTTACCACGGGTAATGCAATCCATCGCTATATAGAAACCCCCACCCCTTACATATTACAAACTAATCCTTTAAATAAAAAATTTGATTTTTAGTTTGAAGAAACATATGATTAATAAAATGAGTAAAACCTATTGCAATGTAAAACCTTATGTATTTGAAGTAGTGATAAATGTAGGGGTGTACTTACTTTTTCCACATGTGTAATTTGCATTTTTGTTTATTTAAATATTGATACTATGTCTCTCCGAAAAGATCGACTGGACAACCCTCCCATCTACTTTCTCAACAATCCTCTCCAAGAAGTTCTGTCACTCAAGCTTTTGGGTCTCACTATCTGCCATGATCTTTCTTGGGAAAACCACATTTCCAAGCTGGCCTCCAAAGCCAGTCGCCGACTGGGCATCCTCCGTCGTGCGAAGTCCTTCCTCGGCACACCTGAGCTCCTCACCACATACAAGGCTTTCATCCGCAGCTCAATGGAATACTGTTCTCCCCTATGGGCTGGTGCTCCTGCCTCACACCTGGCTCGGCTTCACGCTGTTGAATCCAAAGCTTTCAAAATCATTGGAATCTCCCGCGATGAAGCTATCTCTGAGGGCCTTTCACTCACTCACCGCAGGCAGGTAGGTGGTCTTTCTGTCTTCTACCGACTCCTCTCCGGCCTTGCTCCCCCAGCTCTCTCCGTGCTCTGTCCCCCAAATATTCCTACAGGTCGCACAAGATCTGCCAGCAACCCTCTGATGGTTAAACTGCCGAAATCTCGGCTCTCTGCTCACCTTCACTCTTTCATTCCTCTTTTCGCCCGCCTCTGGAACAAACTCCCTCACTCCCTTCAATCCCACTCCTCCCTCCAGGTCTTTAAAACAGCTGTTCACCACCATCTCTTATCTTCCCCCATCCAAAACCTTGATCTTTTCTACCCCCCGCTAATTCACCCCAGATCCACCTTGTTTGAAATTCCAACTTCTTTCCTGGAAGTCCTGGCAGTGTCCATATGTTTTATACCTCTCCCACCGCCCCCTTCCCATGCCCCCCCCCCCCCCCAAAGCCCTCGCCCTCTCTCAGATCTCTCGATGTCTCCATGTCTTTCGGTCCCTGCTCTCAAATGTTGTGTTTGTGTCCTTCCCCCTCTCTCCCCATCTTGTCTACCGCTCCCGATGTTATATGTTTTATGTGTCGGTTTGTCTTTCTGTGTGATTAATGTTCGCTCTTTCACGAGCCTCGATCTTGTATACAAAAAAAAAAAAAAAAAAAAAATTATTCAATGGACTACAAAATGTAAATGTTTCATGATATTTGTTATATTGTATCACCTTTATCTCTCAATATTATTGAAATGAAGATCAAATAGCTGTATGTTGAAATATGTTGAAAAAGTCAAAACTTTACATGGGGTGTACTTACTTTTTCGCGTGACTGTACATGAGATTAATACCATGACAGGTAATACCATTCCATCTTCCCACCACCAAATCTGTTTGTATTCCCTGACTTTGTATAGTTATATGATTGTCTTGACTCTTTGTCATACCAACCATCGCTATGCTACCATATAATTTTTTTACTTCCTAACTCATGTATTAGCTGACTACTAATTGTGTTTCCACATACCGCATTATGGTCACCAAGGGGGTAATAGTCTTCTTTACGGGACCAAATAATATCTTGTAGTTCTTCCAAGTTTATTGAAAAGAACCAATTATACCCCAAATCAGGCATATCATACCCCCATTTATCAATTACCATATTAACAATATCCACCTCTTTATAAAGTTTAATTGTAAGTGGTACGTTAAATTTAATGTGAAAAGGTGTATGGTCTGGAGAACCGGGCGTTGTGACTGTAATTTCTACTTGTTTGTCATAACGCGCTGTTTTCTTTTGGGATACTAGGACGTGCCCGTACGTGGGTGCCCGTTCCTTGCCAAAAAAAAAAAAAAAAATGGCTTCGCCCATGCATGCATGGGCGTACCCATGGGCCCATGGGCGTGCCCGTAAGTGCGTGATGTGACCGTACAATGAATGTATCGTCCCGACGCCGCAGCTCGGATGGCGCTGCAGTTAATCGGGCCTGTATCGGCAGAGTTATTATAAACGTGTACTACAATCGATCGTACCTTACAGCGTCTGCTCGCCACGTTCACGTCGTCACTATGACTATCCGTAAGTCCGGAAGTGACGTCCTCATTTGACTGTCCGGAAGGTCGCATATCGCAGTTACGATGAATCGCAAATTAGTTTTAATTAGTTTTAAAACATAGTTTAACGCCAACATAGCGCCAACATAGTTTGCCAACGTGAAATAAATGAATACGCTCTCAAATGTGCCGTCCGAGGCAGAGTCTGTTCGCCACGTTCGGCACACGTGATAGCTCGCTGCTCTCTGATTGGTTGAATCGTTTTTTGGACATAGCTCGGTAACTACTTCTCCGATTAATATGAAACCTTGAAAAGGCACATCCTCGGGTCCCCAGCAATATACCTGGCAAGTTTCAAGTATATCGGACCCGTGGTTGTCGAGAAACAGCGGTCACAGACAAACAGACATACACACAGACATACACACAGACATACAGAGATTACTGGAATTATAGATAGATATATTGTAATACATCACCTAATCTCACCAAGTCATTGTTACCCGTGGTACTGATTAATTTAAAACTATTTTTCATATTAAGATTTTTAGTTATATCATATTTCTGGCATTCAACCTGTGCATTTGTGTAATAATTTGATAAATCAACAGTCGTCTTTTGAGATCCCCTAAAGATAGAACCGTCTTTTCCAACGTAGGTCATTTTAAGTAAGAGTAAAAATAATATCAGAAAACTCTTCATTATTGTTGAGGTGAAATAATACAAATGAATGAATGAATGAATGAATGATCGTTTTAAGGCCATTTTCCCCGCTAGAGCGGGGGTTAGCCTTGCGGGCCCCATGACAATCATGGTTCCCTGTTTGAGGCAATGTTTTTATGGCCGGATGCCCTTCCTGACGCCAACCCTTGGTCACGCTCTTATGATGCGCAGGGATACGGTGTACCTATTCTAAACCGGGGTACACACCGTGATCATTCATCCCAGCAAGCTGGTACTCAATTTGCCGACCTCGGAAGGATGACAGGCTGAGTCAACCCCCCTGGCGTTAATTCAGCGATCGACTGGGATTCGAACCCAGGATCCTAGGATCCCAAGCCGGCACCCTAACCGCTAAGCCAACACCAGGGTTGAGGTGAAATAATACGTATAAAAATAATTGCCCACAACATTTAGAATTTACTTCTTGGACTTGAAACGTTTGACAAACACTCTCCCCCTTCGGTTGGAAGTTAATTACTTCAAGAGGCGGTGGAAGCCCATAGCTATCAAAATAGTATTTATCCCCACCATTATAAATACAAGTCCAATGTGACCCATTCCCACTATTATCTTCTAAATTCATAATAGTATTCTTTGTATTTCTAGGTAACTTTGGTAATTCATCCCTCGTACAAATACTTACGTTATCAAGGTTTAGCTGTTTGCAATATTTATCGAGTTCTATATTTGACGTTGTATTCTTTCCAAAATGTTTAAACCACTCCTCCATTTTATTTAGGTGAAAGATATAATCCATTACCCCTTTTAGTCAGTTTTACACCCGCCCGTGCGATAGAGGAAAGCATATCTCCAACTAACGATCTCGCTTTATCAGGCAGACTTTCAAGCCTTTCAGCAAAATCTACAATTACCCCGCTTCCACTAATTTCTTTCTCCAACGCCTTATTATGTCTTTCCAATTATTTTTGGGCTGCTAGTTGAGCTTTCCTTTCGTTAGCGGCTTTTACCGCTGCTGAAATACCACCCGTCGCCGCCCCCGCTGCACCTACAGCTCCAGAAATTAAGGGGATTAGGGCTAGAAGTGGAAGAAATCCTCCGTTTATCTCCTTCAGTGAATATTTGTTCAACATAGGTTTTGACATTTTAAAACTAAGTGAACCGGTACCATTTCGTTTTTCCTCCTGCACTTTTGTGAGCAAAATACTAATTCTCATATCACCTTTTCTTTGAATTGTACGAACATTAATCGTACAAGGTTTTTGAAGTTGAATGCAAGACGATAGCTTATCGCGATTTGTTTGATTAATATATACGTCAGTTGGTACTTTACTCATTTTATTTAGAAAAGATTTTTTCTAGTTTTTACTTATGTGATATTAGTCATAACACCATTATCCGTATTAATCTGTAGTTCTGTTTCTTCCTAGAGCAAACAATATGCATTAAGTTCTTCACTCTCTCCTCTTTCAATGTATGGGGAAGTATCCACTCTATTAGACGTTATAGTTTCCTTTTGAGCACTCAGGTCAATCGCATAGATTGTATACAGATTTTTAAACGCGGCCATATTCAAAATGGGATCCATATTACCGTTACCTTGACACACCTTTTGGTAAGACTTGTAGGCTTCGGCATAATCATTATTTTTCCAATTAATTTCCAATCTATGAATGAATGATCGTTTTATGGCCATTTTCCCTGCTAGAGCGGGGGTTAACCTTGCGGGCCCCATGACAATCATGGTTCCCTGTTTTGAGGCAATGTTTTTATGGCCGGATGCCCTTCCTGACGCCAACCCTTGGTCACGCTCTTACGATGCGCAGGGATACAGTGTACCTATTCTAAACCAGGGTACACACCAGGATCATTCATCCCAGCAAGCTGGTACTCAATTTGCCGTCCTCGGAAGGATGACAGGCTGAGTCAACCCCCCTGGCGTTAATTCAGCGATCGACCGGGATTCGAACCCAGGATCCTAGGATCCCAAGCCGGCACCCTGACCGCTAAGCCAACACCAGGCTATCTATCACGCGGGTAAAATGTTCCATCTAGAGAAACCCGAAGTTGTTTTACCGTAGCATTATCACAAAACACGTTATTCTTATCAGTAGCAGTATCTCCATCTGTTTTCTTTAAAATGAGCCAAAGATAGGGTTTTCCTTGAAGAAGGTTTTCCTTGAAGAACACCCAAATTCCACATGTAAGTGGATTTGTCCATTTTAATGTGTTGACATCTTCTTTTAAGGTATGATACATTTAGCGGGGTCTTTGAGTTAAGTCTTCTATTCAACATCTCTTCAGTTTTAAGACTAGGACTATATTCGCTGATATACCAACACAGATCATTAATAACAAATTTATTGTCATCAGCGAGAACATTAGCACCCCCAAAAAACAATCTATTTTCATTAACATCCCTTTTTAGTTGAAATCTAATTTTAAGGCTGTGTCGAACTTTATCATAGTCACAAAATCCAAATATACCTTTAAGGGGTACAGCTACGGTAAAACTATTCTCAGCATTTGCGTCATCGTTATACATTAACTTCCTTTATTTATAACCATGGACATCATCTTTTCCTGTTGTCATATCAGGAATAAAACCTTCGGCAGACCCTTTAAACCATCTATCAGTCAGGGAATATAGCGTAAATTTCATCATTTCAGATGTAGCATAGACACAATCAATCGCTTCCACTTCTTGCGTTCCAATAGTCAAACTAATATTATCAAACATTTTCCAGAAGAAATCAGTTATGAGTGTAATGTTTGAGTTATTCGCCGCCTTGGTGAATTTAAATTTACACAACAAGAAACTATCGGCTAGGTTCAAATATGTTTGTTCATAATTTATTTATTTCAAAATATTTTCATCCATTTGAATTCTAATCTGTTCCTGTTACGGCATTTACCTTATAATAATCTTCTTTTTTAGTCGAGTTGGAAATGATAATCGTATCATCCAAATTATACATATTGTCAATCGCCTCCATTCTTTATATATAACAATAAAATATATATATATATATTAACAATAAAAAATATAATAAATAAATTTATTATATTTACATGTGATACTAATAAAATATTTAAAACTTTTGAAACACCGACCCAAGTATTTCAATTATTCTTCGGCGCTCTTGTGGAGTTAGTTCAGTTTTACCTTTTTTAATTTCTTTGATCGCTTGTAATTTATGAGACTCCTTTTGAGCGTCTTTTATACTCTTTACAGCACCCGCTACATTTCCCACGGCAGAAGCGGTTGAACCAATTAGGTCTTTATGTTTGAGAATAGTTGAACCGATACCCATTAGGATTAGAGTATCAATTAACCCATCTCCTTTATTTCTAAATTGATATCCTAAACCACGTTCTCTCGTAGGCTTATAGTATCCTCTCCCAAGAAACATACCTTCACCCTTATAGTACGGTGAAAGATACATACCTTGACTCTTATAGTATGGTGAAAGGTACATACCTTCCCCAATCCCATTCCCAGCTGTTTTACTATCACCTTTCATAATGACTTTATATTTGCTTAACTCATGTTTTCGTACAACCATCGTGATTTTATACTAAGTAGAATAAAAAACTTTTAACATTTTATTTTTTATTTATTTACTTGCTTTGATTTTTCGTTCTAGTCGTGAAAAATTAGTGTCTGGTGTCCAAAACATTTTTTCAAAACGTAATTTATCTTTCATTGAAAATTTTGACGGAATTAAAAATTCCCCGCTCGACGTTAACATAACCTCTCCTCTTTCCCGAGTAAATACAAGACCTATTTTTCCAAACGCTAACTCTTGGTAAGTTTTCTTTTTATCTTGATCACTCGTGTTAAAACTAAATTCTAGAAAAAACAGTTCGATGTTCATTTATTAATTGGTTTATATTTATTATCTATTTTTTCCAATTAGTTGTTGAAGAACTTCACGCAGGTGTTCTCCAATTGATTGTTGAACAACTTCACATCGGTGAATTCTGATGGATATAATTTCACCATTGAAAGAAACCATACAGTGATCCTGATCGGTTATCTTAAAATTTACTTTAGAAATGGTTTTTCCTGACACGGGCAAATAGGTGAGATTCTTTGGCTCCATATGGAATTTATATCCTATTGGGGTTGAATAAGCGCTGAATGAAAATATTGTATTTGTTTTTACTCCATCGTCATAAGCACCATCAACCAAATCACAGTTAATCAACACCGAATTTATACCTGAGGATATGTCAACGACGTTATCACTGACAAACGTATTATTATCCTCAAGCTTTTTTGCGGAGAAACCTAACATCTCTCGGAATGAATTAGTAATCGTGAAATCTATTTCATAATTATTTTTAAGGCTAATAGTTGATTTTGATGTGTTTTTTGAGTACTTATTTCGATATTTTTTGGTTCATCACCTTTTTCTTTCAGAACACGAGAAATTTCTGAACATAGTACAGGTATCTCGTAAGGTCAGGGGGGTACTTCTATAGTTTTATATCCAGTTCCCGGATTATAACTAAACTTGTTATTCTTTTCTGTGATATTAAACAAGGTATTATAGGTTTCCATAGAGAATAATGCCGCTTCATATTCTTTTGTGGGATCAAGTTGTAGCGGGTATTGGATTGGTGCCGTGTGATCACTTGTTGTAAAATCAAATCTAAGAGGATAGCTTCTCATTTTATTGTATGTGAGATAAAACATCTTTGTATTGACATTTATTAATTATTATTTTCCTATTCATCAACTAGTCTAGAATGGCTGATATTTCGTTAAAACAATTGTTGTTTCCCACTTCCGTACTACCTAACAACAGTAATAGCCTATTAACTAATTGTGATGAGTCACTCGGAAGAAAACTAACACCCGAACAAAGCTTACTCAAAGCATTAAGAATATCTTTTGCTTTCTCATTCTTCTTACTTTTACCGGCAACAGAAACATGATAATCAAGCGAGTGTAGTACATCAATATATACCTTATCTTCCACATTTTCCATATGAAGCGGTTCATCAAAATATTTTGAATTAGTATATCCATCCTTTGTGAGAAGAAACATTAATCTGGGGGTTAATGTAATAGATGATAGGTTAGAATTTAAGAATAACAAATTATTATTAAATATATATACCTTTTCTCTAACAAGATAAAACGTTGCTGGTTCTTCTGTTGGAGTGAGACCCACTTTGGTTTTTGAATCCGCCAAATATTCATTGTTTTGAAGAGCTTGCACAACATAATCAGGAGGATGATTTCTCTCCTCAAATGTTGGAATGAGTCTTCATTATCAGATTTTAATGCTCCTATATCTCTTAGCTTTTGCTCTGCCATTTGGCGAAAATGCTTTTTATCATTTGAAGTGTTTTTAGGAGTATATTCTATCGCAGGAACTCGAAACGAAACCCCCTTTTGTTCGGAAGATTTTGAAAGAGGTTTAAAAAACTTCTCTTGTTTTCTTTCAAATACGTCTTCACCTAATAGCTTTTGTCTCCGTTTCTTCTTTATTCCCTCCTGTTGTTTAACAACTTTTGAAAGTAATTGTTGATGTTCCTTAAATTTTCTTGCTCGTTCTTCAGCATTCATTTTATTTATGCAAAGAAATTATTAGTTATTATATCTTCTTTAACAACGATATATTTGTATTTTCCCCCCGTATGTTTCATATGTCCCTCAAATTCCTTTTTGGTACATAATGTGGAGCAATTATCCCACCAAAAATTATTTTTATCTATTGCATTTAGTTTGAATAAAATAAAAGTATTAGTGTTATTTCTTATTGAGCGACGAGGGAGTTGAAAGTATGATTGACCATGATAAATACAATTACAAGAAGAATGCCGCCCCCTTGTATAGTAGCTGTCCATAACCGTTTGATTTTTTCTCATTAACACAATCGTCAAAGATAACGAGGTACTTTTTTTTTTTTTTTTTTTTTTTTTTTGTATACAGGATCGAGGCTCGTGAAAGAGCGAACATTAATCACACAGAAAGACAAACAGACACATAAAACAAATAACATCGGGAGCGGTAGACAAGATGGGGAGAGAGGGGGAAGGACACAAACACAACATTTGAGAGCAGGGACCGAGAGACATGGAGACATCGAGAGATCTGTGGGAGGGAGAGGGCTTTGGGGGGGAGGCATGTGAAGGGGGGGAGGCATGTGAAGGGGGGGGGGGGTGGGAGAGGTATAAACATATGGACACTGCCAGGATTTCCAGGAAAGAAGTTGGAATTTCAAACAAGGTGGATCTGGGGTGAATTAGTGGGGGTAGAAAAGATCAAGGTTATGGATGGGGGAAGATAAGAGATGGTGGTGAACAGCTGTTTTAAAGACCTGGAGGGAGGAGAGGGATTGAAGGGAGTGTGGGAGTTTGTTCCACAGGCGGGAGAAAAGAGGAATGAAAGAGTGAAGGTGAGCAGAGAGCCGAGATTTCGGCAGTTTAACCATCAGAGGGTTGCTGGCAGATCTTGTGCGACCTGTAGGAATATTTGGGGGACAGAGCACAGAGAGAGCTGGGGGAGCAAGGCCGGAGAGGAGTCGGTAGAAGACAGAAAGGCCACCTACCTGCCTGCGGTGAGTGAGTGAAAGGCCCTCAGAGATAGCTTCATCGCGGGAGATTCCAATGATTTTGAAAGCTTTGGATTCAACAGCGTGAAGCCGAGCCAGGTGTGAGGCAGGAGCACCAGCCCATAGGGGAGAACAGTATTCCATTGAGCTGCGGATGAAAGCCTTGTATGTGGTGAGGAGCTCAGGTGTGCCGAGGAAGGACTTCGCACGACGGAGGATGCCCAGTCGGCGACTGGCTTTGGAGGCCAGCTTGGAAATGTGGTTTTCCCAAGAAAGATCATGGCAGATAGTGAGACCCAAAAGCTTGAGTGACAGAACTTCTTGGAGAGGATTGTTGAGAAAGTAGATGGGAGGGTTGTCCAGTCGATCTTTTCGGAGAGACATAGTAAGAGAGTGAGATTTGTCAGGATTGAAAGACATGTTCCACTTGTTTGACCAGTCTGTGATTTTGTCCAGGTCTTCAGAGAGTGAGGAGGCTGCAGACTGCCGATCTGAGGGAAGAGGAATGGAGCGGCAGAGAGTGGAGTCATCAGCAAAGAGATAGAGAGGATTTTCCAGAGAGTCAGAGAGATCATTGATAAAGACCAGAAAAAGCACAGGGCCCAGCACACTTCCTTGGGGAACTCCAGCCTGAACAGGAAGGGGAGATGAGAGAAATCCATTCAGGGCCACACGTTGACTACGACCAGAGAGGAAGTCCGCAAGCCATGCATGGAGATTTCCATGGATACCATAGGAGGAGAGTTTGGTGAGCAGAGCTGGGTGCCAGACCGTATCAAAGGCCCTTGATATGTCAAGGGAGACAGCTCTGATTTCCTGTTTGGCATTGAGGACCTCCATCCATTGTTGAGACAGCAGAAGCAGCATGTCCAGAGTAGAGTGACCTGGTCTGAAACCAAATTGATGATCAGAGATCAAGCCATTGGAGAAGAGGAAAGATTTCATATCCGAAGCAATGATGGATTCCATGACTTTGCTGATAATTGGGAGCAGGCTGATTGGTCTGTAGTTGCAAGGATCTGTTTTTGCACCTTTTTTGTGTAAAGCGGTAATGTTAGCTGATTTCCAGGATGCTGGCAGATGACCTTGAGCAAAAGATAGGGTGAAAAGAACAGAGAGAGGGTGAGATAGAGCGGCAGAGCAGGATTTTATGACCCGTGGGCTGATGCCGTCTGGTCCAGTTGCAGAATCAGAGTCGAGGTTTGACAAAAACTCCTCCACCTTGTCAGGAGAGAAGGACACAGAGTCCAGGAGCAGTTGGGTTCGACTGGGAAAGGTGGGAACAGAGAGAGATGGGTTTGGGACTAAGGATTTTGAGGCGAACACAGAGTTGAGGCATTCGGCTTTGTCACGTGCGATGTCAACTGTGTGGCCATTTGAGGTAAGGGAGGGGATGGAGGGGGAACAAACACCAGAAACGGATTTGACCAGACGCCACCAGGATTTGGAGGAAGGAGACAGGTTTGAGAGTTCATTCTTGAGTGAGGAGAGATAGTGCTTCCTGGCACTCCTGAGGGTAGACACACACTTGTTCCGAGCTTGGTGGAAGGAACTGAGATTTCCTTCAGTTGGATTAGCCTTCCAAGAGGCAAAGGCAAGTTGTTTCAGGGCAACTGCCTCACCACAAGATTCAGTGTACCATGGACGGGAGGAAGGGTAAGACAATTGAAGGCGAGATGGGATAAATCTGTGCATGAGAGAGATCAGTTTGCTTTGGAAGAATTCCCAGGAAGAATTGATGTCAGAGGCAGTGGAGATGAGAGACCAATCCAGACGATTGATGGCTGCTTGAAGAGCAGTTTCATCTAAATCTTGAGGTAAACGTATATCATCCGTATTATCACTGAGAATACAAGTTATAGGTGGTGTGGGGTTTAATTTCTTTTTAACTTTTTGTAACTTACAACGTAGTTGTATTACATCTTCAATTTTAAGCCTATTTCGTTCATGTTGAAATTTAAATAAATGGATTATATCTTCTTTTTGAAGACCGGCATTAAAACCTTGTGATCATAGTTGATACTCTGGCTGAAAATTAGACTTTGTGAAAATTATTAAAATTTCATAATCTAAAGATTTTGGAGTGAGGAGCATCTTTAAAAGCAAACAGGTTTTCCCACATCCGCTTGACCCGACTATTAGACATCTTAATGAATTTGGGAGGTTCTTATGATTTTTAAATTTTATCTTACTTTCCCACATGGGTAAAAAATCATCCATTTTATATATACTGTATATATATATATGTTTGAAAATATATAATGGTTAATTATATTATTCATCCTGTGTGTTGTTATCCCTATTTGCATTATAATTATGTTTACATATTAGAAGCGATTCAACATACCATCTAATTGTGTTGAATATATCTTGAAATATTTTGAAAATGGGTTTGTCCATTTTATATACTCAAATAAAAAAAGTTTTTCTCAAATATTTTAAAAGAAGTATAACATAAATGGTATATTTCTAAAATTTTAGCTAAAATGATTCCTTCCTCAGGTTTAATATCACTCTTCGAGTTTAATAGTTTTTTTGATACCCAAGCCCTAATCTCTATTTAGCGCCTATCATATTCTTCAGGATAGCCAATCAACTTCCTCTCTCAACGTTAGATTTGTATCAGAGACAAATTATACAGCATTTCTCTATCGGCTACGTATTTTTCGTCCAGTGTAGTGGCATTCCCATAAGCAATATCATGCTTCATACACACTTCATCAACCCTGTTTTTAAGTTTAGACCAGGGTTTAGGATTGCTAGCCTCATCTAATCTTTTTTCCTGTGTTATCCCTATTATAATTGTGTATATATATTAGAAGTGGCTCAACCAACCATTTAATTGAGTTGAATATATCTTGAAATATTTTGTAAGTAGGTCCATCCATTTTATATACAAAAATATTATTTTAAAAGAAGTATAACATAAATGTTATATTTCTATAATTTTAACCACAACTTACCCACAGCCTATCATGTAAAAGTTTAATTACATATTTTCATATTATTTACCAATGTTGTGTCGTTAGTACTATCATCGTTAAACATACACGTCGCTGCTGCTTCCGTAATTTTATTTTGGGACGTAAGGTTGTTAATATTAATCAATAGTTTGTTTTGCAAAATAGTTCTCGGACAACAACATCATTTACTTTCATTTGAATGCATGGGCCTGCTCCACCGATAAAAACATTTGATATCTCAATAGCACAAACATCTTTACAGTTCACACCCAGCAATTCGTCTGGATTAATACGAGGACCTTCAATACATGATTCTTCGCTAATTGTGTTGTCGTAAAACTAAGTTAGAATTTCGGGGTGTTTACTTGCTCCCCCCCACACACTTTTCGTATTTAGTCAAAAGTTTTGGATACATTGTTGGGGGTGTAGTGAAATCGTATCCGTACTGAACCCGGGTGGGGATGCTCGCTGCTCGCTGTCATTGTTGTCCCCCACTAGGGGCGTGACTATAAGACCCGTTGCTGTGTCAGTGCTCCGAGACTTCTCCCTTGTGACATGTTACATCGGTAGCCTCGTTAATGGTACGCCTTTATAGAATATCTAGCTTGCTTGCATTGACTGATATGAATGGCTTTATGAGATGTCGCATCGTATGCTTATTGTGTATTTCTACTTACAGGAATGATCTGATGATCTAAATGCAATTAAACCAAACCGTTGGACTAAAGTTGTGCGGACCTGAATGGTTTTCCACAACACTTAATTGCATTTAAGATCTGCTGACATGGCTGGCAACAAGACGTTGACGGTGTCCATTTTCAGCGCCGACCCACAAGCCACGGACGGAGGCTTGCAACTCAAGCACTGGCTCCGACAACTGGAGCATCTCTTTGATGAGCCTGAGACCGCTCCGACGCCTGCCGCGAAGCTGGCAATATTACACTCAAAAATCGACTACCGGGTCTACCACGCGGTCGCTCAATGCACGACGTATGATCTTACCATCGCGGAGCTCAAGCGGCTTTATATAAAAGAAAAAAGCCCTATGTATGCGCGTTATTTGCTGCAGACGCGGCGGCAGCAGCCCAACGAGCCTATGGATCATTACGCCCAGGAGCTCCGGCAGCTCATGCTGGACAGCGCCAAGGAGCCACGGACTCCCGAGCAGGCTAAAGATGATCGACTTTTAGATGCCTTCATAGCAGGGGTCTCCTCCCAGGAACTACGTCTCAAACTCTTGGAGAAGTCCGACCTGACCTTCGCTACGGCGGTTGAGCAAGCGACGGTGTATACCGAAGCGCGGATGCAATCGAACGCCTATGATCGCACGCGCCTTTTGGCGGGCACCTCACTACACGCCCGGCCGGAGAGTACCACTGACGAGGACGTGGATCCGCCTGCTGAACTCCGGGATGCTCCGGAGGATGACCCTACCCTGACAGCTGCCGTTACGACCAGCAGACCCAAGGCCTTGCGCGGGGCCGCATGTTTTTTTTTGTGGAGGGCCTCGTCATGCCCGAGTCGTGTGTCCGGCACGTGACGCTATTTGCCATTTGTGCTCGCTAAAGGGACATTACGCGAAAGTGTGCAAGAAATCGGCACGCGGCTCGCGGCCCTTCGACTCGCGCAGCCGCGGTCGCGCAGGCGCGGCAACCTTGAACGGGCTTGTAGCAGAACCCACGAGCCCAGCGCCTTACCCGACTTCGAAGGGGAGGGCCCCTCTCTGCGGCCCGCTGGGCGCGCAGACAACCTTGACTGGCGCCACCGGACAGCCACCACCGTCTCATTCTCCATCGGGGACAAAGGCCGCGTCCTTGGCCAAACCTCGAGCCACGCAAGGGAAGAAACAGCTTTCGAATACTACGGAAGCCTTTTGTCAAAGCGACCAAACGAAAAAGGCGATTTCGAATACTACTACGGAAGCCTTTTGTCAAAGCGACCAAACGAAAAAGGCGATTTCGAATACTACGGAAGCCTTTTGTCAAAGCGACCAAACGAAAAAGGCGATTTCGGCTACAACGGAAGCCTTTATCTGCCAGGAGTGTCAAAAGGCGATGCCAAATACTACGGAGGCCTTTTCTCGTCGGATTTTGAATCGCGAAACACCGGAATGCTGGGGAAAGCCCTCTGATGACGATAATGGATTCCCCATGGTCAACGCAGACTCCGGCCACGATCGCAAAACTGCTGCTGGTGTAGGATCCACCCGCGAGGCTGGTCCGACCCATTCGGGGGGCTCAGTCCCGCTCCCAGCTGCCTCGTCTGGCCTGGCTCAAGCCCTTATTCCCCTTATGGTTGAGGGCCATTGTGTTCAGGCCTTGGTGGACACCGGATCTACGGATAGTTTTATCGACCAGCGACTTGTGCTCAGGCATGGATGGCGGATCGGGCGGTCTACGAGACGGATCTTCATGGCTTCCCAGGGACTCCGGCTTAGCACAAAAGGGGAATGCCGATTGAAACTAGTGCTAAAGGGACGGGTTTTCCCTGATGTACACCTTATGGTTTTACCCGCATTATGTGCTGATATTCTGCTAGGACACGATTTTCTTAAGCTGCATGGACGTCTGGTAATGGAGTTCGGTGGGCCTGACACTCTTGTTGTGGGGGCGGACGACGCGCTAACGGTGTGCGCCCTAGCGCAAATGGACGTCCGTCCGCTTTCACTGTTCCCCAATCTAACCTCCGACTGTACCCCTGTCGCGGTAAAATCGAGACGCTACTCTCGCGCGGACATGCAATTCATTGCGGACGAAACGACTCAGCTCTTGAAAGACGGCATCATAGAACCTAGTAGGTCGCCGTGGCGTGCCCAGGTCTTAGTGGTGCGCAGTGAGGCCCATCGCAAACGCATGGTGATCGACTATTCCCAAACGATTAACCGCTTTACACAGCTGGATGCCTACCCCCTTCCGGGGATGGACGCGCTAGTGCAACAGGTGTCCCAGTATTCGGTCTATAGTACTCTCGATCTCCGTAGTGCGTACCACCAGATCCCTATCTCTAGGGCGGATCGTATCTATACCGCTTTCGAGTCGGGGCAGCGGTTGTACCAATTCACACGATTGCCCTTTGGGGTGACGAACGGGGTCGCTTGTTTCCAGAGGGCCATGGATGACCTCGTTGCGCGGGAGCACTTAACCGATGTTTTCGTCTACCTCGATAACCTTACGGTTTGTGGATATGACCAAGGGCACCATGACGCTAATCTGAAGCGCTTCCTTGAGGTCGCGCAACGGTATCACTTAACTATGAACGAGGATAAGTGCCGATACTCCCTACGCACCATAGATCTTCTGGGGTACACCGTGACCCATGGCTCTGTCTCTCCGGATAAGGAACGTCTGCGACCTTTGCTCGACATGGCCCCTCCCTGCGATCGGGCGTCCCTGAAACGCGCCCTTGGGCTGTTCGCCCATTACTCCAAATGGGTGCAAAATTTCTCCGCGAAACTTCGCCCCCTTGTGGCCTGCGACACTTTTCCCCTGAGTTCGGCCGCATTGACGGCCTTTGAAGGTCTTAAGACCGACATCGCCCGAGCCGCCGTAGCAACCATCGACGAGAGCGGCTCGTTCGTCCTCGAAAGTGACGCCTCGGATCAGGCCATCGCGGCGACCCTCTCCCAAGGGGGACGTCCCGTGGCTTTCTTTTCACGGACTCTTACCTCCGCTGAGCGGCGGCACTCGTCCGTTGAAAAGGAAGCGTATGCGATCGTCGAGTCTATTCGGCGATGGCGCCCGTACCTACTCGGGCGGAGCTTCCAAATCATCACGGACCAGCAAAGCGTTGCGTTCATGTACGACACCTTACACGCCCAGCGCATTAAGAACGAGAAAATCACTCGCTGGCGTATCGAACTCGCCGACTTCTGTTACACCATCAAATATCGCCCAGGGAAGGATAACCAGGCCGCCGATGCCTTATCGCGCCCCACTACATGTGCTGGTATCACCTCGTTGGAGGGCCTACGGGTGCTGCATGCTACTGCGGGCCATCCCGGCGTAACGCGTTTCGCTCATTTCGTGCGGAGTGGGAATCTCCCTTACTCGATTGACGATATCCGCCGTATCTGTCGCGACTGCGCTATCTGCGCGGAAATCAAACCGCGTTTCTATAACCCCCCTATGGGGACTCTGGTGAAGGCTACACGCCCGTGGGAACGCTTGGCGATGGATTTCAAGGGCCCTTTGCCGGTGTCGAGCGGCTCTCGCTATCTGCTCACTATCGTTGATGAGTACTCACGATTCCCCTTTGCTTATATGTGCGCGGACATGACTGCTGCCACGGTGATGCGTTGCTTACAGAACTTGTTCTCAATGTTCGGTTACCCGGCCTATGTCCATACCGACCGGGGTGCAGTCTTCTTGTCTCAGGAGGTGCGCGGCTATCTGCTCCAAAACAACGTTGCGTCTAGTTACACCACGCCGTATAGACCCCAGGCTAATGGGCAGATCGAACGCTTCAACGGGATTATCTGGAGGGCCGTCATGCTCCATCTCCGGACCCACGGCCGGGGCCTCGATAAATGGGCTTGGTCGCTACCTGCGGCGTTGAACTCAATCCGGGCACTCCTGAGTACGGCAACTAACCAAACTCCCCACGAGCGTCTTTTCCACCACCCCAGGAGCTCGGGGTGTATACGGTCTTTGCCCAGTTGGCTCGCTGGGCCCGGGCCGGCCTACCTTAAACGGGCAGTTCGCGCGAGCAAGTACGACCCCCTTGTGGACAAAGTGCAGATTCTCCAGGCTAATCCTGAGCATGCTCGTGTGATGACGTCTGATGGTCGTGAGACTACTGTCTCCGTTCGTCATCTTGCCCCTTGCGGGGTCGACGACCTTAGTAGGGAATCGGACGAACCGGTCGAACCCATCTATGAGACTATGACCTCTCCCGACGCTCCCATCGCCGATAGTCCACCGACCCTCCCCCCGTCGAGACTGCCCGGGTCCGACGACTTGGCGTTACCCCCTTCATCACCCGACCCTGTTGACGCCTCTGACACCGGGGATACAGGGTTACGAGACGCCGTACCCGGGGAATTTCGAACGCGTGCTGGCAGAGAAATTCGCCGCCCGGCCCGCTACGGTTGGGCCGACTGATACTCCGCGCCCATGCTGACGCTCACTCGCTTTTAGCCACGCGGCCGTATAATTCTGACGGGGGGTGAATGTAGTGAAATCGTATCCGTACTGAACCCGGGTGGGGATGCTCGCTGCTCGCTGTCATTGTTGTCCCCCACTAGGGGCGTGACTATAAGACCCGTTGCTGTGTCAGTGCTCCGAGACTTCTCCCTTGTGACATGTTACATCGGTAGCCTCGTTAATGGTACGCCTTTATAGAATATCTAGCTTGCTTGCATTGACTGATATGAATGGCTTTATGAGATGTCGCATCGTATGCTTATTGTGTATTTCTACTTACAGGAATGATCTGATGATCTAAATGCAATTAAACCAAACCGTTGGACTAAAGTTGTGCGGACCTGAATGGTTTTCCACAACAGGGGGGTATCCTTCAATGGAAATTTTATCGTGTGTCCGTCTATCACGTTTCCACCAGAATATATCAAGCCCGCTAACAAGGGCTCTAAACTTGTTCTGTTCCTTTTCCAGCATTTCAATAACATCGTTCTTCACCAAATGCACTTTAACAGCATCAATAATTTCTTCAAACATTTTTATTGTTTTTGTTTCCGCCGCCGTCTCACCAACCCACGAATTATACATAACAAGGGGCAGCGAATATGATTCAACTCTATTCCCCTTAACATTATTTATATTCGCTTTAATATGCCATGAAAACAACGTTGGTGTTTCGATGAACAGTTTTCTAATGCCGCTTTGTGCGTGAGTATGATCGTAATTATATTTAATCATAATACGGTGATAGGCAATCCCGTTGTTGTTGTAATACTGTGGTTCTTCAAAAATAATATTCTTGATATCAAAATTCAGATGTCAACGCCATATGTATTTTATATAGGGAAAGTATTTTTTTAAACTAAAAATAAATGTATTTTATTTTTTTGAAAATCGTGAAAATGTGAAAATTAAATAATTAATTGGTCACTTCCGGTTTGTGGTGAGTCACTTCCTGTTTTTGAGTTGAGGCAGTTTCGGTTTGGGGGCAAGGGTGGGATGCGGGGAATGTGGGGGAATGTGGTCTGTCCTAGGAGACTCCGATTTATACTACTCAGAGGACCCTGAGGACTCAAAAGACCCCGATGACCCAAAAGACCCAGATGACCCAAAAGACCCAGATGACCCAAAAGACCCTGAGGACTCAAAAGACCCAAAAGACCCCGAGGTGCCTCATTTTAAAAAAAACAAGACCAAAAGTCTAACAGCGGTGTAGCCGGGCTTGTAAAATATTAGAAACCACAAACACACATTATTAGCTTTTTTAACAGTCGCTAATGCTGTTTATAACATTAAACAAAGAAATTTGGAGGATTCTAGACATCCATGAGGTAAGTTTTACTTACAGAACTGAGGGAAGATCTACTCTAATCTATATACCCCACAAGGGTTGAGGTGTACTCATTCGCCAAGCACCTAGCTAGCGCTTGTCAAGCCAGCCATTCCTTAACGGTTTTGAATGGAGTGCTTGCTCGAATGCTTAAACCAAATGGCGATCTCTCCACAAGAAACTTCATTTATTTTCTCGCTACACTTCATGGATACGTAAGGTTCAGCTATTTATTTATTTTTGATCGCTACACTTCATGGAGAGGCATTGCACAGCTATTTATTTATTTTTGATCCCTACACTTCATGGAGAGGCATGGTACAGCTATTTATTTCTTTTTCTCACCACTCCATGGAGAGGCATGGTACAGTTATTTATTTCTTTTTCTCGCTACACTTCATGGGTACAGCTATTTATTTCTTTTTCTCACCACTTCATGGAGGCATAGTACAGCTATTTATTTATTTTTGATCCTGACACTTCATGGAGAGGCATGGTACAGCTATTTATTTCTTTTTCTCACCACTCCATGGAGAGGCATGGTACAGTTATTTATTTCTTTTTCTCGCTACACTTCATGGAGAGGCATGGTACAGCTATTGGTTCACGAGTTATCAAGTGACCACTATATTCGTCATGTGTGTGTGTCTGTCTGTCCGCAGCATAACTACCCGATGATATCATCCGATCTTGATGAAACTTGGGTGGGAGGTTGATATCATGATCTGGTTGTGTCCTGCCTGGAGTGGGCGTATTGCGCCCATTGTGGGCGGAGCCATGCCCCAAAAAGATGGAAAAAGATGGAGAGGCATGGTACAGCTATTTTTTTTTCTCGCTACACTTCATGAAGAGGCATGGTACAGCTATTTATTTATTTTCTCGTTACACTCCATGGAGAGGCATGGTACAGCCATTTATTTATGGCTGTAATTTATTTATGTTTTTTATTTATGTAATAATTTATTTATGGCCCCCCCGTCGCCACCTCCCCCACCAAGGATGCACAACCCCACTCTTCCCTCTGAATGATTAAAGCAGGCGGTGCAGCACCATGTCAAAAATCAAAATTCAAATAACCGTTATGCATTTCCAGGAGTCACGTGACGATGGTATGAGATGGTGAAACCAATATCCCATCCAAGATGGAGGCTAATGGAGCAAACCAAGCCAACACAACGAACTGGAAGTGCACACCCCATTTGCAATCCCTTTGTGTAACACATTCGGGCTTTATTGGCAACCAATAGGCTACATTTAATGGAATACATCCAGGTATGCACCTTATTGTGCAGAAGGAAATTGTGGTTGTACAAGTAGAAAAACTACAACATACAACAACGATAAAAAAAAATCTAAAATCAGTGCATTACCTGGAGAATGTACAATAAACCCAAACTGTCAACGGTGACGAGCATTTGTCGTTGAAGAGACACATGGAGGGACACGAGGTCATTTCCACGGGTGTGGAATGTCTGCAGTAGGTCCCCCGTAGAGACGTCCCAGAACTAGAGGAGAGAGAAGCCTTGTGAGGCCCATGCCACAAATCCACGACCCCCTCACTCTCGCGTTGGCCAGACCATGCGACTCAAATCGAATTTGCAAGGTTCCATTCTATCCAATTTGCATCAACAGACAAAATGACTCAAGGGCAGAATTTAGGAGGGGATGACAAAAACAACCAAAACAGGCATACTACCGTATTTATATTATACAGTGCATTCAGAAAGTATTCCGCATAAAAACATTGCCTCAAACAGGGAACCATGATTGCCATGGGGCCCGCAAGGCTAACCCCCGCTCTAGCGGGGAAAAATGGCTTAAAACGATCATTGAGTGTAGATTGATGAGGGAAAAAATGAATTTAAACGATTTCAGCATAAGGCTGCAACAAAACAAAATGAGAAAAAAGTGAAGGGGTCTGAATACTTTCTGAATGAATGAATGATTTCAGAAAGTATTCAGACCCCTTCACTTTTTTCACATTTTGTTATGTTGCAGCCTTATGCTGAAATCGTTTAAATTCATTTTTTCCCTCATCAATCTACACTCAATACCCCATAATGACAAAGAGAAAACAGGATTTTAGAAAGTTTTGCAAATTTATTAAAAAGAAAAAACTGAAATATCACATTGACAAAAGTATTCATACCCTTTGCTATGACACTTAAAATTTAGCTCAGTCATAGACTCCTCCTCACTCACCACACTCACCACATTCATTCTTGATCATCTTTGAGATGTTTCTACACCTTGATTGGAGTCCACCTGTGGTAAATTCAATTGTATTGGACATGATTTGGAAAGGCACGTACCTCTCTATATAAGGTCTCACAGCTGACAATGCATATCAGAGCAAAAACCAAGCCATGAGGTCGAAGGAACTGCCTGCAGAGCTCAGAGACAGGATTGTGTCGAGGCACAGATCTGAGGAAGCCTACAAAAAAAAATCTCTGCTACATTGAAGGTTCCCAAGAGCACAGTGGCCTCCATAATTCTTAAATGGAAGACGTTTGGAACAACCAGGACTCTTCCTAGAGCTGGCCGCCCGGCCACGCTGAGCAATCGGGGGAGAAGGGCCTTGGTAAGAGAGGTGACCAAGAACCTGATGGTTACTCAGGCTGAGCTCCAGAGATCATGCAAAATGCAAATTTCGCCTAGATCAAAAGAGCTCTCAGAGGCCTTCAGAAAGAAGGTTATAGATGCCTACAAGTCTGGGAAGGGATTTAAAAAGATCTCCAAACAATTTGAAATAAATCATTCGACTGTCCAGAAGATCATCTACAAGTGGAGAAGATTCCAAACAACTGCCAACTTGTTCAGGCCAGGCCGCCCCAGCAAGTTCAGCCCGAGAGCAGAACGCAGGATGCTGAAAGAAGTCTCTAAGAACCCCAGAATGTCATCACACCATCCTCCTCACCTGACTTGAATCCACCTTTAACGTTACCGGCACTGCCCTCTCTTGGATTAAATCATACCTCTCTGACAGACGCCAGTTCATCTCCATCAATAACTGCAAATCCCCCACTGCTCCCCTCCCCCAAGGTGTCCCCCAAGGTTCAGTTCTTGGCCCCCTCCTCTTCATCCTCTACCTGTCCCCCCTCGGTCACTTAATCCGCCGTCATGGTCTCCAATTCCACTGCTTCGCCGATGACATCCAGCTTTTCATCTCCACCAAGTCCGTCTCCACCGACACCCACTCTATCCTGACAAACTGCATCACTGAAATAAAATCCTGGCTTCAAATCAACTTCCTCAAGCTTAACTGTGATAAATCTGAAATAATCATCATTGGCCCAAAAACGCTCACAAAATCCACCCATAACTTTGCCCTCAACATCGACGGTATCCCAGTATCCACCTCCCCTCACATCCGGAATCTTGGCGTCATCTTTGACCAAACCCTTTCCTTCGACAAATACACTAAACAGATCACAAAGTCAGCCTTCTTTCACCTGAAAAACATTGCCCGTCTCCGCTCATCCCTCTCCTCCACGGCTGCAGAAACCCTCATCCATGCCTTCATCACCTCCCGTCTGGACTACTGCAATAGCCTCCTCTATGGTTCACCCTCAAAAATCACCAATAAACTCCAATACATTCAGAACTCCGCTGCCCGTCTACTCACCCATTCCCGGACCCGTGACCACATCACCCCTGTCCTTTACAAGATTCACTGGCTCCCCATCCCCCAGATAATCCAGTACAAAATCCTCCTCTTGACATACAAAGGCCTCCATAACCTGGCCCCATCCTACCTGGCTGACCTCCTCTCCAGACACACTCCCACCCGCAACCTCCGCTCTGCTGGTACCAACCTCCTGACCCCCTCCATCCGGACCAAATTCAGATCCTGGGGGGACAGGGCCTTCTCCATCGCTGCTCCCACCCTCTGGAACTCACTACCTCACACCATCAGAGACTCCTCCTCACTCACCACATTCAAAACATCACTAAAGATCCACCTGTTCAACACTGCATTCAACATTCAACCCACAGCATTTAACCCCTGACTATCTCTTCTCCTTCTCCCTCCTTTTGCTTTAAATATTTCCCTATTGATTCTTGTCTTTTTGCAATTGTTGTTTTCATGTATTGTTATGCATTATGTTTTCCACTCTGTCAAAGTGCCTTTGGGCTTCTGGAAAAGCGCTATACAAAATAAATGAATTATTATTATTATTATTATCACGGGACCTACAGGTAGCTCTCACCACTGTTGATGTCAAAGTGCACGAGTCTACCATTAGAAAGAGGCTGCACAAATTTGATCTACATGGGAGGTGTGCCAGGAGGAAACCTTTGCTGTCCAGAAAGAACATCAGGGCAAGACTAAAGTTTGCCAATGAACACCTCGGCAAAGACCAGCACTTCTGGAACAATGTGCTCTGGACAGATGAGTCAAAGGTAGAGCTATTTGGCCACAGTACCAGAAGACATGTTTGGCGAAAACCAAAGACAGCATTTTACCACAAGAATCTGATACCAACTGTAAAGCATGGTGGTGGAAATATTATGGTTTGGGGCAGCTTTGCTGCATCAGGGCCTGGGCAGCTCACCATTATAGAATCCACTATGAATTCTTCATTGTACCAGAGGGTGCTTGAGGATAATGTGAGGCCATCTGTCGGAAAGTTGAAGCTCAACCGAACGTGAACCTTGCAACATGACAATGACCCTAAACATACCAGTAAATCCACCAAGGAATATAGCTGAAAAGAAAGAAATGGAGGGTTCTGGAATGGCCAAGTCAAAGCCCGGATCTAAATCCCATCGAGATGTTGTGGGGGGATTTGAAACGAGCTGTGCATGCAAGAAACCCCTCAAACATCGCACAGCTGAAAGAATTCTGCATGGAGGAGTGGGCAAAAATTTCTCCCAGTCGATGTCAGAGACTGCTAGACAGTTATAAGAAACGCCTACTTGAGGTTGTTTCTGCCAAAGGGGGCAATACCACCTATTAGAGCCAAGGGTGTACTTACTTTTTCCACATGTGAAATTTGCATTTATGTTTATTTAAATTATACAATGGACTACAAAATGTAAATGTTTCATGATATTTGTTATATTATATCACCTTTATCTATCAATATTGTTGAAATGAAGATCAAATAGCTGTATGTTGAAATATGTTGAAAAAGTCAAAACTTTACATGGGGTGTACTTACTTTTTCACGTGACTGTATAGTAGATGTGTCACCTTTCGTTTTTCTTTGGATGTTCGTCTATTGGTTGTTAGGGTGTATCCGTGTCCTTGTTCATTTATGAGGTTACTTAGTGGGTCCAGAGCCAGACAAAACAGAAGGGGGGAAAGACCGTCTCCCTGGAAGATTCCGCGCCGTATCTTCACATCTGGTATTTCGATATTTCCTTCTGAGTACTGTAATGTCAACGTGGAATTTAAGAGCTCCATTGCTTTCTCAATCAGTTTGATTATTTGGGGATTGATTTTGTACATTTGCATGCATTTTATCATCCACGAATGTGGGACACTGTCAAAATCTTTCTTCTTGTCTATCCAGGTGGTGGACAATTTAGTTCTTCACATTTTGCAATGTTCAAGTTTGGCCTTGTTCAGTAGTAGGAGGTCAATTGTTCCATAACACCCTCTGTTACATCCCTTTTGTTCTGCCTCTAAACCTCCTTGCTGTTAGATGATGGTACATCATTTCAGTGCTGATTCCAGTCAGAGGTTTGTATGTGATCGGTAAGCAAGTTGTCGGCCGGTATTTGTGGGGAAGTTGCGATTCCTCCGATTTTGGGATGAGAAAGGTGTTCCCTTCTGTGAGCCACTCATCCATTCCTTTTCCTTGTGGATCAGTTCCTTAAATGTTCTGGCGTAGTGATTGTGAAGAGCATCAAGTTGTTTTAGCCAGAAATTTGGAATTCCATCTGGGCCTGGGCTTTTGAAGTTTTGCATTTTTATGCCTCTGCTGCCAAAGTCGCCGGAGGCATTATGTTTTCGGGTTGTCCGTCTGTCCGTCTGTCCGTCCGTCCGTCCGTACGGGCTAAACCTCGTTTTTCTCAGCAACCACATGTCCGATTGAGACAAAACTTTCAGGGTAGGAGTGACACCCATGCAGAATGTTTTTATGATAATTGTGCCATCATAGGTCATGTGGTATGGCAGCCCTCTTGTATTAAAAGGAAATAATTAAAAAATTATTTCTCAGAACCGATGAATGGAAAAATTTGAAACTTGGCATATTGTCAAGTACTCCCAATGGGGGACAAAAGCTTGATAATGATGACATCATAGGTAAAGTGGTATACCAGTCAAAAATTGTTTTCATCGAATTCCTTATCCTAAAAATCTGAAATTGCATGCACATGATCTATGACCCATTTGTATTGAAATATTAAATTTATGACATCATAGGTCACATTGTGCTTGGGCAGCCGTCTTGGATAGAAAAACGAACCTTATCTGATCAACACGAAACTTCACAAACGTGATCCCCTACCCATACATATGCAGAGTGATGGCATCTACCCGTTGTGGGACAATGTGGAGGAATATTGGAGACACGTCGCATTGTTCGAGTTTGAAGTTGTTTTCTCATTTTCTCTTCATCAATAACCAATGTGGGCATTTCCTTGAGATGTTGCTTCTTCCTCTCCAAGTTTGGGATCCATTCTGCTTCCTTGTTATGTTCTTTTCAATCTTCAAAAATTCCTTTCCAGAATTGTTCCAGTTTTTCTTTTTCATGGGGAGTTGACACATTCTGCTTTTGTTTCCGCAATTCACAGTAAAATCTCTTTGTGTTACTTTCAAACATGTGGTTTTGTTTTCTCCTGTTGTTTCCTTCTTCATAGTTTTTTTAAATTTATCTTCCTTGCTATCATTTCTATTGAGTTTGCTGTCAGCACACAAGGACTCGAGGTATTTGTCTTCGACTTTGTCTTTGTGTTTGTTTTTTATTCTTTGGATTCTCTTTTTTAGTTTTGGGTGTCTGTTTCCTTTCCTGAACTGTTGTATTTGTCCTACTTCCTTCTACAGTTATTAGTCCCCTACCAGTGTACACCGGAGGGGACTATAGGTTTGCACTCCGTCCCTCCGTCCCTCCGTCTGTCAGTCTGTCAGTCTGTCAGTCTGTCAGTCCGTCAGTCCGTCAGTCCGTCAGTCCGTCAGTCCGTCAGTCCGTCAGTCCGTCAGTCCGTCAGTCCGTCAGTCCGTCACGCAAAGAACAATTTTCCGGACTTTTTTTTCTCAACTCTTAATGCTTACGATTTCAAACTTGGTACCTGGTTTCCTCATGATAAGTTACAGATAAAGTTCGAACTTCACGACGTTTCGATCATTTTTGACAAAGTTATGGCACTTTGAACTTTGGTAATTTCCCTAACAGTTTTCTGGATGACAGACTGCCGGTAGGGGACATGTATTGCAGCGCAATACTCAAGAATGCTTGTTCTCTTTGTGTCTCGAAACTCTGTCTCCAAGGTGGATTTGGTTTCTATTTGTAAGTCGTAGTTAGCTCACCTGGAACGAAGTTCATTTTTTCTTCTTCTGGTGTTGTTTGCCCGTTACTTTTTCTTGAATAAATAGTGCAGCTGCGGAACAGATATTGATTTCCTTCAAGGTGGATGATTTTGAGATCATTTTTCTGATTGAATAGTTGGTTCCTCTCGTTAAGATTTTAGTCCGTTTAATATTTTCAATGCGATGAAGTTTTGGTCTTTGTCTGAGTTTTATCAATTTTATCTCTTCTATTTTGTTGGCTAACTCTTCTTCCAGTCTATGCTGCTCTTCATCATCTTCATCATCCTCCTCTCCCTCATTGTGCTGCTCTCCCTTGGCTTTCTGACCATCACCATCTGCCTTTTCCATTCTTTTCCCCTTCGTTTGTTTGTGTTTGATTCCCCCCACCAATCACCTCCAAATTCCCCACCTCTAAACAAGCATCCCCCACCAGCCACACATAAACACAAAGCACCTCTAAACAAACATCCCCCACCAGCCACACATAAACACAAAGCACCTCTAAACAAACATCCCCCACCAGCCACACATAAACACAAAGCACCTCTAAACAAACATCCCCCACCAGCCACACATAAACACAAAGCACCTCTAAACAAACATCCCCCACCAGCCACACATAAACACAAAGCACCTCTAAACAAACATCTACCACCAGCCACACATAAACACAAAGCACCTCTAAACAAACATCTACCACCAGCCACACATAAACACAAAGCACCTCTAAACAAGCATCTACCACCAGCCACACATGAACACAAAGCACCTCTAAACAAACATCCCCCACCAGCCACACATAAACACAAAGCACCTCTAAACAAACATCTACCACCAGCCACACATAAACACAAAGCACCTCTAAACAAACATCCCCCACCAGCCACACATAAACACAAAGCACCTCTAAACAAGCATCCCCCACCAGCCACACATAAACACAAAGCACCTCTAAACAAACATCTACCACCAGCCACACATAAACACAAAGCACCTCTAAACAAACATCCCCCACCAGCCACACATAAACACAAAGCACCTCTAAACAAACATCCCCCACCAGCCACACATAAACACAAAGCACCTCTAAACAAGCATCCCCCACCAGCCACACATAAACACAAAGCACCTCTAAACAAACATCCCCCACCAGCCACACATAAACACAAAGCACCTCGAAACAAGCATCCCCCACCAGCCACACATAAACACAAAGCACCTCTAAACAAACATCCCCCACCAGCCACACATAAACACAAAGCACCTCTAAACAAACATCCCCCACCAGCCACACATAAACACAAAGCACCTCTAAACAAGCATCCCCCACCAGCCACACATAAACACAAAGCACCTCTAAACAAACATCCCCCACCAGCCACACATAAACACAAAGCACCTCGAAACAAGCATCCCCCACCAGCCACACATAAACACAAAGCACCTCTAAACAAACATCCCCCACCAGCCACACATAAACACAAAGCGCCTCTAAACAAACATCTACCACCAGCCACACATAAACACAAAGCACCTCTAAACAAGCATCCCCCACCAGCCACACATAAACACAAAGCACCTCTAAACAAGCATCCCCCACCAGCCACACATAAACACAAAGCACCTCCAAACAAACATCTACCACCAGCCACACATAAACACAAAGCACCTCTAAACAAGCATCCCCCACCAGCCACACATAAACACAAAGCACCTCTAAACAAACATCCCCCACCAGCCACACATAAACACAAAGCACCTCTAAACAAGCATCCCCCACCAGCCACACATAAACACAAAGCACCTCTAAACAAACATCCCCCACCAGCCACACATAAACACAAAGCACCTCTAAACAAACATCTACCACCAGCCACACATAAACACAAAGCACCTCTAAACAAACATCCCCCACCAGCCACACATAAACACAAAGCACCTCTAAACAAACATCTACCACCAGCCACACATAAACACAAAGCACCTCTAAACAAACATCCCCCACCAGCCACACATAAACACAAAGCACCTCTAAACAAGCATCCCCCACCAGCCACACATAAACACAAAGCACCTCCAAACAAACATCTACCACCAGCCACACATAAACACAAAGCACCTCTAAACAAGCATCCCCCACCAGCCACACATAAACACAAAGCACCTCTAAACAAACATCCCCCACCAGCCACACATAAAAACAAAGCACCTCTAAACAAGCATCCCCCACCAGCCACACATAAACACAAAGCACCTCTAAACAAACATCTACCACCAGCCACACATAAACACAAAGCACCTCTAAACAAACATCTACCACCAGCCACACATAAACACAAAGCACCTCTAAACAAGCATCCCCCACCAGCCACACATAAACACAACGCACCTCTAAACAAGCATCCCCCACCAGCCACACATAAACACAACGCACCTCTAAACAAGCATCCCCCACCAGCCACACATACACACAAAGCACCTCTAAACAAACATCCCCCACCAGCCACACATAAACACAACGCACCTCTAAACAAGCATCCCCCACCAGCCACACATACACACAAAGCACCTCTAAACAAGCATCCCCCACCAGCCACACATAAACACAAAGCACCTCTAAACAAGCATCCCCCACCAGCCACACATAAACACAAAGCACCTCGAAACAAACATCCCCCACCAGCCACACATAAACACAACGCACCTCTAAACAAGCATCCCCCACCAGCCACACATACACACAAAGCACCTCTAAACAAGCATCCCCCACCAGCCACACATAAACACAAAGCACCTCTAAACAAACATCCCCCACCAGCCACACATAAACACAAAGCACCTCGAAACAAACATCTACCACCAGCCACACATAAACACAAAGCACCTCTAAACAAACATCTACCACCAGCCACACATAAACACAAAGCACCTCTAAACAAACATCCCCCACCAGCCACACATAAACACAAAGCACCTCGAAACAAACATCCCCCACCAGCCACACGTAAACACAAAGCACCTCGAAACAAACATCCCCCACCAGCCACACATAAACACAAAGCACCTCTAAACAAACATCTACCACCAGCCACACATAAACACAAAGCACCTCTAAACAAGCATCTACCACCAGCCACACATAAACACAAAGCACCTCTAAACAAACATCTACCACCAGCCACACATAAACACAAAGCACCTCTAAACAAACATCTACCACCAGCCACACATAAACACAAAGCACCTTTAAACAAACATCTACCACCAGCCACACATAAACACAAAGCACCTCTAAACAAACATCTACCACCAGCCACACATAAACACAAAGCACCTTTAAACAAACATCTACCACCAGCCACACATAAACACAAAGCACCTCTAAACAAACATCTACCACCAGCCACCAGCCACACATAAACACAAAGCACCTCTAAACAAACATCTACCACCAGCCACACATAAACACAAAGCACCTCTAAACAAACATCCCCCACCAGCCACACATAAACACAAAGCACCTTTAAACAAACATCTACCACCAGCCACACATAAACACAAAGCACCTCTAAACAAACATCTACCACCAGCCACACATAAACACAAAGCACCTCTAAACAAGCATCTACCACCAGCCACACATAAACACAAAGCACCTCTAAACAAACATCTACCACCAGCCACACATAAACACAAAGCACCTCTAAACAAACATCTACCACCAGCCACACATAAACACAAAGCACCTCTAAACAAGCATCCCCCACCAGCCACACATAAACACAAAGCACCTCTAAACAAGCATCCCCCACCAGCCACACATAAACACAAAGCACCTCTAAACAAACATCTACCACCAGCCACACATAAACACAAAGCACCTCTAAACAAGCATCTACCACCAGCCACACATAAACACAAAGCACCTCTAAACAAACATCCCCCACCAGCCACACATAAACACAAAGCACCTCTAAACAAGCATCTACCACCAGCCACACATAAACACAAAGCACCTCTAAACAAACATCCCCCACCAGCCACACATAAACACAAAGCACCTCTAAACAAGCATCTACCACCAGCCACACATAAACACAAAGCACCTCTAAACAAACATCCCCCACCAGCCACACATAAACACAAAGCACCTCTAAACAAACATCCCCCACCAGCCACACATAAACACAAAGCACCTCTAAACAAGCATCTACCACCAGCCACACATAAACACAAAGCACCTCTAAACAAGCATCCCCCACCAGCCACACATACACACAAAGCACCTCTAAACAAGCATCCCCCACCAGCCACACATAAACACAAAGCACCTCTAAACAAGCATCCCCCACCAGCCACACATAAACACAAAGCACCTCGAAACAAACATCCCCCACCAGCCACACATAAACACAAAGCACCTCTAAACAAACATCTACCACCAGCCACACATAAACACAAAGCACCTCTAAACAAACATCTACCACCAGCCACACATAAACACAAAGCACCTCTAAACAAACATCTACCACCAGCCACACATAAACACAAAGCACCTCTAAACAAACATCTACCACCAGCCACACATAAACACAAAGCACCTTTAAACAAACATCTACCACCAGCCACACATAAACACAAAGCACCTTTAAACAAACATCTACCACCAGCCACACATAAACACAAAGCACCTCTAAACAAACATCTACCACCAGCCACACATAAACACAAAGCACCTTTAAACAAACATCTACCACCAGCCACACATAAACACAAAGCACCTCTAAACAAACATCTACCACCAGCCACACATAAACACAAAGCACCTTTAAACAAACATCTACCACCAGCCACACATAAACACAAAGCACCTCTAAACAAACATCTACCACCAGCCACACATAAACACAAAGCACCTCTAAACAAACATCTACCACCAGCCACACATAAACACAAAGCACCTCTAAACAAACATCCCCCACCAGCCACACATAAACACAAAGCACCTCTAAACAAACATCTACCACCAGCCACACATAAACACAAAGCACCTTTAAACAAACATCTACCACCAGCCACACATAAACACAAAGCACCTCTAAACAAGCATCTACCACCAGCCACACATCTATCTATAATTCCATTAATCTCTGTGTGTATGTGTGTTTGTATGTGTGTATGTGTGTATGTGTGTATGTGTGTATGTGTGTATGTTTGTCTGTGACCGCTGTTTCTCGACAACTACCGGTCCGATATACTTTAAACTTGCCAGGTATATTGCTGGGGACCCGAGGATGTGCCTTTTCAAGGTTTCATATTAATCGGAGAAGTACTTACCGAGCTATGGCGATTTCTTTACCAAACACTGCAAGCCGTTCGCTTTGGACCAAACCATTCATGTAAATAGAGGGGGGGGGGGGGGGGTTCTGTGGTCGTTACTGCCACGTGGTTTCAAAGTTTTTTTTTGTTGTTGTTGTTTGCACGCATGATTTTTTGCACCCACGTACGGGCACGCCCTAGGATGTTTACACACACACACACCCCTACACAAATTTTTTTTTTTTTTTTTTTTTTGGCAAGGAACGGGCACCCACGTACGGGCACGTCCTAGCTTATATATAGTACGGGCATGCCCTAGTACACACAAAGCACCTCTAAACAAGCATCCCCCACCAGCCACACATAAACACAAAGCACCTCTAAACAAGCATCTACCACCAGCCACACATAAACACAAAGCACCTCTAAACAAACATCCACCACCAGCCACACATAAACACAAAGCACCTCTAAACAAGCATCTACCACCAGCCACACATAAACACAAAGCACCTTTAAACAAACATCTACCACCAGCCACACATAAACACAAAGCACCTTTAAACAAACATCGACCACCAGCCACACATAAACACAAAGCACCTCTAAACAAACATCTACCACCAGCCACACATAAACACAAAGCACCTCTAAACAAACATCCCCCACCAGCCACACATAAACACAAAGCACCTCTAAACAAACATCCCCCACCAGCCACACATAAACACAAAGCACCTCTAAACAAACATCCCCCACCAGCCACACATAAACACAAAGCACCTCTAAACAAACATCTACCACCAGCCACACATAAACACAAAGCACCTCTAAACAAACATCCACCACCAGCCACACATAAACACAAAGCACCTCTAAACAAACATCCCCCACCAGCCACACATAAACACAAAGCACCTCTAAACAAACATCCCCCACCAGCCACACATAAACACAAAGCACCTCTAAACAAGCATCTACCACCAGCCACACATAAACACAAAGCACCTCTAAACAAGCATCCCCCACCAGCCACACATACACACAAAGCACCTCTAAACAAGCATCCCCCACCAGCCACACATAAACACAAAGCACCTCTAAACAAGCATCCCCCACCAGCCACACATAAACACAAAGCACCTCGAAACAAACATCCCCCACCAGCCACACATAAACACAAAGCACCTCTAAACAAACATCTACCACCAGCCACACATAAACACAAAGCACCTCTAAACAAACATCTACCACCAGCCACACATAAACACAAAGCACCTCTAAACAAACATCTACCACCAGCCACACATAAACACAAAGCACCTCTAAACAAACATCTACCACCAGCCACACATAAACACAAAGCACCTTTAAACAAACATCTACCACCAGCCACACATAAACACAAAGCACCTCTAAACAAACATCTACCACCAGCCACACATAAACACAAAGCACCTTTAAACAAACATCTACCACCAGCCACACATAAACACAAAGCACCTCTAAACAAACATCTACCACCAGCCACACATAAACACAAAGCACCTTTAAACAAACATCTACCACCAGCCACACATAAACACAAAGCACCTCTAAACAAACATCTACCACCAGCCACACATAAACACAAAGCACCTCTAAACAAACATCTACCACCAGCCACACATAAACACAAAGCACCTCTAAACAAACATCCCCCACCAGCCACACATAAACACAAAGCACCTCTAAACAAACATCTACCACCAGCCACACATAAACACAAAGCACCTTTAAACAAACATCTACCACCAGCCACACATAAACACAAAGCACCTCTAAACAAGCATCTACCACCAGCCACACATCTATCTATAATTCCATTAATCTCTGTGTGTATGTGTGTTTGTATGTGTGTATGTGTGTATGTGTGTATGTGTGTATGTGTGTATGTGTGTATGTGTGTATGTTTGTCTGTGACCGCTGTTTCTCGACAACTACCGGTCCGATATACTTTAAACTTGCCAGGTATATTGCTGGGGACCCGAGGATGTGCCTTTTCAAGGTTTCATATTAATCGGAGAAGTACTTACCGAGCTATGGCGATTTCTTTACCAAACACTGCAAGCCGTTCGCTTTGGACCAAACCATTCATGTAAATAGAGGGGGGGGGGGGGGGGGGGTTCTGTGGTCGTTACTGCCACGTGGTTTCAAAGTTTGTTTTTTTTGTTGTTGTTTGCACGCATGATTTTTTGCACCCACGTACGGGCACGCCCTAGGATGTTTACACACACACACCCCTACACAAATTTTTTTTTTTTTTTTTTTTTGGCAAGGAACGGGCACCCACGTACGGGCACGTCCTAGCTTATATATAGTACGGGCATGCCCTAGTACACACAAAGCACCTCTAAACAAGCATCCCCCACCAGCCACACATAAACACAAAGCACCTCTAAACAAGCATCTACCACCAGCCACACATAAACACAAAGCACCTCGAAACAAACATCCACCACCAGCCACACATAAACACAAAGCACCTTTAAACAAACATCGACCACCAGCCACACATAAACACAAAGCACCTCTAAACAAACATCTACCACCAGCCACACATAAACACAAAGCACCTCTAAACAAACATCCCCCACCAGCCACACATAAACACAAAGCACCTCTAAACAAGCATCCCCCACCAGCCACACATAAACACAAAGCACCTCTAAACAAACATCCCCCACCAGCCACACATAAACACAAAGCACCTCTAAACAAACATCCCCCACCAGCCACACATAAACACAAAGCACCTCTAAACAAACATCTACCACCAGCCACACATAAACACAAAGCACCTCTAAACAAACATCCACCACCAGCCACACATAAACACAAAGCACCTTTAAACAAACATCGACCACCAGCCACACATAAACACAAAGCACCTCTAAACAAACATCTACCACCAGCCACACATAAACACAAAGCACCTCTAAACAAACATCCCCCACCAGCCACACATAAACACAAAGCACCTCTAAACAAACATCCCCCACCAGCCACACATAAACACAAAGCACCTCTAAACAAACATCTACCACCAGCCACACATAAACACAAAGCACCTCTAAACAAACATCCCCCACCAGCCACACATAAACACAAAGCACCTCTAAACAAACATCCCCCACCAGCCACACATAAACACAAAGCACCTTTAAACAAACATCTACCACCAGCCACACATAAACACAAAGCACCTCTAAACAAGCATCCCCCACCAGCCACACATAAACACAAAGCACCTCTAAACAAACATCCCCCACCAGCCACACATAAACACAAAGCACCTCTAAACAAACATCCCCCACCAGCCACACATAAACACAAAGCACCTCTAAACAAACATCCCCCACCAGCCACACATAAACACAAAGCACCTCGAAACAAGCATCTACCACCAGCCACACATAAACACAAAGCACCTCTAAACAAACATCCCCCACCAGCCACACATAAACACAAAGCACCTTTAAACAAACATCGACCACCAGCCACACATAAACACAAAGCACCTCTAAACAAACATCTACCACCAGCCACACATAAACACAAAGCACCTCTAAACAAACATCCCCCACCAGCCACACATAAACACAAAGCACCTTTAAACAAACATCTACCACCAGCCACACATAAACACAAAGCACCTCTAAACAAGCATCCCCCACCAGCCACACATAAACACAAAGCACCTCCAAACAAACATCTACCACCAGCCACACATAAACACAAAGCACCTCTAAACAAACATCCCCCACCAGCCACACATAAACACAAAGCACCTCGAAACAAGCATCTACCACCAGCCACACATAAACACAAAGCACCTCTAAACAAGCATCCCCCACCAGCCACACATAAACACAAAGCACCTCCAAACAAACATCTACCACCAGCCACACATAAACACAAAGCACCTCTAAACAAACATCCCCCACCAGCCACACATAAACACAAAGCACCTCTAAACAAACATCTACCACCAGCCACACATAAACACAAAGCACCTCTAAACAAACATCTACCACCAGCCACACATAAACACAAAGCACCTCTAAACAAGCATCCCCCACCAGCCACACATAAACACAAAGCACCTCTAAACAAGCATCCCCCACCAGCCACACATAAACACAAAGCACCTCTAAACAAACATCCCCCACCAGCCACACATAAACACAACGCACCTCTAAACAAGCATCCCCCACCAGCCACACATACACACAAAGCACCTCTAAACAAGCATCCCCCACCAGCCACACATAAACACAAAGCACCTCTAAACAAGCATCCCCCACCAGCCACACATAAACACAAAGCACCTCTAAACAAGCATCCCCCACCAGCCACACATAAACACAAAGCACCTCTAAACAAGCATCCCCCACCAGCCACACATAAACACAAAGCACCTCTAAACAAACATCCCCCACCAGCCACACATAAACACAAAGCACCTTTAAACAAACATCTACCACCAGCCACACATAAACACAAAGCACCTCTAAACAAACATCTACCACCAGCCACACATAAACACAAAGCACCTTTAAACAAACATCTACCACCAGCCACACATAAACACAAAGCACCTCTAAACAAGCATCTACCACCAGCCACACATAAACACAAAGCACCTTTAAACAAACATCTACCACCAGCCACACATAAACACAAAGCACCTTTAAACAAACATCTACCACCAGCCACACATAAACACAAAGCACCTTTAAACAAACATCTACCACCAGCCACACATAAACACAAAGCACCTTTAAACAAACATCCCCCACCAGCCACACATAAACACAAAGCACCTCTAAACAAGCATCCCCCACCAGCCACACATAAACACAAAGCACCTTTAAACAAACATCTACCACCAGCCACACAGAAACACAAAGCACCTTTAAACAAACATCTACCACCAGCCACACATAAACACAAAGCACCTTTAAACAAACATCCCCCACCAGCCACACATAAACACAAAGCACCTTTAAACAAACATCTACCACCAGCCACACAGAAACACAAAGCACCTTTAAACAAACATCTACCACCAGCCACACATAAACACAAAGCACCTCGAAACAAGCATCTACCACCAGCCACACATAAACACAAAGCACCTCTAAACAAGCATCTACCACCAGCCACACATAAACACAAAGCACCTCTAAACAAGCATCTACCACCAGCCACACATAAACACAAAGCACCTTTAAACAAACATCTACCACCAGCCACACATAAACACAAAGCACCTTTAAACAAACATCCCCCACCAGCCACACATAAACACAAAGCACCTTTAAACAAACATCCCCCACCAGCCACACATAAACACAAAGCACCTCTAAACAAGCATCTACCACCAGCCACACATAAACACAAAGCACCTTTAAACAAACATCTACCACCAGCCACACATAAACACAAAGCACCTCTAAACAAGCATCTACCACCAGCCACACATAAACACAAAGCACCTTTAAACAAACATCTACCACCAGCCACACATAAACACAAAGCACCTCTAAACAAACATCTACCACCAGCCACACATAAACACAAAGCACCTTTAAACAAACATCCCCCACCAGCCACACATAAACACAAAGCACCTCTAAACAAGCATCTACCACCAGCCACACATAAACACAAAGCACCTTTAAACAAACATCTACCACCAGCCACACATAAACACAAAGCACCTTTAAACAAACATCTACCACCAGCCACACATAAACACAAAGCACCTCCAAACAAACATCCCCCACCAGCCACACATAAACACAAAGCACCTCCAAACAAACATCTACCACCAGCCACACATAAACACAAAGCACCTCTAAACAAACATCTACCACCAGCCACACATAAACACAAAGCACCTCTAACCAAACATCTACCACCAGCCACACATAAACACAAAGCACCTCCAAACAAACATCCCCCACCAGCCACACATAAACACAAAGCACCTCTAAACAAACATCTACCACCAGCCACACATAAACACAAAGCACCTCTAAACAAACATCTACCACCAGCCACACATAAACACAAAGCACCTCTTAACAAACATCGACCACCAGCCACACATAAACACAAAGCACCTCTAAACAAACATCCCCCACCAGCCACACATAAACACAAAGCACCTCCAAACAAACATCTACCACCAGCCACACATAAACACAAAGCACCTCTAAACAAACATCTACCACCAGCCACACATAAACACAAAGCACCTCTAAACAAACATCTACCACCAGCCACACATAAACACAAAGCACCTCTAAACAAACATCTACCACCAGCCACACATAAACACAAAGCACCTCTAAACAAACATCCCCCACCAGCCACACATAAACACAAAGCACCTCTAAACAAACATCTACCACCAGCCACACATAAACACAAAGCACCTCTAAACAAACATCTACCACCAGCCACACATAAACACAAAGCACCTCTAAACAAACATCTACCACCAGCCACACATAAACACAAAGCACCTCTAAACAAACATCCCCCACCAGCCACACATAAACACAAAGCACCTTTAAACAAGCATCCCCCACCAGCCACACATAAACACAAAGCACCTTTAAACAAGCATCCCCCACCAGCCACACATAAACACAAAGCACCTCTAAACAAACATCTACCACCAGCCACACATAAACACAAAGCACCTCCAAACAAACATCTACCACCAGCCACACATAAACACAAAGCACCTCTAAACAAACATCGACCACCAGCCACACATAAACACAAAGCACCTCTAAACAAACATCCCCCACCAGCCACGCATAAACACAAAGCACCTCTAAACAAACATCCCCCACCAGCCACACATAAACACAAAGCACCTTTAAACAAGCATCCCCCACCAGCCACACATAAACACAAAGCACCTTTAAACAAGCATCCCCCACCAGCCACACATAAACACAAAGCACCTTTAAACAAGCATCCCCCACCAGCCACACATAAAGACAAAGCACCTCTAAACAAACATCTACCACCAGCCACACATAAACACAAAGCACCTCCAAACAAACATCTACCACCAGCCACACATAAACACAAAGCACCTCTAAACAAACATCTACCACCAGCCACACATAAACACAAAGCACCTCTAAACAAACATCTACCACCAGCCACACATAAACACAAAGCACCTCTAAACAAGCATCTACCACCAGCCACACATAAACACAAAGCACCTCTAAACAAGCATCTACCACCAGCCACACATAAACACAAAGCACCTCTAAACAAACATCTACCACCAGCCACACATAAACACAAAGCACCTCTAAACAAACATCTACCACCAGCCACACATAAACACAAAGCACCTCTAAACAAACATCTACCACCAGCCACACATAAACACAAAGCACCTCTAAACAAACATCTACCACCAGCCACACATAAACACAAAGCACCTTTAAACAAACATCCCCCACCAGCCACACATAAACACAAAGCACCTTTAAACAAACATCTACCACCAGCCACACATAAACACAAAGCACCTCCAAACAAACATCCCCCACCAGCCACACATAAACACAAAGCACCTCTAAACAAACATCTACCACCAGCCACACATAAACACAAAGCACCTCTAAACAAGCATCTACCACCAGCCACACATAAACACAAAGCACCTCTAAACAAACATCTACCACCAGCCACACATAAACACAAAGCACCTTTAAACAAACATCCCCCACCAGCCACACATAAACACAAAGCACCTTTAAACAAACATCTACCACCAGCCACACATAAACACAAAGCACCTCTAAACAAACATCGACCACCAGCCACACATAAACACAAAGCACCTCTAACCAAACATCTACCACCAGCCACACATAAACACAAAGCACCTCTAAACAAGCATCTACCACCAGCCACACATAAACACAAAGCACCTTTAAACAAACATCTACCACCAGCCACACATAAACACAAAGCACCTCTAAACAAACATCCCCCACCAGCCACACATAAACACAAAGCACCTCCAAACAAACATCTACCACCAGCCACACATAAACACAAAGCACCTCTAAACAAACATCTACCACCAGCCACACATAAACACAAAGCACCTCCAAACAAACATCCCCCACCAGCCACACATAAACACAAAGCACCTCCAAACAAACATCTACCACCAGCCACACATAAACACAAAGCACCTCTAAACAAACATCTACCACCAGCCACACATAAACACAAAGCACCTCTAAACAAACATCTACCACCAGCCACACATAAACACAAAGCACCTTTAAACAAACATCCCCCACCAGCCACACATAAACACAAAGCACCTTTAAACAAACATCTACCACCAGCCACACATAAACACAAAGCACCTCTAAACAAACATGGACCACCAGCCACACATAAACACAAAGCACCTCTAAACAAACATCTACCACCAGCCACACATAAACACAAAGCACCTCTAAACAAGCATCTACCACCAGCCACACATAAACACAAAGCACCTTTAAACAAACATCTACCACCAGCCACACATAAACACAAAGCACCTCTAAACAAACATCTACCACCAGCCACACATAAACACAAAGCACCTCTAAACAAACATCTACCACCAGCCACACATAAACACAAAGCACCTTTAAACAAACATCTACCACCAGCCACACATAAACACAAAGCACCTCTAAACAAACATCTACCACCAGCCACACATAAACACAAAGCACCTTTAAACAAACATCTACCACCAGCCACACATAAACACAAAGCACCTCTAAACAAACATCTACCACCAGCCACACATAAACACAAAGCACCTCTAAACAAACATCTACCACCAGCCACACATAAACACAAAGCACCTCTAAACAAACATCTACCACCAGCCACACATAAACACAAAGCACCTCTAAACAAGCATCTACCACCAGCCACACATAAACACAAAGCACCTCTAAACAAGCATCTACCACCAGCCACACATAAACACAAAGCACCTCTAAACAAACATCTACCACCAGCCACACATAAACACAAAGCACCTCGAAACAAACATCTACCACCAGCCACACATAAACACAAAGCACCTCTAAACAAACATCTACCACCAACCACACATAAACACAAAGCACCTTTAAACAAACATCTACCACCAGCCACACATAAACACAAAGCACCTTTAAACAAACATCTACCACCAGCCACACATAAACACAAAGCACCTCTAAACAAGCATCTACCACCAGCCACACATAAACACAAAGCACCTCTAAACAAACATCTACCACCAGCCACACATAAACACAAAGCACCTCTAAACAAGCATCTACCACCAGCCACACATAAACACAAAGCACCTCTAAACAAACATCTACCACCAGCCACACATAAACACAAAGCACCTCTAAACAAACATCTACCACCAGCCACACATAAACACAAAGCACCTCTAAACAAACATCTACCACCAGCCACACATAAACACAAAGCACCTTTAAACAAACATCTACCACCAGCCACACATAAACACAAAGCACCTCTAAACAAACATCTACCACCAGCCACACATAAACACAAAGCACCTCTAAACAAACATCTACCACCAGCCACACATAAACACAAAGCACCTCTAAACAAACATCCCCCACCAGCCACACATAAACACAAAGCACCTTTAAACAAACATCTACCACCAGCCACACATAAACACAAAGCACCTTTAAACAAACATCTACCACCAGCCACACATAAACACAAAGCACCTCTAAACAAGCATCTACCACCAGCCACACATAAACACAAAGCACCTCTAAACAAACATCTACCACCAGCCACACATAAACACAAAGCACCTCTAAACAAACATCTACCACCAGCCACACATAAACACAAAGCACCTCTAAACAAACATCTACCACCAGCCACACATAAACACAAAGCACCTCTAAACAAACATCTACCACCAGCCACACATAAACACAAAGCACCTCTAAACAAACATCTACCACCAGCCACACATAAACACAAAGCACCTCTAAACAAACATCTACCACCAGCCACACATAAACACAAAGCACCTCTAAACAAACATCTACCACCAGCCACACATAAACACAAAGCACCTCTAAACAAACATCCCCCACCAGCCACACATAAACACAAAGCACCTTTAAACAAACATCGACCACCAGCCACACATAAACACAAAGCACCTTGAAACAAACATCTACCACCAGCCACACATAAACACAAAGCACCTCTAAACAAGCATCTACCACCAGCCACACATAAACACAAAGCACCTCTAAACAAACATCTACCACCAGCCACACATAAACACAAAGCACCTCGAAACAAACATCTACCACCAGCCACACATAAACACAAAGCACCTCTAAACAAACATCTACCACCAGCCACACGTAAACACAAAGCACCTCTAAACAAACATCTACCACCAGCCACACATAAACACAAAGCACCTTTAAACAAACATCCCCCACCAGCCACACATAAACACAAACACAAAGCACACAAAACACACTGCGATCCTTCTCGCGTGACATGAGCGCCATCTGATGGCAGCTCGTACGAACTACACGCTCTTGCTCCGGCACGTCCAACTATGCGTTTGGCACGGGGGCCCTCCGGAGGCTGCCCAAACGACCGGAAAACTGCAGCCGGTGTGGGATCCACACGCGAGGCGCGATCTTCTCGCTCGGACGGCACAATACCTGCCGGATCTTCCGGCCTTGCTCAGGCCATTATTCCGCTCATGGTCGAAGGCATTTTTGCGTGGGCCTTAGTCGACATGGGGTCTACGGATAGTTTTATCGATCAACGGCTGGTGCGTCAACATGGATGGCCGGTCCTCGGGAGTACACGACGGATCTTCATGGCCTCCCAGGGCCTTCGGCTCAGCACGAAGGGGGAATGTCGATTGAAACTTGTGATAAAGAGACGCATGTTTCCAGATGTACATCTCATGGTCTTGCCTGCTTTATGTGCTGATATTCTGCTAGGACACGATTTTCTTAAGCGACATGGACGTTTGGAAATGGAGTTCGGTGGGACTGACACGCTTGCTGTGTGTGCACTCGCGAAAATGGAAATTGAGCCTCTTTCGCTGTTCCACAACCTGACCACTGATTGCACTCCTGTAGCGGTAAAATCACGGCGCTACTCACGAGCAGACGCGCAATTCATTGCGGAGGAAACGGCCCAGCTCTTAAAGGACGGTATTATCAAACCTAGCCGATCGCCGTGGCGGGCCCAGGTCTTAGTGGTGCGAAGTGAGGCCCACCGCCGACGCATGGTAATCGACTACTCACAGACGGTTAATCGCTTTACACAGCTGGACGCCTACCCCTTTCCGGGGATGGATGCGCTAGTACGACAGGTGGCCCAGTACTCCGTCTACAGCACTCTCAATCTGCGTAGCGCGTATCATCAGGTCCCCATCTCTAGGGCTGATCGCATCTATACCGCCTTTGAATCGGGTCAAAGGTTATACCAGTTCACCCGACTACCTTTTGGGGTGACGAACGGGGTCGCCTGTTTTCAGAGGGCTATGGATGACCTCGTTACTAAGGAGAACTTGACGGATGTCTTTGTATATCTGGACAATCTTACGGTTTGTGGGTATGACCAGGGGCATCACGATGCTAATCTGAAGCGCTTCCTCGAGGTCGCGCAGAGGTATCGCCTAACCATGAATGAGGCTAAGTGTCGTTACTCGCTACGCACGATAGATCCTCTGGGGTACACCGTGACCCATGGCTCTGTCTCTCCGGATAAGGAGCGTCTGCGACCTTTGCTTGATATGGCTCCGCCTAGCGATTGGGCTTCGCTGAAGCGCGCTCTCGGGCTGTTCGCCCACTATTCGAAGTGGGTGCAAAATTTCTCCGTGAAGCTCCGCCCCCTCGTGGCCTGCGACACGTTCCCCATGAGCCCGGCCGCCTTGGCGGCCCGCTGTGGCGACGATCGACGAGAGCGAATCTTTCGTCTTAGAAAGTCATGCCTCGGATCATGCGATAGCAGCGACTCTCTCCCAAGGGGGGCGCCCTGTGGCTTTCTTTTCGCGGACTCTCACCTCCGCTGAGCGGAGGCATTCGTCTGTCGAAAAGGAAGCGTACGCGATCGTCGAGTCGATTCGGCGATGGCGACCGTACTTACTCGGGCGATGCTTCCAAATCATCACGGACCAACAAAGCGTTGCGTTCATGTACGACACCTTACATGCTCAACGTATTAAGAATGAGAAAATCACTCGCTGGCGTATCGAACTCGCCGACTTCTGCTACACCATCAAATACCGCCCGGGGAAGGATAACCTGGTCGCCGACGCCTTATCTAGGCCGGGTACGTGCGTGGGAATCGTAACTTTGGAGGGGCTGCGTGCTTTGCACGACACTATGTGTCATCCAGGGGTGGCGCGTTTCGCTCATTTTGTGCGTAGTGGTAATCTGCCATACTCGATTGAGGACATCCGCCGGATCTGCCGTGACTGCGCTATATGTGCGGAACTCAAACCGCGTTTTTACAACCCTCCCATGGGGACGCTGGTTAGGGCTACTAGACCGTGGGAGAGATTGGCGATGGATTTCAAAGGACCGCTGCCGGTGTCGAGTAATTCTCGTTATCTGCTCACTATCGTTGATGAGTACTCGCGATTCCCTTTTGCTTACACGTGCGGGGATATGACGGCTGCCACGGTCATACGGTGCCTGCAGAATTTGTTTTCTATGTTTGGGTATCCGGCCTACGTGCATACCGATCGGGGTGCGGTGTTCCTGTCTCAGGAGGTGAGAGGTTATTTGCTCCAAAATAATGTCGCTTCGAGTTACACCACACCATACAGACCCCAGGCGAACGGGCAGATCGAACGCTTCAATGGGATTATATGGAGGGCCGTCATGCTAAGCCTCAGGACCCTCGGCCGGGGCCTCGATAAATGGGCTTGGTCGCTACCTGCGGCTCTGAACTCGATCAGGGCTCTCCTATGTACGGCCACCAACCAGACGACTCACGAAAGACTGTTCCACCACCCTAGAAGCTCGGGTAGTATCCGATCTTTACCCAGTTGGCTCGCTGAGCCGGGGCCGGCCTATCTCAAATGAGCGGTACGGACAAGCAAGTACGACCCCTTTGTAGATAAGGTGCAGGTACTCCAGGCTAATCCCGAGCATGCTCTTGTGATGACAGCAGATGGACGCGAGTCCACTGTCTCCGTACGCCATCTCGCCCCATGTGGGGTCATCGACCCTTATAGGGATATCGACAAACCAATCTACGAGTCTATGGACTCTACCAAAGCTTCCTCTATGGAACTTCTGCCGTCACTTCCGTCATCACCTACACCCCTGCCTGAAGGCTCTGAGGTGCCCCCTCCGACACCTGCCTCCAGCGGCTACTCCGAAGCAGGGGACTCCGGGCTTGGGGACGCCGTACCCGGTAGTTTCCAGACACGAGCTGGCAGGGTAGTTCGCCACCCGGACCGCTACGGGTGGACCGACTGACATGGAATGACGTACCCCAATCAATTAATGCTGATGCACGCTTGAGACCTGCCTAGCGGCAGTATAGTTCTAACGGCAGGGAGAATGGAGTGAAAATATACCAAAGTTGAACCCGGGAGTGATGCTCGCTTAAACCACTGAGGGGCGTCTATAAGACCTGGGACATCCGCGACGCAGAGCCACTCCTGTGGTTGTGGACCTGATTGATTTCCATGACATGAGGTACCCGTGCTAAGCACGGGTGGGTGGCCAGAAGCAAACAGACAATGCAGAAACGGCGAATGCTAAAGCATGAAACCAATAAATTCCACCTTCCTGTAGCACCTTCAGTCGCACGTCAGAAATGGACAGCAAGTTCGTGAATGACTTCCATGAAAAACGTACCCATTCGCAAACAAACGGATACGTGTGTTCCATACCCAGTCAATGGTGAATCTGCATATGGCGATTCGCGAATTCACGTTTAGAAAGTAGAAACCGTCACTGCATTTCGTCATTCACTTGAACTTGATATCTCTTTTTTTCATTCCAAACAGCATAACTCCAATCACAAATTAAATAGCATTAATATAAAAAATATACTTTTAACAACATTTGTGACATAAACAAATATTTAAATCCTGTTGTGAAGTTCCGTACGGTTGGGTGAATACAATTACGAATTCAAAATCGTAATTGTATTCACTCAATTCCAATCATCAATTGATACTTTAACAAAATATTGTTTTAAATGACAGTTGTATTGGGATATTATCAAACCAGCTCATTGTCATAATCTGTCCACTTCCGCATTCGGCAGGTTCATAATTCATCAGGATTGTCCTCAATTCCGCAATTAAATGTTCATGAAATACTGTTCAGCCATTTTTGATTTTCATGTCATGTTCTTTTGGTGAATTATCATAGGATTTTACTGCAGGGGTTCCAGGAAATCGTTAACGATCGGTGCAGCCGTTTTTGGGATACCTGGGACAATAACGTTATGCGGGAGTCCAAACCTGAAAATGCTGGAGACCAAAGCTGAAATTGGAAAAACAATATAGCCTATTTTACTCCAGGGGGTCCCAGGATTACCCACCCAAAATATCGTTGCGATCGGTTCAGCCGTTTTTGCGGTACCTGGGACAGATGGACAGACGGACAGACATTTGGCGAATTACAGTAAGATATAATAGTTACAGTGTACATTTTTGACGTCATAACCACGACTCACGACAGTAAGTCGAGTTGGCGGCGACTAAACCGACACCGCTCGCTGGCTTTGCTAGTGGGGAAGATAACTGTGACACCGACACCTGCCAGGACTAAAAACAACACCTGACAAAGGGCAGGTGAGATCCCTTCGGGAGGCAACGGCCGTCCGGTGCGGAGATGATGTTTCGTAAAAAAACACCCAATTAGGGTAGAATTTTTTTTTTTTTTTACACCTGGCCTAGTTATCCCCTCCTGCACAGTGGTCCTGTGAAGACGTTTCCTTGTTTCAGGACTAGGTGAAGGTTCTGCCAATTTTTCCTCTTCCTTTTCTTTGTAGACCTTGACAATCTAGTGACTTTCAGCCTTGTTTAGGGCAAACTTCATCAAAAAATAGGTATAAATGACATGAACATGAATTTTTTGAAATCTCATTTCATCCATTCTCACTGCCTCTGCTCTTCGAGACCTTTGACCTTCTCCAGCTCCTCAAGGACCCAACTGTTCATCCGGTAAAACCCTTCTGGTTCAACTCCAAAAATCCATGTTTACTGCACACCCTCAACTCTTCCTTCACAATTGTGGAATTGCCTTGCTGAGATGCTTCAATTCCCTTCTTCCTCCAAGGGCAGTAATTGACGCTCCACCATCTTGTCTCATCCGCCATCACTATCAGTGATCCCCACCGCCCCCCAACTCTTCCCTCCCAATTGTGGAATTGCCTTGCTGAGATGTTGCATCCCCCTTCCTCCTCCAAGGGCAGTAAGCGGCGCTCCACCATCTTGTGTCATCCACCATCACTGTCGGTGATCCCCACCGCCCCCCAACTCTTCCCTCCCAATTGTGGAATTGCCTTGCTGAGATGTTGCATCCCCCTTCCTCCTCCAAGGGCAGTAAGCGGCGCTCCACCATCTTGTGTCATCCGCCATCACTGTCGGTGATCCCCACCGCCCCCCAACTCTTCCCTCCCAATTGTGGAATTTAATTGCTGACATGTTTCATCCCCCTTCCTCATCCAAGGGCAGTAAGCGGCGCTCCACCATCTTGTCTCATCCGCCATCACTATCAGTGATCCCCACCGCCCCCCAACTCTTCCCTCCCAATTGTGGAATTGCCTTGCTGAGATGTTGCATCCCCCTTCCTCCTCCAAGGGCAGTAAGCGGCGCTCCACCATCTTGTGTCATCCGCCATCACTGTCGGTGATCCCCACCGCCCCCCAACTCTTCCCTCCCAATTGTGGAATTGCCTTGCTGAGATGCTTCAATTCCCCTCTTCCTCCAAGGGCAGTAAGCGGCGCTCCACCATCTTGTCTCATCCACCATCACTATCAGTGATCCTCACCGCCCCCCAACTCTTCCCTCCCAATTGTGGAATTTCCTTGCTGACATGTTTCATCCCCCTTCCTCCTCCAAGGGCAGTAAGCGGCGCTCCACCATCTTGTGTCATCTCCCATCACTATAGGTGATCCCCACCGCCCCCCCCCCAAATCCCCCCTACTAATACAATCCTGCAAGTTCCCTTCCCTCTTTTCCACTCTACCTTTACCTTTTTGCGTTCAGCCTTCTCACTTTTCCATGAGTCATTCATTCTTCATTTTTGTCTACAATTACTTTTGGAAATTACAAAAACCGATTCAGGGATTTAACACAGAAATTGTAAGTTAAGGAAAGGTGGAGGAGACTTACCTTGAGAGAATCTCCAGCTGAAACAAGTAGTTTTGGGCTGAGGAAATGCAAGTCGTTGATCCATCCGTCGTGCCGTCCCTTCACGTCCAGACTCCGGCTCCGGTTATCATCCATGTGCCATATCTGTAGGTGCGGCCATGTGACAGGTCACGTGGACATCTCAATAGTTCTGGTGTGATGATGCCAAGGACCAAACACTGATCATCATTTCATACCATTTTATACACTGTGTACACATGATGTGCGTCTCCTCTCTCACCTGTTCGTGCATCATCAGTCATCACAGAACGAACATGTACCGGTATCTAAATGTAGTTACACTTTTATTCTGTTCAGCCCGGCCCAAAGTAAACTTTTGTCAAAGTGTGTCACCTTGCCCAATGACGTCACGGTATTCCTCAAACCCAACTCTAACGGGATTTTCATCACCACTTGCCATTACATCCCATCACCCATTATTATTGAATGGCATATCCACTAATTAATAATGAATTCACCATCGGGCAGAAAATGCAACTGCAGTGAATTCCCCAGGAGTTTACATGGAGGATGCCATGACATGCACCTGTGGAGTTTACATGGAGAATGCCATGACATGCACCTGTGGATTTTACATGGACAATGCCATGACTTGCACCTGTGGAGTTTACATGGAGGATGCCATGACTTGCACCTGTGGAGTTTACATGGCGGATGCCATGACATGCACCTGTGGAGTTTACATGGAGGATGCCATGACGTGCACCTGTGGAGTTTACATGGAGGATGCCATGACGTGCACCTGTGGAGTTTACATGGAGGATGCCATGACGTGCACCTGTGGAGTTTACATGGTGGATGCCATGACGTGCACCTGTGGAGTTTACATGGCGGATGCCATGACATGCACCTGTGGAGTTTACATGGAGGATGCCATGACGTGCACCTGTGGAGTTTACATGGAGGATGCCATGACGTGCACCTGTGGAGTTTACATGGAGGATGCTATGACGTGCACCTGTGGAGTTTACATGGAGGATGCCATGACGTGCACCTGTGGAGTTTACATGGAGGATGCCATGACGTGCACCTGTGGAGTTTACATGGTGGATGCCATGACGTGCACCTGTGGAGTTTACATGGAGGATGCCATGACGTGCACCTGTGGAGTTTACATGGAGGATGCCATGACATGCACCTGTGGAGTTTACATGGCGAATGCCATGATGTGCACCTGTGGAGTTTACATGGCGGATGCCATGACGTGCACCTGTGGCTGCCTCATTTGGAGGAGTGTTACGGTGATAAATGTTCTCAACCAATTGTTGTCAGTGGTATGCTAACCGCCATGGGAATGGTGAAGTGACGTTTCAGACGTGAACCCTTCTTTTTGTTATGCAATGTCAAAGCTTGAAGAAGAGCGAGGACACAGAACAGATCAGGAAACAACATAGCAAAGGGAACAGCAGGAGAAAGGGGAAAGGCCCACAGCATGGCAGAGGAAGAAAACAAATGGAGACGGGATGCAGGTAACGATGACAGGTAGGGGGCGCAAGGGGTGCACAAGATTAATACAGGGGGGCGCAAAGGGTGCACAACATTAATACAGGGGGGCGCAAGGGGTGTACAACATTTATACAGGGGGGGAGCAAGGGGTGCACAACATTAATAGAGGGGGGGCGCAAGGGGTGCACAACATTAATACAGGGGGGGCGCAAGGGGTGCACAACATTAATACAGGGGGGGCACAAGGGGTGCACAACATTAATACAGGGGGGGAGGCGCAAGGGGTGCACAAGATGAATACATGGAGGGGGAGCAAAGGGTGCACAACATTAATACAGGGGGGGGGGGGTGCACAAGATGAATACATGGAGGGGGAGCAAGGGGTGCACAAGATGGATACAGTGGGAGGCACAAGGAGTGCACAAGGTGAATACATGGGGAGGGAGGGGTGCAAGGGGTGCACAAGATGAATACATAAGTAAAATTTTTGGAGGGGTGGAGGTGGTTTAACAGGTGTAGAAAAGATCATGATTTTGGATGGGGAATGGCTTGAGATGATGATGAACAGCTGTCTTGAAGACCTGACGGGAGGAATGAGATTGAATAGAGTGTGTAAGGTAGTTCCACAGGTGGGAAAAAAAGAGGAATAAATGAGTGGAGGTAAGCAGTGATCCTGGATTTAGGCCAGTTTACGCGGACGGGGTTGCTGGTGGACCACATGCGTCCTACAGATACCTGAGGGGGACAAGGCACGGAGAGAACAGAGGGTGCCAGAGGAGAAATGAGGCGGAAGAAGACAGAGAGACCACCAACCAAAGAAAGAAGAAAGAGTTTACTTTGATTTGAAGTGCTCACACCAGGAAACATCACTTCACCATCTTTCCAACAACGGTTAGCATATGTCTACCAACATTTGCTTTAGAAAAGTTCGTGTATTATAATTCCATTGATACAAACTCTCATGTACAAATTCATCCCATCCCACCCTCAAATATCCGACACTTCATACCACCCATGGTACACTGAATCCTGTGGTGTGGCAGTTGCTCTGAAACATCTTGCCTTCTCTTCCTGGAAAGCAAACCTAACCAAAGGCAATCTCAGTGCATTCCAAAAGGTCCGCAACAATTGTCTGTCCACTCTCAGGAGAACCAGAAAACAACATCGGTCCAACCTCAATAATGAACTTTCAAACTTGTCTCCCTCCTCTAACACCTAGTGGTACCTTGATAAGTCTGTCTCAGGTATATGTCCCCCTTTCATCCCTTCCCTATCTTCAAATGGCACCACAGACAACTATGCTCGTGAGAAGGACGAATGTCTCAATTTTGTGTTTGCTTCCAAGATCCTGTGTCCCAAACTCCTCACTCTTGGTACCCATCCTTCCTCCTGTGTTTTGCACCTGATAAGGTGGAGAAGTTTCTTTCAACCCTCGACTCTGACTCTGCTACTGGACCAGGTGTGGCATCAGCTCACGTGTCCTAAACACCTGCTCTGCTGCTCTTACACATCTCCTCTCTACCCTTTTCAACCTGTCATTTGCTAGGAAATCCATCAACAACACCGCATTACATAAAAGGTGCAAACACGGATCCCCTCAACTACAGACCTATCAACTTTCTGCCAATCATCAGCAAGGTCATGGAATCCATCATGACAGTTGATATGAAATCATTCCTTTTCTCCAACAACCTCATCTCAGATCATCAATTTGTTTCAGACCAGCTCACTCCACCTTGTACATGCTGCTTCGACTCACCTAACAATTGATGGAGGCCCTCAGTATCAGACGTGACATCAGGGCCGTCTCCCTAGACATATCTCGTGATTTTGATACAGTCTGGCATCCCGTCTTGCTCTCCAAATTATCTGCCTATGGCCTGGTATTCAAGGTCAACTCCACACATCGCTTAACGACTTCCTCCACTCCAGTAGCCAACGTGCGGCTCTCAACAGAATCCTTTCATCTACTCCCTCTGTCAAGGCTGGAGTGCACCAAGGCAGTGTTCTAGGCCCAGTTCTATTCCTGATCTTCATCAATGATCTTTCTGATTCTCTGTAAATTCCCCTTTATCTATTTGCTGATGACTCCACTCTCTGCTGTGACATCCCTCAGCCTTCAGACAGGCTGCAGCCTCTTCCCTCTCTTCAGCCCTTTAAAAAAAATCTCAAGATGGTCAAACACTTGCAATGTCTTCCAATCCCGACAGATCTCACACTCTCACTATCTTTCTCCAAAACGACCACCTGTCAAACCCTCCATGTACTTTCTTAACAATCCTCTTGAGGAAGTTCAGTCATTCAAACTCCCGGGTCTCGCTATCAGCCATGATCTTTCTTGGGAAAACCACATTTAAATTTGGCCTCCAAAGCCAGCCGCCCAATGGACATCGTCTGTCGTACAAAGTACTTCCTTGGCACACCTGAACGCCTATCCACCGACAAGGCCTTCATACGCAGCTTGATGGATTACTGTTCTCCTTCTGGCCTGGCTCCCCCACCTCACATCTGGCTCAACTTGACGTCGTGGAAACCAACGCCTTCAAGATCATTGTAATATCCTATGTTGAAGCTGAGTCCATGGGCCTATCACTTTGCCATCGAAGACAGGTCGCTCTGTCTTCTACCGCCTCCTTCCAGGTCTTCACCCTCTGCTCTATCCGTGCTTTGTCGTCGTCCCCCTCCCACCCTCCCCCCCATCCGCAGATTTCTGCAGGGCACCCACGGCCCACCATCAACCACCTTCTGGTTAATCCACCTAAATCCAGGATCACTGCTAAACTCCACTCATTCGTTCCTCTTTTCTCCACCTGTGGAACCAACTTTCACATCCTCTTCAATCTCATTCTTCCCTCCAGGTCGCCAAGACAGCTGTTCACCCAAACTCAGATCTTCCCCAATCTAAAACCATGATCTTTTCAATCCTTGTTAACCACACCCAAATGCCCCCTCCTTCCAATTTTCCAGTTTTCCCTCCTTGGGGTTTCCTTCAGTGTCCGTCTTTTCTACCCCATGCATGCGTGCTTTGTGTCCTGATTTTGTCTGTTACATCCTGATCCGCTTTGTGTCCTGATTTTGTCTGTTCCGTCCTGATCCGCTTTGTGTCCTGATTTTGTCGGTTACGTCCTGATCCGTTCAGTCTACTAGCTTTCTCACGAGCCTCGACTATGTCATAAAACAAAACACTGACTTTAGCCCTTATAAAGACTAGTTCCCTATAGGGTGATGTATTGGCAAAATAAAACAAGAGAGCCTTTCATTAGGGGATAACACTGGACTGGGTACGTGCATATGGACTATAAATGGATGGAATTAACATATCTGTGCTGAACAGATGAGGTGTCACACCTTGATGGTGCCATCGTCTGCACCAGTAGCAAGTAGGCATCCATCAGGGGAAAAGCGACAACTGCGGACGCAGTCAGCGTGTCCTCGAAAAATCAATGGTGTCTGTTGTTGACGTAGGCTCCACACCTGTAATGTATCCACTGGTCAGTTACATAACTTCGACCTTCATCTAGAACCTTAGCTATCAGGGAACCACTCTTATCTCTAACCTGAAACCACAGCAAACCAAGGTTGAGCTCTCATGTCCAATTTACGCAGGACCACCTCAATCTCCAGGTGTCATGAGAGCAAGACAGGCCCAATATCTGACTCAAGCAAAAGCAAGCCTAACTAAATATTTAACATCCAACCAAAGGAGAAACAGAGCGGCCTTCACGCACAAACACAAGGGAGCAATGTTCAAACCCTTGGATACACGATCAACTTTTTACCAAATAACCAAAACAGTTTAAACCGGTTTAGGGATGGTTTTCTGCAGGCCCACACAAGCTCTTTAGTAAACTGCTCTGTGTAAAAGTAGCCTTGTGGAGAACTTCCACACAACACGTGGGTACGTTGTACAATCTTCAGGAAACATCACCATTGCAGTCTTGTCAGCCGACGTAGAAGCAAAGAGTTTCCGACCTGGGCAGACGTCACAGGAAAGTATGGAAGAGCCAGATTCCTGGTGCTGGAATGTTCGAATGAGGGATCCATCAAATAGGTTCCACATCTGTATACAGCGGAACCAAACACGGTGCTCAGTATTTATTACTCATTCCATGACTCATTCGTTGATGTAAATATATTTAGTAACTCAAACTCACTTTAATAGAACCATCCCACGAGATGGACAGGATGACTTCCTCATCTACGAGAGAAAAACCTCTCACTTCCTCGTCAGAATGGTTCATCACCATCAAACAATCTCCAGTTTTCCACTCCCATACCTGGAGGAGAACATCAGGGACTCAGTGGAACAGAATTGTTTCATCCAAGTACCAAAAGTAGCATAGGGTAAGGTAAGGCCCCGAAATTCGCGGAGGATATGTTCCTGAAAAATGCCGCAAATGTCGGACCCGCAAACACCAGGGCATTGTTTCAATGAGGACAAGCGTTACGCCTAGGTCCCCCGTCGGGGAAGTGATGTGAGTTGACAAAGTGGAAGACGCAGAAAACGTGCTACGATATGATATTTCGCTCACAAGGTTCAGACATATATATGGTGGCGGCCATCTTGGATTTTGACGTGGCGACCCAATTTACAACAGCGTTCTTCCTTGTGCCTAGATACAGCCACACACCACATTAGAAGTTGGTACTTCGCTTATTTTTTCAAGATATTCATCTCAAGGTTCAGACATACATGGCGGCGGCCATCTTGGATTTTGACGTGGGTTGCACCCGCACACCAAATTCGAATGCGGTCCTTCACGCACGCATGCGCGCACGCACGCAGGCCCGCACGCACACACGCATGGACGGATGGACGGACACATGGACGGAGGGGAAAACCATAGTCCCCCTTTCGCTCCGCTGTGCGACGGGGGACAAAAAGGGGGATAGGTTCCCAGCATTTCGTGATGCATGAGGATAAATTTTAGAATTTTACAAAAACGAATGTAGATGATTACAGTCATTTAGAATGCTTATGAATAAAACAACAGCAGGTACTCTTTCCAATTTGAATGAAAGACAAGGTACATACAGTATGAAGTAACCTTTGAAGATGATGATAATTATTATTATTATTATTATCATTATTATTATGATTTAGAATCCAGTAAACTTCAGGATCCAACAGGTCTACGAGAGCTTTGCATTGCTGGTGTTGTTGGGGTTCTTCTTAAGGGTCGATTTATGAAATATGCACCCATTGGTCGGCCAGCTTCCAGACCACACCCACATCTATCGTTTGACTCCACCCACCAGAGCACTGAGACGAAATGATACGACCGCCATCTTGATTTTCTGATGGGCCCAACAAATTACAACTTTAGGTGCTGGCAATGTCCCATACCTCGAATGAACACGTAAAAGTTTTGTTTTATATGAACAAAAGCTTTATTACCACAGAGAGCGGGAAAATGGAAGAGAGAGAGGGACACTCACAACAAAACGGAGGTAACAGATATAAAATAAATCCCTGTGCGGAATCGCAATGAATCTTATCTGCCTAATCTTGTTCATTCACATGGGAACACGGGACAGACACGGCTCTATCTAATCTTATTCATTCATATGGGAACAAGGGACAGACACGGCTCTATCTAATCTTATTCATTCATATGGGAACACGGGACAGACACGGCTCTATCTAATCTTATTCATTCATATGGGAACAAGGGACAGACACGGCTCTATCTAATCTTATTCATTCATATGGGAACAAGGGACAGACACGGCTTTATCTAATCTTATTCATTCATATGGGAACACGGGACAGACACGGCTCTATCTAATCTTATTCATTCATATGGGAACAAGGGACAGACACGGCTCTATCTAATCTTATTCAATCATATGGGAACAAGGGACAGACACGGCTCTATCTAATCTTATTCATTCATATGGGAACAAGGGACAGACACGGCTCTATCTAATCTTATTCATTCATATGGGAACACGGGACAGACACGGCTCTATCTAATCTTATTCATTCATATGGGAACACGGGACAGACACGGCTCTATCTAATCTTATTCATTCATATGGGAACAAGGGACAGACACGGCTCTATCTAATCTTATTCATTCATATGGGAACAAGGGACAGACACGGCTCTATCTAATCTTATTCAATCATATGGGAACAAGGGACAGACACGGCTCTATCTAATCTTATTCATTGACATGGGAACATGGGACAGACACGGCTCTATCTAATCTTATTCATTCATATGGGAACACGGGACAGACACGGCTCTATCTAATCTTATTCATTCATATGGGAACACGGGACAGACACGGCTCTATCTAATCTTATTCATTCATATGGGAACATGGGACAGACACGGCTCTATCTAATCTTATTCATTCATATGGGAACATGGGACAGACACGGCTCTATCTAATCTTATTCATTCATATGGGAACACGGGACAGACATGGCTCTATCTAATCTTATTCATTCATATGGGAACAAAGGACAGACACGGCTCTATCTAATCTTATTCATTCATATGGGAACAAGGGACAGACACGGCTCTATATAATCTTATTCATTCACATGGGAACATGGGACAGACACGGCTCTATCTAATCTTGTTCATTCACATGGGAACATGGGACCCACATGGCTCTATCTAATCTTGTTCATTCATATGGGAACAAGGGACAGACATGGCTCAATCTAAACATATTCATTCACATGGGAACACGGGACAGACACGGCTCTATCTAATCTTATTCATTCATATGGGAACACGGGACAGACATGGCTCTATCTAATCTTATTCATTCATATGGGAACATGGGACAGACACGGCTCTATTTAATCTTATTCATTCATATGGGAACATGGGACAGACACAGCTCCATCTAATCTTATTCATTCATATGGGAATACGGGACAGACATGGCTCTATCTAATCTTATTCATTCATATGGGAACAAAGGACAGACACGGCTCTATCTAATCTTATTCATTCATATGGGAAAAAGGGACAGACACGGCTCTATCTAATCTTATTCATTCACATGGGAACATGGGACAGACACGGCTCTATCTAATCTTGTTCATTCACATGGGAACATGGGACACACATGGCTCTATCTAATCTTGTTCATTCATATGGGAACAAGGGACAGACATGGCTCAATCTAAACATATTCATTCACATGGGAACATGGGACAGACACGGCTCTATCTAATCTTATTCATTCACATGGGAACATGGGACAGACACGGCTCTATCTAATCTTATTCATTCATATGGGAACATGGGACAGACACGGCTCTATCTAATCTTATTCATTCATATGGGAAAAAGGGACAGACACGGCTCTATCTAATCTTATTCATTCACATGGGAACATGGGACAGACACGGCTCTATCTAATCTTGTTCATTCACATGGGAACATGGGACACACATGGCTCTATCTAATCTTGTTCATTCATATGGGAACAAGGGACAGACATGGCTCAATCTAAACATATTCATTCACATGGGAACACGGGACAGACACGGCTCTATCTAATCTTATTCATTCATATGGGAACACGGGACAGACATGGCTCTATCTAATCTTATTCATTCATATGGGAACACGGGACAGACACGGCTCTATCTAATCTTATTCATTCATATGGGAACATGGGACAGACACAGCTCCATCTAATCTTATTCATTCATATGGGAACACGGGACAGACATGGCTCTGTCTAATCTTAATCATTCATATGGGAACAAAGGACAGACACGGCTCTATCTAATCTTATTCATTCATATGGGAACAAGGGACAGACACGGCTCTATCTAATCTTATTCATTCACATGGGAACATGGGACAGACACGGCTCTATCTAATCTTGTTCATTCACATGGGAACATGGGACACACATGGCTCTATCTAATCTTGTTCATTCATATGGGAACAAGGGACAGACATGGCTCAATCTAAACATATTCATTCACATGGGAACATGGGACACACATGGCTCTATCTAATCTTATTCATTCATATGGGAACATGGGACACACATGGCTCTATCTAATCTTGTTCATTCATATGGGAACAAGGGACAGACATGGCTCAATCTAAACATATTCATTCACATGGGAACATGGGACAGACACGGCTCTATCTAATCTTATTCATTCATATGGGAACATGGGACACACATGGCTCTATCTAATCTTGTTCATTCATATGGGAACAAGGGACAGACATGGCTCAATCTAAACATATTCATTCACATGGGAACATGGGACAGACACGGCTCTATCTAATCTTATTCATTCATATGGGAACAAGGGACAGACACGGCTCTATCTAATCTTATTCATTCATATGGGAACACGGTACAGACACGGCTCTATCTAATCTTATTCATTCACATGGGAACATGGGACAGACACGGCTCTATCTTATCTTATTCATTCACATGGGAACATGGGACAGACACGGTTCTACCTAATCTGCAGCAGGACATAGAGTCCATCTAGTGCACCTCTGCTTACCCTCAGGGAACCATCATCTGAGCAGGACAGGAGGAAGGGATGCTCCCTGAAGAAGTAACACTTCCGGACACACTTCTGATGTCCATGCAATTCTCTGAGGACGTCTCCAGTGTGAACATCACAAACCTAGAAAATGTACGGGGAAGGCCACATATCAGCATGTCGAGGACCAACAGAAGAAGGATAAAAATCTCAGAACGTGGCGTGAAAAGAAGGTTCAATGGAGGTGATGGTGGAGTTGTCTGGCACGAGAATGACTTGAATACTAAACACGTTACCTTACTCGTTACGTATAGAGCAAGGTAACATGCGTTTCAATACATTGCAGTAGGGTAACATATTTCAATACGTTACCGTACAGTAAAGTGCAGAGTAGGGTAACACATATTTCAATAGGTGTACAGTAAGGTGACACATTTCAATAGGTGTACAGTAAAGTGTACAGTAAGGTAACACATTTCAATACGTGTAGGCTACAGTAAAGCGTACAGTTAGATAACACACATTTCAATAGGTGTACAGTAAAGTAACATGTGTTTCAATTTGTGTACAGTAAAGTAACATGCATTCCAATATGTGTACAGTAAGGTGACACATTTCAATAGGTGTACAGTAAAGTGTACAGTAAGGTAACACATTTCAATACGTGTAGGCTACAGTAAAGCGTACAGTTAGATAACACACATTTCAATTTGTGTACAGTAAAGTTACATGTGTTTCAATTTGTGTGCAGTAAAGTAACATGCATTCCAATATGTGTACAGTAAGGTAACATGTGTTTCAATTTGTGTACAGTAAAGTAACATGCATTCCAATGTGTACAGTAACGTAACATGCATTCCAATATGTGTACAGCAGGGTAACATGAGTTTCACTCCATGTACAGTTAGGCAACATGCATTTCAATGTGTTTAGAGTACGGTAACATGCATTTCAATACGTGTACAGCAAGATAACATGCTTCTCGATACATTATAGTAAGGTATAACATGAATTTCAATGTGTGTACAGTAAGGAGCATGGGTTTCGATTTTGTCTAGGAAGGTAACGTGTTTCAATATGTGTACAGGAAGTTAACGTGTTTTAATACGAGTACAGTAAGGTAACATATACGGTTAAATATGTGTACAGTAAGGTAACGTGCGATTCAATATGTGCGGTACAATGTAGTGTGTAGTTGTACATTGTACCATGGTGTTTGCGTTACAATGTGGTGTGTGGTTGTACATTATACCATGGTGTTCACAGTACAATATGATGTGTGGTTGTACATTGTACCATGGTGTTCACAGTACAATATGATGTGTAGTTGTACATTGCACCATGGTGTTTGCGTTACAATGTGGTGTGTGGTTGTACATTATACCATGGTGTTCACAGTACAATATGATGCGTGGTTGTACATTGTACCATGGTGTTCACAGTACAATGTGGTACTTTTCCCAAAGCATTTTGCATGTCCAGCCAAGTTATCTTGTTTGCATTTTGGAACATTTCATTCATCAAGCCTTCTGTTTGTTCCAAACATCCTAATAATACATTTATCCATGAAGCCCAATTTTGAATGGATTTGTTTCTGTAATAATTTCAAGTTAAATACTTTTTGAACCTATGAGTACGAAAACAAACGGTTAAATTCACCACCACAAATGTTCAATGCAAAAGGCCTGAAACATGATGGGTCCTTATCTCCTCACTGGAGATATGAAGTTTCTCTCCAACACCAGGGTATTCTCGTCGTTCTCCATCCGATAGATGAACCCCTGCTAGAGTTTGGTTCCTATGAAGCATTTTTTCGTGGATTCGCACAGACTGAGTATTTGTGTTGAAAGGCAAATTTGGTTTTGGTGGTGTCTTGGTTCCAGGCATTGAGTGATGGTGGTGTCTTGGTACTAGACATTGAGTGATGGTGGTGTCTTGGTACCAGACATTGAGTGATGGTGGTGTCTTGGTACCAGACATTGAGTGATGGTGGTGTCTTGGTACCAGACATTGAGTGAGGGTGGTGTCTTGGAACCAGACATTGAGTAATGGTGGTGTCTTGGAACCAGATATTGAGTGATGTTGGTGCCTTGGTACCAGACATGGAGTGATATTGGTGTCTTGGTCCCAAACATTGATTGATGGTGGCGTCTTGGTATCAGACATGCAGTGATGTTGGTGTCTTGGTACGAGATATTGAGTGATGGTGGTGTCTTGGTAGAGACATTGAGTGATGGTGGTGTCTTGGTACCAGTCATTGAGTGATGGTGGTGTCTTGGTACCAGACATTGAGTGATGGTGGTGTCTTGGTACCAGATATTGAGTGATGGTGGTGTCTTGGTACGAGATATTGAGTGATGGTGGTGTCTTGGTACGAGATATTGAGTGATGGTGGTGTCTTGGTACGAGATATTGAGTGATGGTGGTGTCTTGGTAGAGACATTGAGTGATGGTGGTGTCTTGGTACCAGTCATTGAGTGATGGTGGTGTCTTGGTACCAGACATTGAGTGATGGTCTTGGTACCAGACATTGAGTGATGGTGGTGTCTTGGTACCAGACATGGAGTGATGTTGGTGCCTTGGTACCAGACATGGAGTAATGTTGGTGTCTTGGTACCAGTCATTGAGTGATGGTGGTGTCTTGGTACCAGACATGGAGTGATGTTGGTGTCTTGGTACCAGACATTGAGTGATGGTGGTGTCTTGGTACCAGACATGGAGTGGTGTTGGTGTCTTGGTACCAGACATGGAGTAATGGTGGTGTCTTGGTACCAGTCATTGAGTGATGGTGGTGTCTTGGTACCAGACATGGAGTGATGTTGGTGTCTTGGTACCAGACATGGAGTGATGTTGGTGCCTTGGTACCAGACATTGAGTGATGGTGGTGTCTTGGTACCAGACATGGAGTGGTGTTGGTGTCTTGGTACCAGACATGGAGTAATGGTGGTGTCTTGGTACCAGACATTGAGTGATGGTGGTGTCTTGGTAACAGACATTGAGTGATGGTGGTGTCTTGGTACCAGACATTGAGTGATCCTTCTTCTTATGTTTCTGTCCTTACTCACTTGATGTATTTCTTGTCTCATGTTCGATGGAATGATCGTGTTTCGGTATGAACCTCTTCATGGAAAGCTTCTCGAAGTTTTCCCTAAAGTGTTACTGCGCTCAATTGGCACTCCTCTTAGTCAGAGAGCCTACTACACTCTATTTCAACCCATAGCATACAAAAGGTTTGACCCCCTAGAGTTGTTGGGGGTATCAAGCTGAGTAAAAAAAAGTATGTAAGATTGACCCCCCCTGCTGGAACTAGTCACCAGACCCCCCTAAAATGACCCCAATAATGGGTTATTTCAACCCATCTCATACATGGACCAAATTTGGTTACAATATAGTGTCATGTCAGGACATTACAAAAATGTCAAATCTAACAACTTACCCTGCTGGAAAGGTGATGTTAGACCCCCCGCAAAGTACCCCCCAAAATGGGTTATTTCAACCCATCTCATACATGGACCAAATTTGGTCACAATATAGTGTCATGTTAGGACATTACAAAAACATCAAATCTAACAACTTACCCTGCTGGAAAGGTGATGTTAGACCCCCCGCAAAGTGCCCCCCCCTAAAAACGGGTTATTTCAACCCATCTCATACATGGACCAAATTTGGTCACAATATAGTGTCATGTCAGGACATTGCAAAAACATCAAATCTAACAACTTACCCTGCTGGGTAGGTGATGTTAGACCCCCCCCCCCCCGGCCCCAAAGTACCCCTGTTTCAAGCCATCGTTTACATGAACCAACTTCGGTCACAATCATGTCATCAGGATATTACAAATTATCAAATGTAACAACTTAACAGCTTAAGACATGTCTGTACATTGACATACATCATCATTTAATGCCCCTAGTTTAGTAAAAGTATGCAAATGACCTTGCTAGGCCCTCCTTGGTAATATTTTTTGTAAACTACGGAAGCCAATAGAGGACAACCAATAAAATATTGTTGATGCACTTATAATAGCATGACATGATCAAATATAATATAATAATAGAAGCCTGAATGAAACCAATCAGAGATGATTGACTTGTAGGCATACTATCCTAAATTTCATGAGCATTATATGGTCAAATAGCAAATACATTTTGTATTTAACTTTCACAGATACTGAACGAGCCCCTCCTTGAGGAACTGCATATTCTAGATTTTCCAGTTTTTAAGCAACATGCTTTCATATAGTAAGTATGGAAACTTAATCTGAAGTACCCAAACCCAAACTTAATCTAACCCAATTTTATGTACCAAAATGGAACATAACTTTTGCGTAAATTTCATATTACACATTTGTAATGTAACATTGGCATTTTACAGAGTTTGGTATTCTTTTACACAAAATAATGTAAAGAAAGTTATGTTTTCTTTCATTTCTCATTATTTTGTAAAAGTATAACATAGGCCTAATAGTATGTACAATAATAGAGCATAACTTTTGTGTAAACTTGTCATATTCACATTTATTATGTAATCAAGGGAGTTTACTAAAGTTTTTTTGTTACAAAACGTGTTGTGAATATTGTAAAATACATAAATATTAAGTAAAGGCCGATTTTCTTTTACTGAACTAATTATGTTAGAGTCGCCATTCCCGTCGCCATTTTTTTTCGGTGAACGCGAAGCGGTGAGAAGCTGTCATAAATGTCTGCCGATTTTGCATGGTTTGAAGGTAATTATACATTCTCTTTTGCAATTATTATGACTCACATACACTGTAGAATGCTGTGATTATTTCAAATTTGCCGACACGATGATAATTAAAGCAAAAATCAAGTAGGATTCATGTCACACAGTCGTTAAGTCAGGATCCTCAGATTGAACTGCACTACGGTAACATTGGCAGATATTTATGACAGCATCTCACCGCTTCGTGTGCACCGGGAATCGCGAATTACATAATTAGTTCAGTAAACAATATATTATTTATTATAGTTTTGGAGTTCTATTTTTACATAATTACTGTGCAAAAAGTTTACATAAGAGATATGTAATTTTTTTTTACATATGAATTATGTAAAACTTAACATAATTAATTAGTAAAATTTTACATATCAGGTCCTATGTAAATGTTTACATAACAGTTTTGGAGTTCTATTTTAACATCAGAAAAGTGTAAAATTGTACACAAGCTGTGTAAACATTTCTCTCTGTGTAGCCTTAATAAACTTAATAAACCACGCTGATGATGATGCTGATGACCACACCAATGACCTATTCCTGTATCATTTATTGTTTTAAATGAATTTTAAAACAACGATAAATCATGATGTCTTCCCTAAAATAAGAGCTCTGTTGCTGACAGGAAGTCATGTTTCGTTTATGTTTGAGTCTTGTGATAATAAATAGTAATCCTCATTGACTGATGGTGAGTTTATATATTTGAAGTATCATGTATTTTGTGTGTAGATTGTTTTGAGGAAGGGTCTAACATCACCCACCTTTTCCAGAAGGGTAACGTTAGATTTGTTATATTTGTACATCGTGACCAAATTTGGTTCGTATATGCAATAGGAGATTGCGGGGGGTCTAACATCACCTACCCAGCAGGGTAAGTTGTTAGATTTGATGTTTGTGTAATGTCCTGACATGACACTATATTGTAACCAAATTTGGTCCATGTATGAGATGGGTTGAAATAACCCGTTTTTAGGGGGGGGCACTTTGCAGGGGGTCTAACATCACCTTTCCAGCAGGGTAAGTTGTTAGATTTGATGTTTTTGTAATGTCCTGACATGACACTATATTGTGACCAAATTTGGTCCATGTATGAGATGGGTTGAAATAACCCATTTTGGGGGGTACTTTGCGGGGGGTCTAACATCACCTTTCCAGCAGGGTAAGTTGTTAGATTTGACATTTTTGTAATGTCCTGACATGACACTATATTGTAACCAAATTTGGTCCATGTATGAGATGGGTTGAAATAACCCATTATTGGGGTCATTTTAGGGGGGTCTGGTGACTAGTTCCAGCAGGGGGGGTCAATCTTACATACTTTTTTTTACTCAGCTTGATACCCCCAACAACTCTAGGGGGTCAAACCTTTTGTATGCTATGGGTTGAAATAGAGTGTAGTAGGCTCTCTGACCATCTTTTCTTGACCTTCAGTTCCCATTTATTCACTTTATTGTGTTTGACAAGTTTGAGAAATTCTTCTTTAACTCCTTTCCTTTGCTTCCACCTATTTACCATCTCTAAATGGGATTGTTTGAACTGGCATGTTGTGTTTGTTCTTTTTTAGTCTCAGCTTTATTTACCGCAGTAGTAAAAATCCTGTCAAAAATGACTGGTTGGAACAGTTTATTCGATGATGCAGCGTCGTGAGCGTGCCAAAGTCTGAAGCCTCGGCCTAGTATCAGGTGTGCTTATATCTTCTTTATTTATTTTTTAGACAACATATAGATGTAAATGAACACTCATTTCACTCTGTAGACGTTGCACATCACGTGCAGTGAATTTCACCGCCCTGCTCCTTGTATTTACTGTTATTTAAAAAAAAACTCTTCTATACACTGCCCTTGAGGCTTGGTTTGCAAGCCACCGTCTACAATTCCAAGAGCAGAAACATAATTACTCTCTAATTATTACATAATTACTTTTATAGAAAATGTTTTTCGAGTTTGTTTTATCCTCAAAAATAGAACGTAGTGAACACACATTCGTGTTAAAAGATTGGCCATTAAAAGCTGCCCTTATGAAGGGGGACAGACATCTGTACAAACACACAAACGGAGATTGTGTTTTATATGGTAGATGATTGATTACTGTTCTTCATGAATCTATCTTCCTTTTTGGACGGGATGTTACTCCAACTATCAGTTTCTTACAAACCGAATTTTCCCTATGATCCAATTGTTCATCTGTTTGAATTCTCCATCTGGGCAGTTGGAACAAGCTTCGTCGTTACTCGTTATTTGATGATGGAAGCTCTCGTCTATCATCCTGGAAGGAATGGATGAAAGTTTATAATCATTGGACAGAAGGTCAATGAATGACACACGTGATGTAACAAGAGCACCTTTCTCCCCCAAATACCCCGTTTACCAGGGGATCGTCACGTGAGAGACTGACATTAGAAGAAGAAGAAGAAGAAGATTTTGGGGTGTTGTGATCTAATGCGTGCTTTTTATTTCTTTTCTTTTTTTGTATACAAGATCGAGGCTCGTGAAAGAGCGAACATTAATCACACAGAAAGACAAACCGACACATAAAACATATAACATGGAGAGTGGTAGACAAGATGGGGAGAGAGGGGAAGGACACAAACACAACATTTGAGAGCAGGGACGTCGAGAGATCTGTGCGAGGGAGAGGGCTTTGGGGGGGGGGGGGCAGAGGAGGCATGGGAAGGGGGGGGGGTGGGAGAGATATAAAACATATGGACACTGCAATGACTTCCAGGAAAGAAGTTGGAATTTCAAACAAAGTGGATCTGGGGTGAATTAGCGGGGGTAGAAAAGATCAAGGTTTTGGATGGGGGAAGATAAGAGATGGTGGTGAACAGCTGTTTTAAAGACCTGGAGGGAGGAGTGGGATTAAAGGGAGTGTGGGAGTTTGTTCCAGAGGCGGGAGAAAAGAGGATTGAAAGAGTGAAGGTGAGCAGAGAGCCTAGATTTCAGCAGTTTAACCATCAGAGGGTTGCTGGCAGATCTTGTGCGACCTGTAGGAATATTTGGGGGACAAAGCACAGAGAGAGCTGGGGGAGCAAGGCCGGAGAGGAGTCAGTACAAGACAGAAAGACCACCTACCTGCCTGCGGTGAGTGAGTCAAAGGCCCTCGGAGATAGCGTCATCGCGGGAGATTCCAATGATTCTGAAAGCTTTGGTTTCAACAGCGTGAAGACGAGCCAGGTGTGAGGCAGGAGCACCGGCCCATAGGGGAGAACAGTATTCCATTGAGCTGCGGATGAAAGCCTTGTATGTGGTGAGGAGCTCAGGTGTGCCAAGGAAGGACTTCGCACGACGGAGGATGCCCAGTCGCCAGCTTGGAAATGTGGTTTTCCCAAGAAAGATCATGGCAGATAGTGAGACCCAAAAGCTTGAGCGACAGAGCTTCTTGGAGATGATTGTTGAGAAAGTAGATGGGAGGGTTGTCCAGTCGGTCTTTTCGGAGAGACATAGTAAGAGTGTGAGATTTGTCAGGATTGAAAGACATGTTCCACTTGTTTGACCAGTCTGTGATTTTGTCCAGGTCTTTAGAGAGTCAAGAGGCTGCAAACTGCCGATCTGAGGGAAGAGGAATGGAGCGGCAGAGAGTGGAGTCATCAGCAAAGAGATGGAGAGGATTTTCCAGAGAGTCGGAGAGATCATTGATGAAGACCAGAAAAAGCACAAGTCCCAGAACACTGCCTTGGGGAACTCCAGCCTGAACAGGAAGAGGAGATGAGAGAAATCCATTCAGGGCCACACCAGCTGGATATATAGTCGAGCGCTTTTTATGTGTGAAGGGAGAATTACGCGTTCTGAACGCACCATGTTCTGGTCTGCGCTGCATTCATCTTGGTAAGACCTGATCGATGGCTTGGTTTTTATACTGTTCTCGAGTAAACTTTATACTTATACTTTATGCGATTCAATAGCGAACACGTTAATTGCTTGTGTGCCTAGGACTTGTGTGAATCGATTTCAATAAAGCCTCACTTCTGTGGACGAGGTCTTGGATAAATTCCATTACAACCTCATAGCCAACAAAGATGCTAATACCAAATAAAACAGAAATGACTCCTCACCGTGATGTCTCCATCTTCATAGCCTGCTGCAATGAGCACTCCCTCAGAGTTGAGGCAACAACAGACCACATTGTGCTTACGAGAAGCGGCCCTGCACAAGCGATCTCCGGTTTCACCGCTCAGAACCTGTGGGACACCGGATGGGAACAGGAGAGCACCAAATCACTCAAACATGGACAGTGACTCCAACAAATAATAACATGCTCTTGTGGCGGGCACAACGGTCAATAATTCCGCGCACCAGTGGGTGGCGCAAGCGTCCGGGCGTGGAACTGAGATACATGCCCCGCCTTTCGGCCGTTCGGCCACGCCCGGGGGCAAGGCGTGGCCTCGGGACATATATGCGGTCTCTAAGGTCGAGCCCGCCCAGTGCTGATGTGCGAGCTTGTAATAAAGTACTTTCGTTTGTATCCATGCGTTGTGGCCTACCTTTCTGGCAATCGAGTCGTGTGTGCACAGCACCACACTGGTGACCCCGACTGGTTCAGCCGTCGCTGACCCCCGAACGCGCCATGGCTACCAAAGCCGTCACCATCAAACTCCCGGAGTTCTGGGAAGCGCAAGCCGACGTTTGGTTTGTGCAAGCCGAAGCTCAATTCCAACTCCGGGGCATCATGGCGGACGAGACCAGGTACTACCACGTGGTCGCCGCCCTCGGGCCCGGCACTGCCGCCCGCGTCGTGTCCATCCTTCGGCGACCACAAGTACGAGGCACTCAAACGTCTCCTCCTCGCCACGTTTGGGCTCACGGAGGTCGAACGCGCCGACCGCCTCCTGGACCTTCCCGCCCTCGGCGACACACGACCGTCCGTTCGGATGGATTTTATGCTGTCCCTTTTATGCTGACCAGCGCCCGGATTTCCTCTTCCGAGCACTTTTCCTCCGCCAGCTACCTGTACAGGTGCGCCTCGCGCTGGCCGGTTCCAAAATCACGGAACCCCGCACCCTGGCCGGAGAGGCCGACAAATTTTTCGCGGCCTGCGACACGCGGTCGGTTTACGGTGCTGCCGTAGTGGATCCCGGTGCGGAGGCTACAGCGCCCCCGGCTTCCCTCGTGGCCGCTGCTAAGCCTCGCCCACTACCGCCGCCGCCACCATCGCCGCCGCTGCCACCGCCGCCGCCGCCGGCACGGCCGCAAACCTGGTGCTACTATCACGCCAGGTTCGGCTGCAAGGCTAGAACGTGCCGCCCGCCGTGTTCTTTAGACGGGTCGGGAAACGACCGGGCCGGCGCTCACTTGCGGCCATGAGCGTCGGCCATTCCGGCAGCCTCCTGTTCATCACGGACACCTCGTCTGGTCGTCGTTTTCTATGCGACACGGGAGCGCAGGTAAGCGTCCTCCCTGCCTCCGCGTCCGACAAGCAAGCTTTGCTTGCCGCCAACGGAACACCCATCCGCACATTCGGGAAGCGTTGCCTCTCACTGCGGTTCGGAGGGCAGTGCTTCAAATGGTCGTTCGTCACCGCCAGCGTGCCAATGGCCCTGCTCGGTGCGGACTTCCTTTGTGCACATGGGCTGTTGGTGGACGTTAAGCGTCGACGTCTCGTCCAGGCCGAAACCTTCAGTTCACTCGCTTGTTCGCTGAGCGGCTCGTTGAGCAGCTCGCTGAGTGGCTCACCGAACGGCTTGCCAAGCGGCTTGCTGAAGGGTTCCGTCCCGGCGAGGTTAGTCTGTACGCTTCCGGCAGCGGACGAGTTCACTCGCCTCCTCGCCAGTTTCCCGGCACTCACGCGGCCCACCTTTTCAGCGGTGGCCGTCAAACATGGGGGGGAGCACCATATCCCCACCGTCGGCCCACCGGTCTACGCCTGCGCGCGCCGCCTCGACCCCACGAAGCTCGCCGTGGCGAAAGCGGAGTTCGCCATGCTGGAACGGCTGGGCATCGTACGGCGCTCCAACAGCGCTTGGGCCTCTCCTCTGCACATTGTGCCCAAGCCCGGCGGCGGATGGCGGCCGTGCGGTGACTACCGCCGGCTCAACGATGCCACCACCCCCGACCGCTACCCGGTCCTGCATATTCAAGACTTTTCTGCCCGGTTGGCAAACACGACCGTTTTCTCCAAGGTGGACCTCATCCGGGGCTACCACCAGGTCCCCGTACAACCGGACGATGTCCCAAAGACGGCCGTCATCGCCCCTTTCAGCCTCTGAGTTCCTGCGGATGCCTTTTGGGTTGAAGAATGCGGCCCAGGCGTTCCAGCGGGTCATGGACAGCATCTTGCGCGACTTACCTTTCATCTACGTCTACCTGGATGACATCCTAATCGCGAGCGCGTCCCGGGAGGAGCACCTGCTCCACCTCCACACGCTCTTCGAACGCCTGGGCCAGCATGGCCTGATCATCAACCCCGCAAAGTGGCGTTTCGGCGTCACCGCCATCGACTTCTTGGGGCACCGCATCACCAGGCACGGGGCCATCCCTTTACCGGCCAAGGTGGAGGCCGTCAAGAGTTTCCCGCACCCCCGCACGATCAAGGGGCTCCAGGAATTCCTGGGCATGGTCAATTTTTACCACCGCTTCGTGCCCCGCGTCGCCCAGCTCCTGCGCCCCCTGCACGAGGCCCTCCGGGGAAAGCCGGGCAAAGGTGACATCGCCTGGGCGGAGCCGATGGCCGTGGCGTTTGCGGGCGCAAAGCTGGCCTTGGCCAACGCCACCATGCTGGCGCACGCGGCGCCCGATGCACCAATCGCCTTCACCACCGACGCATCGGACTACGTGGTGGGCGCGGTGCACGAGCAGTGGGTGCGTGGTGCTTGGCAGCCGCTGGCGTTTTTTAGCCGGCAGCTTCGCCCGCACGAACGCCGCTACAGCACCTTCGACCGCGAGCTGCTCGGGCTCCACCTGGCGGTCCGACACTTCCGCCATCTGCTCGAGGGCCGCCCGTTCACGGCTTTCGTCGATCACAAGCCCCTTGTGTTCGCGATGGCCAAGGTCGCCGAGCCATGGTCGGCCCGGCAGCAACGTCACCTCTCTGCCGTGTCCGAGTACACGACGGACATCCGTCACGTCGCGGGTAAAGACAACCCGGTGGCGGATTGCCTTTCCCTGTCCGTCGCACACGCAGTCCACCTCGGGATCGACTATGCCCGGATGGCGGAGGACCAGGCCGCCGACCCCGACATCCAGGCCTTGCGGACCGCCGTCACAGGCCTCCACGTCACCGAGGTGCCATTCGACGTCGCGGGCACGGCCCTCTTGTGCGACGTCTCCCTCGGCCGGCCTCGCCCCATCGTGCCCGCTGGCTGGCAGCGCCCGGTTTTCGACGCCATCCACGCCCTGTCCCACCCGGGCACGAAGGCCTCCCAGAAGCTCGTCGCGGCGAAGTTCGTCTGGCATGGCCTTAGGAAGAACGTCCGCGACTAGGCCAGGACGTGCCTCGCGTGCCAGCACGCAAAGGTCCACCGCCACACCCAGGCCCCGTTGGCCCCGTTTACGGTGCCCGAGCGTCGGTTCGACCACGTCCACGTCGACTTGGTGGGACCTCTGCCCCCCTCGCAGGGGTTCACCCACCTCCTCACCATGGTGGACTGCACCACCCGGTGGCCGGAGGCCGTGCCATTGGCGGCGACGACAGCGGCTGACGTCGCGCAAGCCTTCATCGCCACGTGGGTTGCCCGGTTCGGTGCCCCCTCGGACATCTCGTCCGACCACGGCCCCCAGTTCACCTCGGAGCTCTGGGGAGCAGTGGCGCAAGGGCTCGGCATCAAACTGCACCGCACCACGGCCTACCACCCCCAGGCCAAAGGCCTGTGCGAGCGCTTTCATCGCTCAATGAAGGTCGCGCTCCGGGCCAGCCTCCGCGACAGCAGCTGGGCCGACAGGCTCCCCTGGGTCCTGCTGGGCCTCAGGACGGCGCCCAAGGACGACCTGCGCACCGGGTCATCCGGCTTCCCCGCAAGCTCACCCTTCAGGTGCACGGGAATTCTGGGGGGGCGCGTGTTGCGGGCACAACGGTCAATAATTCCGCGCACCAGTGGGTGGCGCGAGCGTCCGGGCGTGGAACTGAGCTACATGCCCCGCCTTTCAGCCGTTCGGCCACGCCCGGGGGCAAGGCGTGGCCTCGGGACATATATGCGGGCTCTAAGGTCGAGCCCGCCCAGTGCTGATGTGCGAGCTTGTAATAAAGTACCTTCGTTTGTATCCACGCGGTGGCCTACCTTTCTGGCAATCGAGTCGTGTGTGCACAGCACCACACTGGTGACCCCGACGTGATGAACAGGAGGCTGTCGGAATGGCCGACGCTCATGGCCGCAAGTGAGCGCCGGCCCGGTCGTTTCCCGACCCGTCAAAAGAACACGGCGGGCGGCACGTTCTAGCTTTGCGGCCGAACCTGGCATGGTAGTAGCACCAGGTTTGCGGCGGCGGTGGCCGCGTCGGCCGTGCCGGCGGCGGTGGTGGTGGCGGCGGCGGTAGTGGGCGGGGCGTAGCAGCGGATACTTTTGTTTGTATCCACGCGTTGTGGCCTACCTTTCTGGCAATCGAGTCGTGTGTGCACAGCACCACACTCTCATCCTATTGATTGCAAAGGCTGACAAAACAACAGAACGTCATACATTGATCATTTCCACTCATTCTTAACTCATTTCTCAAGATATTTAGTTCCAAAACCATTTCTTTCCTTATCTCTCTCTTTCTTCCTTCCCTTGCCACCCCCATGCTCCTCCCCCCCCCCGCCCCCCTTCGTCTCAATCATAAAATGTATAATCTCACGAAAATCACATTTCCAAATGTACGTACTTCTCCCATACTGCTTCCTCTTCTTCCTTTCCTTTCTGTTTATTTCTAGATCACTCGCAAACACATGCCCTGTCTCCCATCATGTACATGCCCCGTGTTACACGCGTGGGGTGGATTGTTTAATGATGGTACACTCGTGGGGTTGGGCTTGCAATGACGAGAAGCTGTGATCGTTGGGGTGGACCTCATGTGAAATTCCGGGCTGGCTGTGAAACCAGATTTGCCCTTTTCTTTCTTCCTTTCCTTTCGACTATATTTTATTCTTTTGTTAAAAGAAAAACAAAGATCTTCCTTATCGACCTTCTCCCTCCCACCAGAGCTCTGCATAATTGAATAGAGAAATAACCTTTGGAAAGAAGGAAAGAAGAAGAGAGGGCAGAGGAAGAAGAGCGCATCAAGTCGGTGGTAAAAGGTGAAAACGAACGCAGGACACGCAGTCCAGGTTTTGACGAGAAACTCAACCTGTGTGAGATTTTTGAGGCTTTGATTAATATCTCTGAGGGCTGCCTGTTGGAGGTACAGTCGGTGCGGGAGAGATTGAGGTGGAGGAGGATTTTCTCGGTGCACGTGGGATCGTGAGGAAAACGTGGGAGAAGGAGCCGAAGCGTTTTCTCCTCGTCAAGTTTCGTCTGAGCCGGCCAGAGGCAAAATGCGGCTTCAGGGTCTTGCAGAAACTGTCCTGGGCAAGTCGTTCGTGGAGTTTGGGGACACCCACTGAGAAAGACAAGAGTGGAAGGGAGGCGCCACCCTCGGGACGCGTGGTTGGGGCGAGGGCAGCAGGGATGCCATCTGAAACAGGCCTGAAATTCCCCTCCTCCCCTCCCCTCCCGGTTTTATTTTATCTTTTATTTCCTTTATATCCTGGCAAATATTTCTTTGTTATTTTGCTACCCTCTCCCTCCCCTTTGGGATTAGCTAGGGATACCGGGTGGGTCGTTTAATTGTCTTGCCTGTTTTGTCTTGGCGCCTGTCTGTCCTTTAATTACTTGAACTTTGCCGCTGCATATCAGCGGGATTTCTTTTCCTTCTGATTTATCTTTTCCTTGGTGTTGTACCCTGTGTTTTTTTTCTTGATTCTGAGTAAGGGATTTGCATTTATTCCCCTGTTTTGAATTTGCATTGCATATCTCGGTTGGCATACTGTGTGTTGAATTTTGGGGGTTGAGGGGGGGGTGTAAAATTGTGTCAGCATTTGGATGGTAACTTCGCTCGGTCACTTCTGACTGCTCATACGGCGCGACCCGCCCATGGGGAACGTATTGGTCTCCCGAGCATATCGATTAAGGTCTCCGGAGCAATAGGCAGTACCCCGAGCCCTTCACGCAGGGGCCAGGTCGTAACAAGTGGCGTCAGGAGTGGGATCTTCACCCAAATTGGGAAATGAGTGTCGGTATGGCAAATGCAGAGGTGGTAGTGTCTGTAAAAGGTAAAGAACTCGCTGATTGGCGTGTCGGCGATCTTAGGAGAGAGCTGAGAAAACGTGATCTCGACGTCAGTGGTTTAAAATGTGTGTTGGTAGATTGTCTTAGGGAGGCAATGAGTAAGGAGGAGGGTATTGATGTGGACAAGTCCGAAGTTCAATTTGAGGAAATGGTGAAAACAATGCAGGAAGCTTTGCCAAAGAGGACAATAAAATTCGCCCTAAACCCAGGGGTGGATGAAAGTGGGTTTTTTAATGGGGCAGTTACATCTGGGGAAAGGGTAACTGAGTCCAGCCAGCTAGAGGGTGCTGAAAAAAATTCTCCGGCCACCCATTCGATCACAGTAGCCCAGGAGCAGGCAGTGACAGCAACTTGGTGTCGCCCATGCCGAGGGACATCGGCCAGCATTTGAGTTCCATTATGGCTATACTGGGGGTGCAAACTGGGAAAATGGATGCTCAGAGGGCTGAAATAAATGAGAAGATGGATGTTCAGAGAGCGGAAATTAGTGAAACTAGGGCATGCCCGTACTATATATATGCCCGTACTATATATATATCTAAAATTATATCCCCCCCCTCTATTTACATGAAATGGTTTGGTCCATTCGCAACGCCAAAGCGAACGGCGAACGGCTTGCGAGTACAGTGACAATCCCCCCCCCTCTATTTACATGAAATGGTTTGGTCCATTCGCAACGACCACAGAACCCCCCCCCTCTATTTACATGAAATGGTTTGGTCCATTCGCAACGCCAAAGCGAACGGCGAACGGCTAAATCGCCATAGCTCGGTAACTACTTGTCCGATTAATTTCAAACCTTGAAAAGGCACATCCTCGGGTCCCCAGCAATATACCTGGCAAGTTTCAAGTATATCGGACCGGTAGTTGTCGAGAAATCGTTGTCGCATACACACATACACACACACATACACACAGAGATTAATGGAATTATAGATAGATAAATAAGAAGATAGATGTTCAGAAAGCCGAAATAAATGAGAAGATGGATTCTCAAAGAGCTGAAATGACCGAGAGGATTGATGCTCAGAGGGCGGAGGCCAAAAATATGAAAGGACAGATGACTGGACTTAAGGAAGAAATGGAAAATCGTTTCCAAGTAATGGAGAGGAAGTTGGAAGGGATTAGGACAGATAAAATTAAAGAACAGAATACGTGGTGTATGGGTTGTAGTGAAAATATACCAAAGTTGAACCCGGGAGTGATGCTCGCTTAAACCACTGAGGGGCGTCTATAAGACCTGGGACATCCGCGACGCTGAGCCACTCCTGTGACATTTACTATGACATGTAGTCCTGTAGTCTTGAATGGTACGTACCTGCACATATATGCTAGACTCGCTTGCTTTGACTATTATTTCGGTCGTTTCTATATGATACCAAGATCCTGACATCTATCGCATGATTGTATTTTTACAGGATGATGCCAAAGATCTAATTGTGATTAAACCTACCTATGGGACAAAGTTGTGGACCTGATTGATTTCCACGACATTTAATCACAATTAAGATCTACGGAAATGGCGGGACACAAGATGATCAATGTACCGACACTCGGCGCCGACCCACAAGCTGAGGATTCGGGCTCGGAGTTCACTCACTGGCTCAAAACGCTGGAGAACCAGTTCGGAGCCCAGGATACCGTTCCCACCGCTGAAACGAAGCTGTCTGTGCTGCAGACCAAAGTAGACCACCGCGTCTACAAGAGCATCGCACGGTGTACGACGTACGATGCCGCCGTGGCAGAGCTAAAGCGAATTTACATTAAGAAACGGAGCGTGGTGTACAACAGGCATCTGCTCTCAACGCGGCGTCAACAGCCCACTGAGTCGATCGATCGCTTCGCCCAGGAGCTGCGACACCTCCTTGCGGACAGTACTCAAGAGGTACGGACACACGAGCAAGTCCAGGACGATCTTGTCCGAGATGCTTTCGTCTCTGGGATCAGCTCTTCGATTCTGAGGCTCAGACTTTTGGAGACAGCTGACCTGACGTTCGCGGAGGCACTACGGGTGGCCCACGTCTACACGAAGGCCCGGGAGCAATCTACCGCCTATGACCACACACGAGTCGTTGTGGGGACTTCTCAACTCGCGCGACCGGAGAGGGCTACCCCCGAGGATACGGGTGCGGACTCGACTACGGCCGAGCCCCTGGCCGCTCCCGAGGTGGACTCGGATTCCGGCCTGGCAGCAGCTACAGCAGCCAGGCCAAGGCCTGAACGAAACGCGACGTGTTACTTCTGTGGCAATCGACAGCATCCCAGGTCGGCGTGTCCGGTTCGGGCAGCAATATGCCATTTGTGTTCTACTAAAGGACATTTTGCAAAAGTCTGCAAGAAGACCGCGCGGGGCACACGAGCTCGCGCGACCTTGAATGGGCTTATCGCCGAGCCAACGGACCGAGCACAGAGCGGAGCGCCTCACCCGGCTTTGATGAGCGGTCCTCCTCCTCGTGGGCCCCTGGCTGCACGCTCGACCTTGGTGAGATACATCGGGCCGCCAAAACAAATGGCGCAAACACGACCGACCGCGGAGCGACCGTCCTTGACTGGCATCCGAACGCCCTCCTCAAACGACAAGCTTCTGCTTTGAAAGCTCCTCTTGCTTTGCGGCAAACGCTGCACGTGACACGAGCGCCATCCGACGGCAGCTCGTACGAACTACACGCTCTTGCTCCAGCACATGAAACTGCAGATGGCTGCGATCCTTCTCGCGTGACATGAGCGCCATCTGACGGCAGCTCGTACGAACTACACGCTCTTGCTCCGGCACGACCAACTATGCGTTTGGCACGGGGGCCCTCCGGAGGCTGCTCAAATGACCGGAAAACTGCAGCCGGTGTGGGATCCACACGCGAGGCGCGATCTTCTCGCTTGGACGGCACAATACCTGCCGGATCTTCCGGCCTTGCTCAGGCCATTATTCCGCTCATGGTCGAAGGCATTTTTGCGCGGGCCTTGGTCGACACAGAGTCTACGGATAGTTTTATCGATCAACGGCTGGTGCGTCAACATGGGTGGCCGGTCCTCGGGACTACACGACGGATCTTCATGGCCTCCCAAGGACTTAGGCTCAGCACAAAGGGGGAATGTCGATTGAAACTTGTGATAAAGGGACGCATGTTTCCAGATGTACATCTCATGGTCTTGCCTGCATTATGTGCTGACATTCTGTTGGGACACGATTTTCTTAAGCGACATGGACGTTTGGAAATGGAATTCGGTGGGACGGACACGCTCCCAACCTGACCACCGACTGCACTCCTGTAGCAGTAAAATCACGGCGCTACTCACGAGCAGACGCGCAATTCATTGCAGAGGAATCTACAGCACTCTCGATCTGCGTAGTGCGTATCATCAGATCCCCATTTCTAGGGCTGATCGCATCTATACCGCCTTTGAATCGGGTCAAAGGTTATACCAGTTCACCCGACTACCTTTTGGGGTGACGAACGGGGTCACCTGTTTTCAGAGGGCTATGGACGACCTCGTTACTAAGGAGAACTTGACAGATGTCTTTGTATATCTGGACAATCTTACGGTTTGTGGGTATGACCAAGGGCATCACGATGCTAATCTGAAGCGCTTCCTCTAGGTCGCACAGAGGTATCGCCTAACCATGAATGAGGCTAAGTGTCGTTACTCTCTACGCACGATAGATCTTCTGGGGTACACCGTGACCCATGGCTCTGTCTCTCCGGATAAGGAGCGTCTGCGACCTTTGCTCGATATGGCTCCGCCTAGCGATCGGGCTTCGCTGAAGCGCGCTCTCGGGCTATTCGCCCACTATTCGAAGTGGGTGCAAAATTTATCCACGAAACTCCGCCCCCTCGTGGCCTGCGACACGTTCCCCATGAGCCCGGCCACCTTGGCGGCCTTCGGGGGCCTTAAGGCTGACATCGCTGGCGCCACTGTGGCGACGATCGACGAGAGCGAATCTTTCGTCTTAGAAAGTGATGCCTCGGATCATGCGATAGCGGCGACTCTCTCCCAAGGGGGGCGCCCTGTGGCTTTCTTTTCGCGGACTCTCACCTCCGCTGAGCGGAGGCATTCGTCTGTCGAAAAGGAAGCGTACGCGATCGTCGAGGCAATTCGGCGATGGCGACCGTACTTATTCGGGCGATGCTTCCAAATCATCATAGACCAACAAAGCGATGCGTTCATGTACGACACCTTACATGCTCAACGTATTAAGAATGAGAAAATCACTCGCTGGCGTATCGAACTCGCCGACTTCTGCTACACCATCAAATACCGCCCGGGGAAGGATAACCTGGTCGCCAACGCCTTATCGAGGCCGGCTACGTGCACGGGAATCGTAACTTTGGAGGGACTGCGCGCTTTGCACGACACTATGTGTCATCCAGGGGTGGCACGTTTCGCTCATTTTGTGCATAGTGGTAATCTGCCAAACTCGATTGAGGACATCCGCCGGATCTGCCGTGACTGCGCTATATGTGCGGAACTCAAACCACGTTTTTACAACCCTCCCATGGGGACGCTGGTTAGGGCTACTAGACCGTGGGAGAGATTGGCGATGGATTTCAAAGGACCGCTGCCGGTGTCGAGTAACTCTCGTTATCTGCTCACTATCGTTGATGAGTACTCGCGATTCCCTTTTGCTTACACGTGCGGGGATATGACGGCTGCCATGGTCATACGGTGCCTGCAGAATTTGTTTTCTGTGTTTGGGTATCCGGCCTACGTGCATACCGATCGGGGTGCAGTGTTCCTGTCTCAGGAGGTGAGAGGTTATTTGCTCCAAAATAATGTCGCTTCGAGTTACACCACACCGTACAGACCCCAGGCGAATGGGCAGATCGAACGCTTCAATGGGATTATATGGAGGGCCGTCATGCTAAGCCTCAGGACCCTCGGCCGGGGCCTCGATAAATGGGCTTGGTCGCTACCTGCGGCTCTGAACTCGATCAGGGCTCTCCTATGTACGGCCACCAACCAGACTCCTCACGAAAGACTGTTCCACCACCCTAAAAGCTCGGGTAGTATCCAATCTTTACCCAGCTGGCTCGCTGAGCCGGGGCCGGCCTATCTCAAACGAGCGGTTCGCACAAGCAAGTACGACCCCTTTGTAGATAAGGTGCAGGTACTCCAGGCTAATCCCGAGCATGCTCGTGTGATGACAGCAAATGGACGCGAAGCCACTGTCTCCGTACGCCATCTCGCCCCATGTGGGATCATCAACCCTTATAGGGATATCGACGAACCGATCTACGAGTCTATGGACTCTACCGAAGCTTCCTCTATGGAACTTCTGCCGTCACTTCCGTCGTCACCTACACCCCTGCCTGAAGGCTCTGAGGTGCCCCCTCCGACACCTGCCTCCAGCGGCTACTCTGAAGCAGGGGACTCCGGGCTTGGGGACGCCGTATCCGGTAGTTTCCGGACACGAGCTGGCAGGGTAGTTCGCCACCCCGACCGCTACGGGTGGACCGACTGACATGGAATAAAAACCACCTTTAGAGGCCATTTTTCCCCGCAAGCGGGGGTTGGCCTTTTTCGGGAACTGTGGTTGTTGTTGTTTTTCGGTCCCCTTTTTGAAGCAATGTTTTACGGCTGGATGCCCTTCCTGACGCCAACCCTTTTTGCCGCCTTTAACGACAAGCTCACGGGGTGGTATTCGGGTGGCCTAGCGCTACCCAGATATAATTCAAATCGGCCTTCAAATCGATTCAAACAGGATTCGATTCAAATCCAAATCGGCCTTTAACGACAAGCAGGGAATTACCAGTGAACTGGTACTCAATTTGCCAACCTCGGAAGGATGACAGGCTGAGTCAACCCCCCTGGCGTTAATTCAGCGATTGACCGGGATTCGAACCCAGGATCCTAGGATCCTAAGCCGGCACCCTAGCCGCTAGCCCAACACCAGGGATTCAGTATCCATTTCAGATTCAGCAGGGGACTCCGGGCTTGGGGACGCCGTATTCGGTAGTTTCCGGACACGAGCTGGCAGGGTAGTTCGCCATTTCCGCCGTAGCACGCTAACGTGTAGGCTCGCGTGTCCCCGGTCCGCCGGGGCTCCGCAGCCATAGGGGACTGACATGGAATGACGTACCCCAATCAATTAATGCTGACACACGCTTGAGACCTGCCTAGCGGCAGTATAGTTCTAACGGCGGGGAGAATGTAGTGAAAATATACCAAAGTTGAACCCGGGAGTGATGCTCGCTTAAACCACTGAGGGGCGTCTGTAAGACCTGGGACATCCGCGACGCTGAGCCACTCCTGTGACATTTACTATGACATGTAGTCCTGTAGTCTTGAATGGTACGTACCCACACATATATGCTAGACTCGCTTGCTTTGACTATTATTATCGGTCCTTTCTATATGATACCAAGATCCTGATATCTATCGCATGATTGTATTTTTACAGGATGATGCCAAAGATCTAATTGTGATTAAACCTACCTATGGGACAAAGTTGTGGACCTGATTGATTTCCACGACATGGGTGACATATCGCAACCCGGGACTGCCTCCAAATCTGCTGTAGGGCTAAGCGGGCTTTAACGTTTCCGTTACCATGGGGACGATGGAGGGTAACGCATGCTGTCGAGACATCACATGTGGCCCCTATAATGGGGAAGAAAACTTAGATGCATATTTAGCACAATTTGAGTGCGTTGCTAGGTTGAACAGATGGACAGTTAGTCAAAAGGCGGCTATGCTGGTAGCGTCATTGAGAGGAAGGGCATTGGGGATACTGAATGGTCGGCTAGAAGACCCACTGGGCTATGATGAAGTGGTAAAATGCCTCAAAAGACGTTTCGGGGCAGCACATCAGGTTGAGTTGGCATGGGTACAGCTCACGCAGCGGAAGTGGCGACCCCCGGAGACGTTCCAGAATCTGGCGGGTGACATTGAATGCTTAGTAAAGCTGGTTTACCCGGAGGTAAAGGGACTGGGATTTGAAAATCTGGCTCGTGAGTATTTCATAGCAGCCATAGGTGGGGGAATTGCAATCACAAGTTCGTCTACAACGGCCTCAGGGTCTGTATCAGGCAGCGGAGTTTGCTTCTGAATTGCGGATCATTCATACACAGCAGTCACCTCATACACAACGGGCAGTAATTCGTCAGGCACATCACCTAGGAACTGAAGAGGTGGAGACTCCCAAGCGGTATGAAGGACCAGCTGATGGTATTGAAAGGGCAGAAGGTTACGCCACCAAACAGGGTGTGCAGAGGCTTGGTGAGGTGATACAGCAGGGTTTTTGGACCTTAGGGAAGCAACCTTTGGGGGGTGGGGGGGGACCACCAGGAAACAGGGTGTTTTCTGATCCCCGGGGAAGGGACCCCACATGCTGAGGGTGCGGAATACGGGGCCACTTGCAGTCGGACTGTATGTGGCACGGACGTCAACAGGAGTTCACAGGAGGAAGGGGACCGAGATGGGATGTAAATGAAACAGCCATGGCAGTTGCTCCGATAGTGGGGGGAGTTAAGCCATATCGCAGAAGAGAGATCAGAGGCCCCAAGACGAGATGGAGCTAGCCATTCGGGAAACCGGACGTAGCCGGTCGTGTGGGGCGACAGGCCGGCTGTGAAAGGGGACGCCTCAGTCGTGGTGCTTGGTTTGAGTGGAGTTGGGGAACAGCTACAGAATGTCGTAGTTTCTTGTACAGTAGAGGGGAAACAGATTCTAGCAATTGTGGATACGGGGGCGAATGCAACCGTTGTACATCCGGACATGCTGCGACACACAACAAAGGGATGGAAACCACTCGCCCCTGGAGCAGGGTATCATCTGAAATTGGCCAATGGGGAGACAGTGCCAATACTCGGGAGTGGAGTCATCAAACTTGCGGTTGGCTGGGATGGAGTATAACACAAAGGTGTGGGTGGCGAAACTCTGTGACCCTTGCTTGATTGGACTGGATTTCCTGGCCGAGAACGGCTGCCAGTTGGATTTTGATCGGATGTGCTTGAAGATTAGAAAGGACATGGTTCTATTTGAGGAGCAGAGAGAAAAAGATCCAAAGGATGCAAGTGTAATTGCACCTGTGTCTGTGACTGTACCACCAAACTCAGAAATGCTGATCATCGCTCAGCGAGCTGTCGTCAGGTGTGAATCATCCCCGCTGGGACTAGTGGAACCGATGGAAGAGCCAATGACTTAGGGAATCGCAGTAGCACAAACGTTAGCAGGGTCCGAAGGAACATGGGTACCAGTACAGGTGCTAAATGCCACCGATCAGCCAAGGGTTGTGAGAGTGGGCACCCAGCTAGCTACCTGGACGTCGGGGATAGAGGGTAGTAGAGTGTAATGGGAGGTCCGGAGTAGAGCACCACACAGGGTGCGACGATGGTGAGTGGCCTGAAGAACTCGCAGATCTGGAACAGCGCAGTATTGCAGGGCTCAGTGAGGATCAAGCCAAACAAGTCCACTGGTTAATTGCCCGTAACCGAGCCTTGTTCCTGCTAGTGGGTAAGAAGCTGGGCCGCACAAAAATGGTAAACCATTGGATTGGGACGGGGGCCGCAAGACCGATTAAGCAACCGCCAAAACGGCTACCATTTGGAAAAAGGAAAACTGCTGCGGAGGAAATTGCTAGAATGTATGCCGAAGATTGAATTGAACCCTCTGATGGAGCATGGGCATCGCCAGTGGTCCTGGTGCGGAAGAAGGATGGGACACAGTTCGATTTTGCGTGGATTACAGGAAATTTAATGATGTGACCAGAAAGGATTCATATCCTCTTCCTCTAATCGATGAGACATTTGATGCGTTAGCTGGATCGAAGTGGTATAGCACTTTGGACCTAAAGAATGGCTACTGGCAGGTTGAAATCGACTCAGCCAGTCGTTTTCAGACCGCATTTTCAGTGGGAACAGGTCTATGGCAATTCAAGGTTATGCCATTTGGTCTGTGCAATGCTCCCGCCACATTTGAAAGGCTTATGGTCAGAGTTTTGGAAGGGTGGCATTGGAAATCCTGTCTGGTCTATCTGGATGACGTTCTAGTCCATTCATCAACATTTGACCTTGCTATTTCCCAACTGGAACAAATTTTTTCACGCTTTCGGGAGGCGGGGATGACATTGAACCCCAGGGAGTACCAGCTATTTCGGGCAAGATTCGCCTACCTGGGACACATTATCGGTCGAGAGGGTGTATCGACCAACCCAGACAAAATCTCAGCAGTGCAAGATTGGCCTACTCCCACGAATGTACGGCAGGTACAGGCCTTTCTGGGGTTATGCTCGTACTACCAACGATTTAAAAAAGGCTTTGCAGACATCGCACGACCCCCTACACAGGTTGACAGAAAAGAAAAACATCAAGTTTGTCTGGGCCAATGACTGTGAGGATGTGTTTAGAGCCATAAAGGATACATTGACGGGGAGCCCCATACTGGCATTCCCTGAAAGTGAGGAAGAGTTTATCCTGGATACAGACGCAAGCCACTTGGGCCTGGGCGCAGTACTTTCCCAAGAGCAGGGGGGCACAGAGAGGGTAATCTCCTACTTAGGCAGGGCTTTGTCTAAACCAGAAAGGAACTATTGTGTGACGCGAAAAGAGTTGCTGGCGTTGGTGACCGCGGTTGATCACTTCCGACCGTACCTCCTTGGAAAAAAAATTGAGCTTTGCACAGACCATGCGTCTCTAAGATGGTTAATGAACTTCAAGTCACCAGAGGGTCAGGTGACCCGCTGGTTAGAAAAGTTACAGGCTTTCGATTTCAACATTGTGCATCACCCGGGTCGGCTCCATGCCAACGCCGATGCCTTGTCTAGAAGATCATGCATTGAGCAAGGTTGCCGCTATTGTGAAAGAAAGGACAAGAGGAAGGAGGAGAACAACCAGAATGATCATGTGTGTGTAATGCGAGGAAGTGTGCATCCCACAGAGAGTGATAATGATTTGCTGACAGACTTTGGTGTGGCACAACGAGAAGACTCTGACTTGAACATGGTCATTACCTGCAAGGAGGCGAACAGATGACCGGACTGGGAAGAGGTAGCAACTCTTACGCCAGACTTGAAAGTGTACTGGGGACAATGGGACAGTTTCGGCTTAGGTGATGGAGTACTTTACCGGAGGTGGGCAGTGGCCGCCACAAACAAGTATGCGTGGTTACTGGTAACACCACAGTGGAAGAACTCTGAAATATTGGGGCAATATCACAGACCAAAGGCAATGGGCCACTTTGGGGTTAATAAAACGCTAAAGAAGATCCGGAAATTTTTTTATTGGATCCATTGCAAAAGAGACGTGGAGGCCTGGTGTCGCAACTGTGATAAGTGTTCTGCGAAGAAGGGCCCCTCGAGGAAAGAATTAGCCCCTTTGCAATTATACCAAGTGTGCGCACCCCTGGAGAGAGTGGCCGTGGATATTACAGGACCTTTTCCAGAAACCACCCGTGGAAACCGGTACATCCTAGTCGCTATGGACTACTTTTCGAAGTGGCCCGAGGCTTATGCATTGGCAAGTATAGATGTGAATACAGTTGCACGGGCACTTGTGGACGGTTTCTTCACCCGGTACGGCATCCCTTCTGAGCTACATTCAGATCAGGGAAGCAATTTTGAGTCTGAGGTTTTTCGAGCAATGTGCAATCTTCTAGGTATACGGAAAACTCAAACCACTCCTTACCAACCTCAATCCGACGGCATGGTAGAACGTTTCAATCGAATCCTAGGTACCCAGCTGGCAATGTATGTGAATGATACTCACACCGACTGGGATGAGGGGTTACCACTGATTCTACTGTCATGCAGAACGGCGGTGAGCGAAGCCACTGGTTGCACACCCGCACTCCTGATGTATGGTCGAGAACTAATACTCCCCCCAGATTTGATTTACGGAGGACCACCCGATCAACACTTCCAGACCTGGCCCCACTATGTTGATGGCCTACAATGTGATATTGAACAGGCGCATCAGTTTGCTCAGGACAGGTTGAAGCGATCCGGACAGCACATGAAAACTAGGAACGACACACAAGCCCGGGGAAAGCAGTTTAAGGAGGGAGACCTGGTGTGGGTGAGCAACATGAGACGGCGGAGAGGGCTCTGTCGCAAGTTTGCCGATCGTTGGCAGGGCCCGTGTCTAGTGATGAAGCAAGAAAATGATGTCATTTATCGCTTGCGGCAAGGACAGCAAGTTGCGCCACGCGTCCTCCACCGGAACAAGCTGAGGGAATATAATGGGGACTCCATCCCTGAGTGGGTACGATTCGGCCAAAAGAAGTTGGGGAAGGGACCGAAAACCCACACTCCAAATAACTGTACTCCATAACCCAGGGGATAGAATTGGTAATAACAATTTGGCCGGCCAACGTGGAAGGGGAAAACGCAATATTCAGCATCCAGCTTATCTCCGCGACTATGACTTGACTTGAGAGGATGCGGGGATAGGTCTATCGGGAGGGGTTGTTGTCCTTGTTCCCCCCTTCCCTCCCCTAGATTCGGCGGAAGCTACTAGCAATATTCTGCATGGCATTCCCCATCTTCGCCTCAAGCTTGGAAGAGAGAGGGAGGGATGCAAGTTGGTTACCTTGCTTGCTGTCGCTTGAATCCTGTAAACCATCAGGATGCAACATTTGTTTGTTTTTTTGTTGTTGTTGTTTATTATTATTATTTTTTAAACTGTGCCATGCGACTCTATTGTGATGGAGGACCATGCTCCCTATGTTTTGAATTTTGTGTAAGTATATTGTTACGGATCGCGGATTAGATGTTATTTACCGAGTGGTGGTATTGCCGCGACCTAACAATTCCCCCGATTCTTCCCCAACTCACCCGATTCCACCCGACGTTGACCAAGTCGCGCTATGCTAAATCAATGATTGGAAAGGACACAACGACTGGGATAAATGAAACGACACAAGGGGTACAGTTCTCAAGACCTCCGGAGGAGGATATAATTGGTGGTGGAAAAAAGGGGTAGATTACAAGGTAATGAGGTAAAGACACAGAAGAGATAGGCACTTAGACACAGTCTTATCTTATCCCCGACAGACCACAGACAAACGGAACAAGACTGACTTACACAGGGATTGATGGCAGGGAAGGACAGGCAGTCGATAGCACAAGGTGCACCTTGGCTCAGGGACAGGATACAGCTCAGTCTTTGGGAGGTCTCTCGGCGCTCGGAGGTGGCGTCCTTTCTCCTTCAAGCTCAGCGCGCATCTGACGTCACCCCCCTCTTCCTGCGCATGCTCAACGGGGAGTGACACGCCCTCGGCTGCTTGGCTCCGCCCCAGATGGGACCGGTCCGCCGCTCCCATTGGGTGCGGGGGTTACCGGGCTCCGCCCTTGACGAGGAGCTGACAGCGAGCCCCTACGTGGTAACCCCGTCGAGCACATGTTCAATGGCGGCTCGTTGGAAAGGCCTGGTGTTGGCTCCCAACACCCCCTACCAACCAAGCCGGAGTGAGGACGCGCACTCCCCGCGCCGCCGCCGTTGTTGTTGTTGTTGTTGTTGTTGTTGTTGAACCGTGAGGAAGAGCTGCGGGGAGGTATTGGGAGGTCCTAAACTTCCTAACGGTGCCATACAATCACATTCTGGTGCAACGAAGAGTCAGAATTAATGGAAACGAGTCCTTAACTGACATAGACTAAGAATAACTAGCAAGATGTCCTATAGTTGTCTACGTGAGATGCGGTGGACCTGGATGCGACATTTAATGGGGGAAATAGGGGGAGGTCGGGTCTACAGAGTGTTGTTTACAGAAAATGGGACTAGGGAATGGGGGATTGGGGATAGTTGGGAAGTATTGAGGAAATAGGGGAATATTTACAAGCGGATATGGATGGATGTAAATCCCATATCCGCAACAATATGTTCTGTGTTCGAGGACTAAACAGGGGTGTAGAGTAGAGAACCTGCATTTGCTTTGATTCGATTATATAGTCGAGCCGGGACGGCTCTGAAAGAAGGATGGGAGCAGTGTTACACTTGTGGGGTGGATTGTTTAATGATGGTACACTCATGGGGCTGGGCTTGCAATGACGAGAAGCTGTGATCGTTGGGGTGTACCTTTAAATTGCGGGCAGGCTGTGAAACCAGATTTGCTCTTTTCTTTCTTCCTTCCCTTTCGACTTTATTTTTATTCTTTTGTTAAAAGAAAAACAAAGATCTTCCTTATCGACCTTCTCCCTCCCACCGGAGCTCTACATAATTGAATGGAGAAAGAACCTTTGGAAAGAAAGAAAGAAGAGGACAGGGAGGAGGAAGAAGAGCGTGTCGTGTCGGTGGAAAAAGGCGAAAACTAACGCAGGACACGCGGTCCAGGTTTTGACAAGAAACTCGACCTGTGTGAGCTTTTTGAGGCTTTCATTAATATCTCTGAGGGCTGCCTGTTGGAGGCACAGTCGGTGCCGGAGAGATTGGGGTGGAGGAGGATTTTCTCGGTGCACATGGGATCGTGAGGAAAACGTGGGAGAGGAAGCAGAAGCTTTTGCTCCTCGTCAAGTTTCGTCTGAGTCCGCCGGGGGCAAAATGCGGCTTCAGGGTCTTGCAGAAACTGCCCTGGGCAAGTCGTTCGTGGAGTTTGGGGACACTCACTGAGAAAGAGAAGAGTGGAGGGGAGGCACCACCCTCGGGACACGTGGTTGGGACGAGGCAGCCAGAACGCCATCTGAAACAGGCCTGAATTCCCCTCCTCCCCTCCCCTCCCAGTTTTATTTTATCTTTTATTTCCTTTATATCTTGACGAAAATTTCGTTGTTATTTTGCTACCCTCTCCCTCCCCTTTGGGATTAGCTTGGGATACCGGGTGGGTCATTTAATTGTCTTGCCTGTTTTGTCTTGGCACCTGTCTGTCCTTTAATTACTTGAACTTTGCCGCTGCATATCAGCGGGATTTCTTTTCCTTCTGATTTATCTTTTCCTTGGTGTTGTACCCTGTGGTTTTTTTTCTTGATTCTGAGTAAAGGATTTGCATTTATTCCCCTGTTTTGAATTTGCATTGCATATCTCGATTGGCATACTGTGTGTTGAATTTGGGGGGGGGGGGGGGGGGAGGCGGGGTGTAAAATTGCGTCAGCATTTGGATGGTAACTTCGCTCGGTCACTTCTGACTGCTTTTACGGAGCGACCCGTCCATGGGGAACGTATTGGTCTCCAGAGCACATCGATTAGGATCTCCGGAGCAATTGGCAGTACCCCGAGCCCTTCACGCAGGGGCCAGGTCGGAACACCCGTCTCCCATCACGTACATGCCACGTCTCCCATCATGTGCATGCCACATCTCCCATCATGTCCATGCCCAGTCTCCCACCATGTCCATTCCCCATCTCCCATCATGTCCATTCCCCATCTCCCATCATGTCCATGCCTGATCTCCCATCATGTACATGCCCCATCTCCCATCATGTCCATGCCCAGTCTCCCATCATGTCCATGCCTAGTCTCCAATCATGTCCATGCCTAGTCTCCCATCATGTCCATTCCTCATCTCCCATCATGTCTATGCCTCGTCTCCCATCATGTCCATGCCTCGTTTCCCACCATGTACATGCCTAGTCTCCCATCATGTCCATTCCCCATCTCCCATCATGTCCATGCCTAATCACCCATCATGTCCATGCCTAGTCTCCCATCATGTCCATGCCTCGTCTCCCATTATGTCCATTCCCCATCTCCCATCATGTCCATTCCCCATCTCCCATCATGTCCATTCCTAGTCTCCCATCATGTCCATGCATAGTCTCTCATCATGTCCATGCCTAGTCTCCCATTATGTCCATTCCACATCTCCCATCATGTCCATGCCTAGTCTCCCATCATGTCCATGCCTAGTCTCCCATCATGTCCATGCCTAGTCTCCCATCATGTCCATGCCTAGTCTCCCATCATGTCCATGCCTAGTCTCCCATCATGTCCATGCCTAGTCTCCCATCATGTCCATGCCTAGTCTCCCATCATGTCCATTCCCCATCTCCCATCATGTCCATGCCTAGTCTCCCATCATGTCCATTCCCCATCTCCCATCATGTCCATGCCTAGTCTCCCATCATGTCCATGCCTAGTCTCCCATTATGTCCATGCCTAGTCTCCCATCATGTCCATGCCTAGTCTCCCATTATGTCCATGCCTAGTCTCCCATTATGTCCATGCCTCGTCTCCCATCATGTCCATGCCTAGTCTCCCATCATGTCCATTCCCCATCTCCCATCATGCTCATGCCTAGTCTCCCATCATGTCCATTCCCTGTCTCCCATCATGTCCATTCCCCGTCTCCCATCATGTCCATTCCCCGTCTCCAATCATGTCCATTTCCTGTCTCCCATCATGTCCATTCCCTGTCTCCCATCATGTCCATTCCCTGTCTCCCATCATGTCCATTCCCTGTCTCCCATCATGTCCATTCCCCATCTCCCATCATGTCCATTCCCCATCTCCCATCATGTCCATTCCCCGTCTCCAATCATGTCCATTCCCCGTCTCCCATCATGTCCATTCCCTGTCTCCCATCATGTCCATTCCCCGTCTCCCATCATGTCCATTCCCCGTCTCCCATCATGTCCATTCCCCATCTCCCATCATGTCCATTCCCCATCTCCCATCATGTCCATTCCCCATCTCCCATCATGTCCATTCCTCATCTCCCATCATGTCACTTCCCCATCTCCCATCATGTCCATTCCCATCTCCCATCATGTCCATTCCCATCTCCCATCATGTCCACTCCCCATCTCCCATCATGTCCATTCCCCATCTCCCATCATGTCCATTCCCTGTCTCCCATCATGTCCATTCCCCATCTCCCATCATGTCCATACCCGGTTGGCCTCCAACGCCAGTCGGAGACTGGGAATCCTACATCATACAAAGTCCTTCCATGGCACACCTAAACTCCTATCCACCTACATGGCCTTCATCCGCAGCTTGACGGAGTACTTCTCTTCCATGCCCGGTCTCCCATCAGAGGGCAACTGTACTGCCCACCGCCCCCCACCCCCATGCTTCACACCTTGTGCTATCCACACACCCCTAAATTTCTGCAGGATGCACGTGGTGTGCCAGCACTCATTTGTTTCATCTTTCCTCTCATCTGTAGAACCATCTTCCCCAGTCTGTTTAATGCCCCCCCCTCCATCCTGTACCCCTCCCCCCCCCCCCCCCACGCTCCCCCACCTCTATATACCTCGTCAGACCACGATTTTTCTAACGCCTTGAACAAACATTGGTGCAACACGTGTGATGAAGGTTGTGGTGAAGTTTCATTGAAACAGTGTGTATAGTTTCTGAGAAGAAAGCAATTACCTATTTTGGAGGGCAACCGTACCGCCCCCCGCCCCCCAATAGACGCCCGAGACCCCGATATTTTCAATGCCGGGAACAAAGGTTGGTACATCACGGGTGATGAACGGGACGTTGTGGTCAAGTTTCATTGTAATTGTTTGGAATTGTAGTTTCTGAGAAAAAAGCAAATATCTATTTGGGGGGGGTCACCCCCCTCCCACCCCCGCCCCCCGTAGATCCCTAAAGGGGCAGATTTTTTTCATGCAGTGAACAAACATTAGTCACAACACAACAAATATCATTTGTGCCAAATTTGGTCACAATCCCATCGGCGGTTTCGGAGAAGTTTCAGGTGTTTACGGACGGACGGACGGACGACGCGCCATCGCATAAGCTCCCCTGAACCACGCACCAGGTGAGATTAAAATGGTCCGGTCCTTGCAAGAAAAAAATAGAAAGAACTTAAACAGAGACCTTCATGATGTAAGTTCAAAATCCATGAGAGGAAAATAAGGGAATGATACGAATGAGTTCAACATGAGTACATGAGTACAACATGAGTACATGAGTACAACATGAGTACATGAGTACAACATGACCACACGAGTACATGAGTACAACATGAACACACGAGTACATGAGTACAACATGAACACACGAGTACACGAGTACAACATGACTATATATGAGTACGCAAGTGCAACATGAGTACACAAGTACATGAGTACAACATAAATACAACATGAGTACAACATGAGTATATGAGTACAACATGAACACACGAGTACATGAGTACAACATGAGTATATGAGTACGCAAGTGCAACATGAGTACATGAGTACAGCATGAACACACGAGAACATGAGTACAACATGAACACACGAGTACATGAGTACAACATGAGTATATGAGTACGCAAGTGCAACATGAGTACACAAGTACATGAGTACAACATAAATACAACATGAGTACAGCATGAACACACGAGAACATGAGTACAACATGAACACACGAGTACATGAGTACAACATGAGTATATGAGTACGCAAGTGCAACATGAGTACACAAGTACATGAGTCCAACATAAATACAACATGAGTACAACATAAGTACACGTTTACAACTGAGTCCACGAGTACATAAGTACAACATGAGTACCATCCCCCCCAAAATACCCCGTTACCAGGAGACCATCATCTTCATTGGCAGCAGCAATGAGCATCGCGTCTTCCGATGGAAATGCCACATCGATGCACTTCTTCAGATGTCCATGACCGCTCACATTTTCTGAATCGAGGTTCCAGAGCTGTAAAAGTAACGAGTGAGATCAGAATATGCACTGTGGGTATGCAGGCTGCACCCGTGGGGGTCATCACATACCCTGATGATCTGGTCATCAGATGCCGAAAGGAGATGAGTGCCGTTCGGAGCGAAGGTAACGCAGTGGACCCATGCCAGATGCCCTTTGCCGTCAAGCTTCAGTTCTTCATTCCCAATGTCCCAGATCTATAGGGAAAGTCAAAACACGGACATGCTCACTTCCGGGCGACTGTATGAAATACACCGCTGCTCGTATCGAGGTCAATCTTTCATACCTGCACATTTGAGGAGGACAAGCCCAGAGCGCAGAGTCTGCTGTCACAAGAGAAATCCACACTGAGAATAGAAGACTCGGGAGAAGTCTTCAATAGTTTCTCAAAGGTATAGGTTGGTGCAAGCAACACCTGTACAAAACACACACATACAGTCATACATACACATACATAAGAATGTACTCCAAGAGGGTGATGTAATCATGGATGTGGTAAGAGGAGTATACTCCAAGAGGGTGATGTACTCATGGATGTGATTGGAAGAATGCACTCCAAGAGGGTGATGTACTCATGGATGTGATTAGAGGAATGCACTCCAAGAGGGTGATGCAATCATGGATGTGGTTAGCGGAATGCACTCCAAGAGGGTGATGCAATCATGGATGTGGTTAGCGGAATGCACTCCAAGAGGGTGATGTACTCATGGATGTGATTGGAGGAATGCACTCCAAGAGGGTGATGCAATCATGGATGTGGTTAGCAGAATGCACTCCAAGAGGGTGATGCAATCGTGGATGTGGTTAGCGGAATGCACTCCAAGAGGGTGATGCAATCATGGATGTGGTTAGCGGAATGCACTCCAAGAGGGTGATGTAATCATGGATGTGGTGAGAGGAGTATATTCCAAGAGGGTGATGTAATCATGGATGTGGTGAGAGGAGTATACTCCAAGAGGGTGATGCAATCGTGGATGTGGTGAGAGGAGTATACTCCAAGAGGGTGATGTACTCATGGATGTGATTGGAGGAATGCACTCCAAGAGGGTGTGTGGTGAGAGGAGTATACTCCAAGAGGGTGATGTACTCATGGATGTGATTGGAGGAATGCACTCCAAGGGGGTGATGTATACATGGATGTGATTGGAGGAATGCACTCCAAGGGGGTGATGTATACATGGATGTGATTGGAGGAATGTACTCCAAGAGGGTGATATACTCATGGATGTGATTGGAGGAATGTACTCCAAGAGGGTGATGTATACATGGATGTGATTGGAGGAATGCACTCCAAGAGGGTGATGTACTCATGGATGTGATTGGAGGAATGTACTCCAAGAGGGTGATGTACTCATGGATGTGATTGGAGGAATGTACTCCAAGAGGGGGATGTATACATGGATGTGATTGGAGGAATGTACTCCAAGAGGGTGATGTACTCATGGATGTGATTGGAGGAATGTACTCCAAGAGGGTGATGTATACATGGATGTGGTGAGAGGAGTATATTCCAAGAGGGTGATGTAATCGTGGATGTGGTGAGAGGAGTATACCCCAAGAGGGTGATGCAATCGTGGATGTGGTGAGAGGAGCATATTCCAAGAGGGTGATGTAATCGTGGATGTGGTGAGAGGAGTATACTCCAAGAGGGTGATGTAATCGTGGATGTGGTGAAGGAGTATACTTGAAGAGAGTGATATAATCGTGGATGTGGTGAGAGGAGTATACTCCAAGAGGGTGATGCAATCGTGGATGTGGTTAGTGGCATGTACTCCAAGAGGGTGATGTATGCATGGATGTGGTGAGAGGAGTATACTCCAAGAGGGTGATGAACTCACGGATGTGATTGGAGGAATGTACTCCAAGAGGGTGATGCAATCGTGGATGTGGTTAGCGGATTGCACTCCAATAGGGTGATGTAATCATGGATGTGATTGGAGGAATGCACTCCAAGAGGGTGATGCAATCGTGGATGTGGTTAGCGGAATGCACTCCAATAGGGTGATGTAATCATGGATGTGATTGGAGGAATGCACTCCAAGAGGGTGATGCAATCGTGGAAGTGGTTAGCGGAATGCACTCCAATAGGGTGATGTAATCATGGATGTGATTGGAGGAATGCACTCCAAGAGGGTGATGTAATCGTGGATGTGGTTAGAGGAATGTACTCCAAAAGGGTGATGTAATCATGGATGTGGTGAGAGGAGTATACTCCAAGAGGGTGATGCAATCGTGGATGTGGTTCGAGGAATGTACTCCAAGAGGGTGATGTAATCATGGATGTGGTGAAGAGTATACTCCAAGAGGGTGATGCAATCGTGTATGTGGTTTGTGGAATGTACTCTAAGAGGGTGATGTAATGTTGGATGTGGTGAGAGGAGTATACTCCAAGAGGGTGATGCAATCGTGGATGTGGTTAGCGGGATGTACTCCAAGAGGGTGATGTAATCATGAATGTGGTGAGAGGAGTGTACTCCAAGAGGGTAATGTAATCATGGATGTGGTGAGAGGAGTATACTCCAAGAGGGTGATGTAATCATGGATGTGGTGAGAGGAGTATATTCCAAGAGGGCGATGCAATCGTGGATGTGGTGAGAGGAGTATACTCCAAGAGGGTGATGTAATCATGGATGTGGTGAGAGGAGTATATTCTAAGAGGGTGATGCAATCGTGGATGTGGTGAGAGGAGTATACTCCAAGAGGGTGATGTACTCATGGATGTGATTGGAGGAATGCACTCCAAGAGGGTGTGTGGTGAGAGGAGTATACTCCAAGAGGGTGATGCAATCGTGGATGTGGTTAGCGGGATGTACTCCAAGAGGGTGATGTAATCATGAATGTGGTGAGAGGAGTGTACTCCAAGAGGGTGATGTAATCATGGATGTGGTGAGAGGAGTATACTCCAAGAGGGTGATGTAATCATGGATGTGGTGAGAGGAGTATACTCCAAGAGGGTGATGCAATCGTGGATGTGGTGAGAGGAGTATATTTCAAGAGGGTGATGCAATCGTGGATGTGGTGAGAGGAGTATACTCCAAGAGGGTGATGTAATCATGGATGTGGTGAGAGGAGTATACTCCAAGAGGGTGATGTACTCATGGATGTGATTGGAGGAATGCACTCCAAGAGGGTGTGTGGTGAGAGGAGTATACTCCAAGAGGGTGATGCAATCGTGGATGTGGTTAGCGGGATGTACTCCAAGAGGGTGATGTAATCATGAATGTGGTGAGAGGAGTGTACTCCAAGAGGGTGATGTAATCATGGATGTGGTGAGAGGAGTATATTCCAAGAGGGTGATGCAATCGTGGATGTGGTGAGAGGAGTATACTCCAAGAGGGTGATGTAATCATAGATGTGGTGAGAGGAGTATACTCCAAGAGGGTGATGCAATCGTGGATGTGGTTAGCGGAATGCACTACAAGAGGGTGATGTAACCATGGATGTGTTTCGAGTGGTGCACTCCTAGAGGGTGATGTAATAGTGGGTTTGTCTCGTAAAGAATACCATAGACAGTGATGCAATTGTAGGTGTGATTAGACAGGAACGCACCAGAGAGAATGATGCAATAATAGGAAGGAGGAGTAAATGAAGAAGATTGTTGTAATGGCGAACGGTCCATTTTATGACCAAAAAAAAATTGGTGAAAATCTTTCATTTGAAACTTCCATAGAAATAGTTTCATGAGCGGGTGAAAGGTTACGTGTTCCATTGATGAGCACACTTACAACAATGAAGTTCAAAGCAACGACGGCAATTCTATTGCCATCCGGAGACCAGGCGCAACCCTTGAGGTCTGTCTTCAAAACACTAGGAACTTCCTTGATGAAGTCGGATACATCTACCGATTCCTCCTCGTTTCCTGATGCGATGTTCCAAATCTAACAAACAATAACAGAACATTTACAAACGTTATCCAAACGGCCGTGTATGTTATTGTCACAGAACGCAACTACTACTACCTGGCAAATCACTTCTGCACTCCGAGTGACCCACTTGGTATCCGGATGGTGCGGTTGCTGTACAAGTTCATAACTTCCTTCCCCACATTGCCTGCTCCTCCCTGACTATGTGGAGTGTTTTTGGCTTTGCCTCTCTCTCCGTAACGACCTGTTGTTTCAATGTAACGTGTACCGACCGTCTAACCCAGCTTTGATAAGTCCATCTGTGAAGCTTCTTCTTTAAACGTACAGTCGTGGCCAAAAATATTGGCACCCTTGCACTTTTTTTCCCAAAGAATGCACCATTTCTTCCAGAAAATTGTTGAAATTAAACAATCTTTTGGTGTCCACATTTGTATTTCTTTGGTTTATAGTGGAACAAAACAAAAAGAGCTGAAAAAAAATCACTAAATCTTAGCTTATTCCACACAGAAATCCTAAAATGGCCAGGACAATATTATTGGCACCTTTTATAAGTTGTTAGAAATAATTAGATTTCAAGCAGGTGAATCTCTTTGGCCTTGAAATCGAACTCACCTGTGGTGAGTTGCAGGTGCCTGCAATATAAAAATCACTCGTTCAACCAGTTTGAATACAGAAAAGGAGTCATTCTGCTGTTTTGTGTCACTGTGTGAGTGTGTGTACTGCAATGAGCATGGAGAATGAATGAATGAATGATCGTTTTAAGGCCATTTTCCCCGCTAGAGCGGGGGTTGGCCTTGCAGGCCCCATGACAATCATGCTTCCCTGTTTGAGGCAATGTTTTTATGGCCGGATGCCCTTCCTGACGCCAACCCTTGGTCGCCTCTTACGATGCGCAGGGATACTGTGTACCTATTCTAAACCGGGGTACACACCGTGGTCATTCATCCCAGCAAGCTGGTACTCAATTAGCCAACCTCGGAAGGATGACAGGCTGAGTCAACCCCCCTGGCGTTAATTCAGCGATCGACCGGGATTCGAACCCAGGATCCTAGGATCCCAAGCCAGCACCCTAACCGCTAAGCCAACACCAGGCCAATGGAGAAAAGAAAGAAAATCAGAGAATTGTCTGAGGAGGTCAGACACAAGATTGCAGTCAAACATGGACAATCTCAAGGCTACAAATCCATCTCCAGAGACCTTGATTTCCCTGTGTCCACCGTACGCAATGTTATCAGAAAGTTTAAGGCCCATGGCACTGTAGCCAACCTCCCTGGACGTGGCCACAAGAGAAAACTTTTCCAATGGTGGAGAAAGCACCTCAATCAACTGCTAAACAGATTGAAGCTGACCTTCAGACACAAGGTATAACAGTTTCAACTCGCACCATCCGTGGCCAACTCAATGAAAGGATGTTCTATGGTAGGAGACCCAGGAGGACCCCATTGCTGAGAGACAGACGTAAGAAAGCCTGTCGGGAGTTTGCCAAAACACACCTGAACAAACCAAAATCATTCTGGGACAATGTCCTGTGGACAGATGAGACCAAATTAGAGCTTTTTGGTGAAGCACATCATCTCTATGTTTACAGAAAACAAAATGAAGCCTTTAAAGAAAAGAACACCTTCCCTACAGTTAAACATGGAGTAGGGTCAGTGATGTTTTGGGGTTGTTGTGCTGCCTCTGGCACTGGGTGCCTTGAATGTGTGCATGTCATCATGAAATGACGAGATTACCAAGGCATTTTGGTGTACAATGTTCAACCCAGTGTCAGAAAGCTGGGTCTCCGTCGAAGGTCATGGGTATTGCAGCAGGACAATGACCCCAAACACACTTCAAAAATCACCCAGGAATGGTTCAAGACAAAACACTGGAGTGTTCTGAAGTGGCCAGAAATGAGTCCAGATCTACCGGTATATCCCATTGAACACCTGTAGGGGGATCTGAAAACAGCAGTTGGGAGAAGGCAACCTTCAAATCTGGGAGAACTGGAGCAGTTTGCATAAGAAGAGTGGGCCAACTGCCAGTAGAGAGGTGGAGGAAGCTCATTCATGGCTACAGGAAGCGCTTGACTACAGTTATTTTGTCCAAAGGCCGTGCTGCCAAATATTAAGTCTACGGTGTCAATAATTTTGTCAATGCCATTTCTTCTAAATCAAAAACAAAGGTTCTGCAATATTAACGGTGAAATAAAGAATTGTGGAGACCAAATACTTTTGTCAATTTCAACTTATCTTTTTTAGAGAAAATTGTGAGTTATTTGAAAAAAGTGCAAGGGTGCCAATATTTTTGGCCACAACTGTATAATCTCTGCTGTCCTCCCACCCCGGTTTTCTCTTTCTAATCCATGGAGCCTTCAATTGCCATCTCCTAGGCCTCAAACAACATTTTACAGTAGTGGGGCCAAAGGATTTTGGGGATAGAGCTGCTCTTACTTGATCAACCTCTTTTCCTCCTCACGCATCTCCAAATATCAGTCAATCTGTTCAATTTAGTCAGGCATGTTAAATTTCCCCTCAAGAGTGAGAAAAGTGGTAAAGCAATCATGAAAACACAGCTTACTTTATCCACCTGGAATGGAAATCGAACCGATGAGAATCTAAAGTCCCTCCACATAGCGTGCAACCAATGTGGGATCAGTCCTTCGCCGGGCCAGACACAACATTACGCTCACGTTTGGGGTCAAACATGTGAAGTAGCTCACTACCATCCAAATCCTGGTGACAGATGATCAAGTCCGTCTCCGATACATGTTCCATTTCTGTACCTTCATTTTGAGCTCACCTGGAATGTAGTTCCGGGGAGCTTATGCGATGCCTCGTCGTCAGTCCCTCACTCCGTAAACACTTGCAACTTCTCCGAAACCCTCGATGGAATTGTGACCAAACTCGGCACAAATAATATTTGGTATGTGGAAACAGGTTTGTTCACGGAATTTAAAAAATCAGGGTCTAAGGGGGTCTACCACAGGGGGTGGAAGGGGTTGAGGTTTGCCCCCCAAAATAGGTATTTGCTTTCTTCTCCGAAACTACTGTAGAAGTGGGATAAATAATGATCGTCACTCCTGTCCAATCAGGAAAGCAGGACTTATGGAACCACGTGACGACTGTACTCTCGTGGCTAAAGGGTTTTAATTAAATGGGCTTCTTGTCCGTAAGAAAAACTTCCTGTTGACGAGCAAAGAGCGCTCGATATCTGCTAGGAACAAATTCAAGGTTGGCCACCTGGCTCATGTTGTCTTTTTTGGCATGCTTGTGTGCAACTTTGATGAGAAGGTGTGGGCTGAACTGCATTCCTATCCTGCGAGTGGATTTTGCCAGCATATTGTGTTTTGTATAAATGTGATGGCTTCACAAACATCTCTTCAGAGATCTGCCAGGGTCGCATATATATGATTTCTTTACGTAGATGCTTATCTCTCCGCGTACACGACTCTGAATAGATTTCTCTGTACCAGTCTGAAGTCTATTGGTGACACATTTTAGTGCGAGTGGCTTCAATACAACACACACAATTTCGATGAAACTTGACCACAACCTCCATCACCCTTGATGTACCAAAGTTCGTTCATGGCATTAGAAAATCGGCGCTAAAGGGGTCTACGGGGGGAGTTGCCCCCCAAAATAGGTATTTTTTTTGCTTGTTTGTTTAAAGTCTCATGCTCATCTATCTATAATTCCAGTAATCTCTGTGTGTATGTTTGTATGTTTGTATGTTTGTATGTTTGTATGTTTGTATGTCTGTATGTCTGTGACCGCTGTTTCTCGACAACCACGGGTCCGATATACTTGAAACTTGCCAGGTATATTGCTGGGGACCCGAGGATGTGCCTTTTCAAGGTTTCATATTAATCGGAGAAGTAGTTACCGAGCTATGTCCAAAAAACGATTCAACCAATCAGAGAGCAGCGAGCTATCACGTGTGCCGAACGTGGCGAACAGACTCTGCCTCGGACGGCACATTTGAGAGCGTATTCATTTATTTCACGTTGGAAAACTATGTTGCCGTTAAACTATGTTTTAAAACTAATTAAAACTAATTTGCGATTCATCGTAACTGCGATTTGCGACCTTCCGGACAGTGAAGACTGCACTTCCGGCAGCCAATCACAGAACACGTTGTTGCGTAGGCGTGGCCGATGTGAGAGCGAGCCGAGCCGAGCGCGTGCGCCATTACGGTTCGTAATTCGATTTCTTCCGGAGAAAATAATAATTTCTCGATTTCTTATGCGCATTATTTCTCCCAATTCAGTCAGAGCGAAGGGCGGAAGCGAAGAGCGTTGTTTTTTTTGTTTACGGGCGTACGGGCGGGGTAGAGCGTACAGGTAGCGTTTTTTTTTTTTTTTGGCAAGGAACGGGCACCCACGTACGGGCATGCCCTAGTGTAAGTATGATTCTACGTGCTGCCCTGTCTTCCAGCAACCATTGAAATTGGTTTAAAATACCGTTAGTCAATGCAGTATACTGTTTATTCCACCAGGTGAGTGCTTGGGGTATTGCCCTTATGTTTAAAGGATGCAGTCATGTTAGACACTGCTCTGGATAAATCCCAATATCCTGATAGACCAAGGTGTCCAAACCATCCCTTCCCGTACGTACCCTTTCTCTCATCACAAACAGCTCTCTGGACCACGTGGATTTCCCTACTACAAATGTTATGGGGTTATGGGTTGGCCTTGACACCTCTTACGTAACTGGACCTGGCGGCAGCAATGGCCTTGTTATCATTAAGAATTGTGCTTCAGTCATATCCTCTGCCCATTTCGTCATTCTCCCAATCCTCCTTCTTTAATCTCAAAATTTTTCAAACATAAATCCAATTCACAAGAAGGGTTCAAAATCTGATCCAATCAACTGCAGACTATTCAACCTTCTCCCGATTCTAAAAACCTCAGGCATTAAACTCCGATCCGTCACGATATGTTCGGCCTCTACCCTGGCTGTGAGATCATCAACATTGTGCTTCTTCTCACCCAACAATGAATAGATGTACTAAATCTCAAACAAGACATCAGTTACATCTATTTGGACATCTTGTGAGCTTTCCATAATGTCTCGCACTAGGCCACACTTTCCAGGGCAACAGGATCAAGGTTTTCTCAAACATTTTACCCTTTCCTTTGCACTTACCAGGTCCAAATTGTCCAAGGGCGTCTCGACGGTGAAACGCACTTATCCTAATCAATGACTCCACCAAACAGGACAAATAATGGAGACTGACTGCCCTGGACAATTTTGTGTAATCTCAAACCGTGGACGGGTCGATCTGGACCTGGTCCTGTGATGGAAATTCATTGAACCATCGAGTAACCATTTCTCTCACAAACCAAGACGATCTGCAGCGTCTGATGAACAAAGAATGTCCAACCTGATCCTTCCCAACCTTCTCCTATTTATTTCCAACACCATCTTACTATAATTCACCAAATGTCCGTCCGTCCATTCAAAGGTACCGCAAGGTATTCCTGGGACAGTTCAAAGGTATTCCTGGGACCCCTGGGAGTAAAATAGGCTATATTGTTTTTCCAAGTTTTCCAATTTTCCAATTTTCCAGTTTTTCCAAACACGATGGAATAATATTTACCGATATGAACAGTGATGTGGCTTTTATTGAAATTCTACAAATACTGTTTATTCTACGTACCAGGAGAGAGTAGATCGACCCCTGACGAACTCTTCCTATATAAACATGCGGCTCCGAAGTAACATGGCAGCGTGTGCAAAGCGACTGAGAAACAGGTGTAGCGGCCGCTTCCATGATACAGATTCGGCGCGCACTCTTCACACATGAACGTGCGACTGACAAAGACGTGTAGCGGCCGCTTCCGTTTTGCAGAATTCAATCTTTTTTCAAAATGGACGCCATGTACTGTTTAGATTTTGATGATTTGCGTGTGATATGATTCAACGGATGTTTATATGAATCGTTTAAAATAAAAAAAGCCTTCAATTTCTGATATTTTGCCTTTTCATTTGGGCTTCCCAATTGAAGCCCCGCCCATAGGGTGGGTACCGCTGCTAGTATTCCTAATGTAATTCCTGAACCTTTCCATCCTGATGAGAAACACAATCCGAGCTTCACAAACTAACCTCTTGGGCAGAAAGAGACTCAATGAAAGAGCTGGCAATCTCAGATAGTCCATAAAACAAATAAAGAGTGAGGAAATCCTCGTCTGATGATCATAAAGAGATGAGGATAAATGAGGGGAAATAAAAAAGAGAAAAAAATAAGGAGAAAAAGAAAAACAAACCTTGAGCGTTCCATCGAGAGAGCACGAGGCGAGGTTCTTGTCATCAGGACTAAAACAGGAGGACCTTACAGCCCCCACATGGCCTAGCAACGTGGTCCGCGCCTGCTTAGACTGGAGATCCCATAACTGCACACACGAAGACAGCATATTATAATCATTATATTTGAAAACTACACAATTTATAGAGCACCTATAACTACGGGTTAGAGAGAAGAATAAAATATATACCACGGCAATAGAGCACTCTGGGTGGGGATGAATATAATTATTCAAAAACTATCCATTATCATCATCATTGTGAGAGACTCAAATTAAAATACTTCACATATATATATATATATATATATATATATATATATATATATATATATATATATATATATATATATATATATATATATATATATATATATATATATATATATATATATATATATATATATATATATAATCCACCACGTGGTAACCCGGGTTGCCCCGTGATTTTTAATCATTTTACATAATTAATTAATCTATTTTAGGGAGAGTGTAACCGGGGTTCGTGTGACAGGAAAATCCTTTGTGATACCATTACCAACAACACTGTGACACCCAAAACCAATCCTCCTTAGTCAGTTGGAATTGTGCAATTACGAGTAGGCCTATAGCCGTGTTGTTGGTAATATCTGTTGTTGGTTTGGTCCTTCATCGTGTTCGTGAACTATCCAGCATTGAAGAAACAGAGCAAACTGTGCTGTGACGTCACACATCAACTTTGTTGGCCGAATGATTATTATCGTTGCAGTTAACGGAGGAACAATTGATTTGTTTTTTTTGTTTTTTTGTTTGTTTATTTTTTTTTTTTTTTTTTTTTTTTTTTTTTTTTTTTTTTTTTTTTGGATACAAGATCGAGGCTCGTGAAAGAGCGAACATTAATCACACAGAAAGACAAACAGACACATAAAACAAATAACATCGGGAGCGGTAGACAAGATGGGGAGAGAGGGGGAAGGACACAAACACAACATTTGAGAGCAGGGACCGAGAGACATGAAGATCCTGGGGGGAGGCATGTGAAGGGGGGGGTGGGAGAGGTATAAACATATGGACACTGCCAGGATTTCCAGGAAATAAGTTGGAATTTCAAACAAGGTGGATCTGGGGTGAATTAGTGGGGGTAGAAAAGATCAAGGTTATGGATGGGGGAAGATAAGAGATGGTGGTGAACAGCTGTTTTAAAGACCTGGAGGGAGGAGAGGGATTGAAGGGAGTGTGGGAGTTTGTTCCACAGGCGGGAGAAAAGAGGAATGAAAGAGTGAAGGTGAGCAGAGAGCCGAGATTTCGGCAGTTTAACCATCAGAGGGTTGCTGGCAGATCTTGTGCGACCTGTAGGAATATTTGGGGGACAGAGCACAGAGAGAGCTGGGGGAGCAAGGCCGGAGAGGAGTCGGAAGAAGACAGAAGGACCACCTACCTGCCTGCGGTGAGTGAGTGAAAGGCCCTCAGAGATAGCTTCATCGCGGGAGATTCCAATGATTTTGAAAGCTTTGGATTCAACAGCGTGAAGCCGAGCCAGGTGTGAGGCAGGAGCACCAGCCCATAGGGGAGAACAGTATTCCATTGAGCTGCGGATGAAAGCCTTGTAAGTGGTGAGGAGCTCAGGTGTGCCAAGGAAGGACTTCGCACGACGGAGGATGCCCAGTCGGCGACTGGCTTTGGAGGCCAGCTTGGAAATGTGGTTTTCCCAAGAAAGATCATGGCAGATAGTGAGACCCAAAAGCTTGAGTGACAGAACTTCTTGGAGAGGATTGTTGAGAAAGTAGATGGGAGGGTTGTCCAGTCGATCTTTTCGGAGAGACATAGTAAGAGAGTGAGATTTGGCAGGATTGAAAGACATGTTCCACTTGTTTGACCAGTCTGTGATTTTGTCCAGGTCTTCAGAGAGTGAGGAGGCTGCAGACTGCCGATCTGAGGGAAGAGGAATGGAGCGGCAGAGAGTGGAGTCATCAGCAAAGAGATAGAGAGGATTTTCCAGAGAGTCAGAGAGATCATTGATAAAGACCAGAAAAAGCACAGGGCCCAGCACACTTCCTTGGGGAACTCCAGCCTGAACAGGAAGGGGAGATGAGAGAAATCCATTCAGGGCCACACGTTGACTACGACCAGAGAGGAAGTCCGCAAGCCATGCATGGAGATTTCCATGGATACCATAGGAGGAGAGTTTGGTGAGCAGAGCTGGGTGCCAGACCGTATCAAAGGCCCTTGATATGTCAAGGGAGACAGCTCTGATTTCCTGTTTGGCATTGAGGACCTCCATCCATTGTTGAGACAGCAGAAGCAGCATGTCCAGAGTAGAGTGACCTGGTCTGAAACCAAATTGATGATCAGAGATCAAGCCATTGGAGAAGAGGAAAGATTTCATATCCGAAGCAATGATGGATTCCATGACTTTGCTGATAATTGGGAGCAGGCTGATTGGTCTGTAGTTGCAAGGATCTGTTTTTGCACCTTTTTTGTGTAAAGCGGTAATGTTAGCTGATTTCCAGGATGCTGGCAGATGACCTTGAGCAAAAGATAGGGTGAAAAGAACAGAGAGAGGGTGAGATAGAGCGGCAGAGCAGGATTTTAAGACCCGTGGGCTGATGCCGTCTGGTCCAGTTGCAGAATCAGAGTCGAGGTTTGACAAAAACTCCTCCACCTTGTCAGGAGAGAAGGACACAGAGTCCAGGAGCAGTTGGGTTCGACTGGGAAAGGTGGGAACAGAGAGAGATGGGTTTGGGACTAAGGATTTCGAGGCGAACACAGAGTTGAGGCATTCGGCTTTGTCACGTGCGATGTCAACTGTGTGGCCATTTGAGGTAAGGGAGGGGATGGAGGGGGAACAAACACCAGAAACGGATTTGACCAGACGCCACCAGGATTTGGAGGAAGGAGACAGGTTTGAGAGTTCATTCTTGAGTGAGGAGAGATAGTGCTTCCTGGCACTCCTGAGGGTAGACACACACTTGTTCCGAGCTTGGTGGAAGGAACTGAGATTTCCTTCAGTTGGATTAGCCTTCCAAGAGGCAAAGGCAAGTTGTTTCAGGGCAACTGCCTCACCACAAGATTCAGTGTACCATGGACGGGAGGAAGGGTAAGACAATTGAAGGCGAGATGGGATAAATCTGTGCATGAGAGAGATCAGTTTGCTTTGGAAGAATTCCCAGGAAGAATTGATGTCAGAGGCAGTGGAGATGGGAGACCAATCCAGACGATTGATGGCTGCTTGAAGACCGTCCCAGTCGGCCTGAGTGAAATGCCAGACTCGTCGACGCTGAGGAGGCTCTCTGAGAATGGCCAGAGAGATGTCCACTTTGACAAGCACATGATCAGAAGAACCGATTGGAGCAGAAGAAGAGCAGCAGACATTAGCAGGGAAGTTTGTCATAACCAAGTCTAGAAGAGAAGATACTCCATTGGCTGAGATCCGGGTCGGGAAATTGACAGATTGTGTCAATCCCAGTGAGTCACAGAAGTCCTTTGCTGAAAGTTATGATCATTGTGCCATTTATTTCATTATATGCAATTTTTGCTTTTCAGGCAATTGGATTTTAACATGAGATAATAATTAAAATAAATGGTGAATATTGAGCAAAAAAACAATTTCAACAGAGTAATTGCTTTCAAGTGTATTAGAGCATTTTTTTTGTCTATATTTAGAAAAGTCTTTACAATTTATGACAAAAAGAAACACCCACAAAAAATGTTCCCCTCGCTCTGCTCGGTGAAATTTTGTTTTGCAATAAAATGTACATTTTCTGCACCCACCCCCACCACCCCCCCCCCCCTCTCCAAAAATAAAACTTCAAATGTATATATATATATATACAGACCTGGCATTTAATATGGAATTTTTTTTTTCTTGACTTGGGTTTACTTTCTGAACTCAGTATATCAATCTGGTGAGTTTCTTTTACCCTTCGGTGATGTCTTTGTTGAAAGAACCATGTCACTGATTGTCTTTCGCAGAAAGAAGTCAACAACAGGATTATATCACAGGTGGCGTGACAAAATGTAAGGCCAGGTACATTTGACGATTGGCTTCACAATCGGGTATATAAGGGTTGTTGCGTTCTGTATTAGTGGAAAACAACTGCTGCACGTCTACAAAAGTTATTGCCGCTTCCTCTGGAGATGATCCGTCAACTTGACAATGCTGTTTGTCATGGAGTGGTGGCTTTACGAAATTCTGGCATGAAACAGCATGCTATTGCTCAGCAGTATGGCATCACTCAAGGTCAGGTGTCAAAGATCCTGACACGAAATGCTCAGAGGGGTGTCCCTACTCCAATACCGAGGCCAGGACGTCCACGCAGAACCACGAGGAGAGATGATCGCCAGCTGCACCGGTTAGTCTGCAATGGCCGTACCAAGTCAGCTAATCGGCTTATGGCTGAGTGGCAGCAACTGACAAATGTGCCTGTATCCAGAAGGCGAGTCAACCAACGACTGGTTCAAGCAGGCTATCGTGCCAGGCATCCCCTGAGAAAGCCACGCCTGACCAGACAACACAGCCAGCGCCGATTGCAGTGGGCCAGAGAGCACCGTCAATGGCAGCCAGGACACTTGAATCACGTGATCTTCAGTGACGAGTCTAGATTTCTGGTCTATCGTCAAGATGGCCGTGTCCGAGTGCGCAGACAAGTGCATGAAGCCTACAACAAAGATTGTATAGTGCCAAGAGTCCAAGCTGGAGGTGGTGGGGTGACCGTTTGGGCTGCTTTTCATGCAGGGGGCAAAACTGACCTGGTTGTTCTGAATGGAAACCTGAACCAGTTCAAGTACAGGGCCATTCTGGAAGAAACATTGCTTCCATTTGCTCATGCAGCCTTTCGAGGAAACTTTTTCTTCCAAGATGACAATGCACGGCCTCATCGTGCTCGCATGATCCAACACTTTCTTGCTGACCGTGGTGTAGAGCATATGGAGTGGCCTGCCATGTCCCCGGATATGAATCCGAAAGAGAACTTGTGGGCAGAATTAACGCGTCAAATCGACCACTTGGACCAGCAGCCGACCTCTGTGCGTGAATTGCAGCAGGCTATTGTCACTGCATGGCAAGCGATTCCTGTCCAAACCTTGGCAAATCTCATGAACAGCATGCCTCAACATGTGCGTGCTCTCCTGAATGCTCGTGGGGGTTACACGAAGGACTGAACTGTAATTTTACTGTCCGTCATCCCAGTCGTAATTTAACTTTTGTTTTTGTTAAAAAAAATTTTGGCTAATGTGCAAAATAAAGAGATACTTCTGGAAAACGTACAGGAGTTTAACACAGTACTGTCAATGAATTGAGTTCGATATCAGTTTACATCACTTTCAAGGATCAATTTATTTGTTTAGAAATGTCAAATGTGGTTTTTGTTTCTTTTAAAGGTCACATTAACAAAATCTAGAATAATTTCAACATAATTCCAATGAACTTTTGGATCTAAGACATCTTGAAAAGTAAGTTCACCCCCACAAAAAAAATATTCCATATTAAATGCCAAGTCAGTATATAATTACATATATATATATAATTACATTTATATATACAAATACAAATATATACATATACATACATATACATATACATATACACACATGCACATATACATATGCATATGCATACATATCATTACGTTTGTGGGGGGTAGGTAATGAAATACCTTAGGCCAGGTAGGATTGTATGGGGTAGTGTGCTCCAAATGTCATGAAGAAATTTTTTTTCCTGCAACCAAGTAGGGCCGGATGTCGCATAAGTGTATATTTGTCTACATGTGAGGGGTGGAGGCTCCACCGTGGAGCTATGCTAATTAGTTGGGGAAAAAGGTAGATTGTATGTCGTCGCCTCTGTGGTTTTCCCTTCGTTCCTTATGACACTTACACCACCAGCCATGCGAACAGCACCTAAATTAAACCATATAACTGCCGACCGGATCCGGACATTCGACCACCAACGCCACCCAGCCGAGTCATCTCAAGGGGCAGCAAGAAAGGCCGTGAGGCCCCGCCCGAGAAGAACGACTGGTCAGGATGGCCAGAGAGCGATGCGATGGTGCAGCACAATTGGAGCGCGGGTGATGTCAGAGAGAACATTCTAGTACCAGGGACAAAAAGGACAGGTCCCACCATTTTCGCTCTCCTGCGCTGGGTTTCATTACAAGCGGACGCACTCTTGTTCCTGGCTTCCATAGCGTGCAGTCGCACTTCTCTCTCTGTTCTGGGCTATGCGAAAGGCGGACGCACCTCCCTGTCTCTCTCTTGGTGTTGGCTCGTGACGGTTGAGCTCCGTGCCGTGTGCGCCTGACAAACCTCAGAGCTTGGTGGAGTGTGGAACTATCGGGGGAAGGAGTTTTGCTGCCGCTTCACGGCTCAGTGTGCCGTGTGGCGATTCGTGTCATCCAGACCAGAGTTAAGTGCCGGCCGGCAGGAACATTATTTATTTTTACTTTCGTTTTCCCCTTTGTTGTATATGAGTCCATATGGAGACATCTCAATATAGGATTTATTTTATCAAACCATTATTTGTTACATTTTCAATTTTGTGTCCGTCTTGTTTATCTGTCGTGGGTTCAAGGACGCCCAAGTGAAATCCGTGCAGGTAAGCCTTGTCACCCTTCACTACCCCCGTGCGTGTCACTACCGCCATAATTGGGTAAACTCCTCGGAGTTAAAGCTCGGTCAGCCATCCGTCACCAAGGGTTATTAATCCCGGGGACACGACAACTGTTGTCGAGGGGATCGATTGGAAAATAAATTTGATCAAATGGGGGGAAAAGTTGGATGAAAAAATTGGTCAACAAATAAAAGAATTGATAAAGTGACTGATGACCTGGATGGCTATCGCGCCTGTGTGGATGCCGGAATGCAACAACAGGTAGCGGAATTGGAATTTTTGCAGCACCAGCGCGGTGGAGTTTGGAGCAAGAGGAGAAAATATTGGAGGCCTGTGTTACGGAACCGGAGTGGGTGTTTTAAAAGATTTTCTGAGAAGGAGTTTGTGAGAAGATTTTTAAATAAAATACTTGAAGTTGAGGCGAAATCCCCCTTTGGGGCAAAACCCCACTTTTATCACCTTTAAATGGGTGGATCCGGATGGGGAGCACAACCCCATGGGGCCGTACTGTCCTGATGCATTGTACCAAATGTGGTCCTTATCACTCAGGTAGTTGTGGAGAAGATGCTTTCGTGAAAATGAAAGATTCGGGAAGGGGCCCCGTGACCCCCTTTATTGGGGAGATACGGCAATGAGGAGCACAACTTAAGGTTCGAGCATGGTCCCGATTCCTCGTGGCGAGTTTGGTCTGGATCTGTCTGGCAGTTTCTGAGAACAAGATTTTGAATAAAATACCAATATTTGGGCAAAATCCTCCATAACCCCCTTCTATCATGGGCACATCCGGATGGGGAGCACAACACCATGAGACTGAGCTGTCCTGATGCATCGTACCAAAGTTGGTCCATAATCGGTCGGGTAGTTTGTGAGAAGAATATGTTTTAGTGAAATGGTAACAGACGTACGTATGTACGGACAGACGGCCGGATACTGGACCCCACTCTATGAGGTTATTTCTTTAAAAAAAATACTCTTTGGGAGGTTCAGCAAAGTTAAAACATGAACACAAACTGCCAGGGTGGAAGGCCCCACGCAGCGGACGCTACATGCCTTTATGTCCCAGCCCTTTGAGCACGACGCAAGAATCGGCTTGCGGACATCATGAGAAAACCTGCAATGCAGCACATCTTCATCGTGACCTTCGTACTCGATGGTCAACCCTCCATCCTCCGAGTTCCACACCTGCCGTACAACACAAGCATTGAAGAAGTCTCCTCGAGGTGCAGACAAAATCAGATGGAATAGTTTCAAGAACGCATTAATTATTTATTTATCTTCTACTAGCTTGGAAATCATGAATTCAATGTCCTTCTTAGGGAAACGAATAATAATCTGGCTCTGTCCAAGTTAGCACCCCAATGACCTCATGGATGCCGAGTCCAACTGTAGTTCCACTTCCAATGATTAATACAAAGCTCTGTTTAAAGTGAGATGTTTTAACAAGGAAGGATTTTAACACCATGAAGCACAAACTTTCACATCCATTTATAAACCTTTTGTTTCATTAAAACTCCACAAATGACACCTATTCCTGATATCCGCATCTCATCTCCTGCAAACATGCACTGGTTCGACACTTTCATTCATCAAACAATATATTGTCCCAAAGCATTTTCAGAATGTCCAGAATGCTTTGCACATATACGAGACATCACTTCACACAAAAATGTCTTCATGGAACAACAACCATTCGGCAAACCTTCGGTGAGGTGATCCGTCACACAAGTCTCAAACAAATAGGACAGGTAAACCTTGAACTACATTCATACAACAATCACCTTCACTGTGCCATCTGCGGAGCAAGTTGCAATTTGTTTTCCATCAGCAGAAAACGAGCACGACAGCACAAGGTCAAGATGCACCTTCACGGAGAGGTGCTCCTCCCCTGTTTCAGCCTTCCACACCTGTAAAGTAATGGCACACATTCATTCATAAGTCTCATGGTTTCCACCATACTGTGTGTTGCAAATACAACGCACTAAAACACTGTACTGCTCACCAAGCTCTCGGTCTGTCGGGTACAAGGTCACCCCATTCCTGGATTCCTCACTTGCTCCACTCACGCAGTAAACATGTTGCCATCAATCCCCCTCTCATTCCCTCTCGCAGTGAAGGCTGGGGTTTTCCAAAGCAGGGTTTTGGGCCCAGTCTTGTTTCTAATCCATATTAATGACCTCTCCGATGCTCTGGAAAACCCTCTCTGCGTTTTTCAAATGATTCCGCATTGTGACATACAGTATCCACATCCCTCTGCTTGGCAGACTGGGTATCTTCCATCATTCAAATTAATTCCTTGAAAATTTTGTACTCGCTCAGTCTACAAGGCCATTGTCCATTGTTCCATAGAATACTGCTTTCTCCTACGGGTGGGGGTCCAGCATCATATCTGTCTCTTCTGGATTCTGTGGAAAGATCTCAGCATTATTTGAACCTACGACGATGAGGCCGAGCACAAAGTCTGTTGCTTTCAAAGAAAGACAGGTCCATGGCCTGTATTTTCCCTCCTCTCTTCCGTTGCAGTTCTGTCCGATCTCTCTCTCTCTCTCTCTCTCTCAGCCCTCCCACCCTCCGCAGCTCCTCCGGTACACAAGCATTCTTCCAGTAACTCCCTCCTGGCTAAACTCCCAACATCCAGGATTATCACACCTCAACGCATTTATTCCTCTTTTCTCTCGTCTGTGTAACCACCTCCCTGGGGTTGTAAAATCCCACTCCTCGCTCCATTACTTCAAGCGGGCGTTGCTCCACCACCTCAGGTCATCCTTCATCCTTATCGGAAATATTTTCCATCCTCATTAACACTACCCAAACCAACCATCCTCCTCCTCCTCCTCCTCCTCCTCCTCCTCCTCCACCTCCACCTCACATTATAACAAGGATGTGACCCAAGCAATCCGTTAACACCGAGATGACAGTAGAAACCTCCGGTGGTTCATTGTACTCCTCTAATATGTATTTCAGAGAAAAATTGCTATTTGACCAATTCCTAGAAGCCTTCATCTATTAAAATACCTTGAGGTAGCGATCTCCGCCACAGGATGCGACCAACTCTCCACTGGGTGAGAAACACGCACCATACACCGCACCAGTGTGTACACGGAACGTTTTCCAAAAGAGCTTTGGTGCCGAGGCCTTGTTTCTGAAAACAAGTAATCCAGCAAAATGAAGGCTCACAAACTTCACACGCCTGACATCATAGAGCCATTCTTGAGAACCCATCGGCCAGTAACGTGTTTGTACAACATGCTTACAGCCATTTCACGTAAACGCGGCCATCGCCTTGCTCTTGCACTTTCCGCAAACCTTGAGCATACACCTCCGAGGAGACCGGCTCACTGAGGGCCAGCTGCCAGACGTCCGGCATCTCGCGGGCCACCAACAGGTGCCCATTAGGAGATAAAAAGTCAATGAAATCTTGCCATGTGTCAGCAGCACTCTGTACAACACAAAAAAACATAATAATAATAATAATAATAATAATAATATAATCTTACTAAAATTCACCAAATGTCCGTCCGTCCATTCGAAGGTACCGCAAAAACGGCTCAACCAATCGCAACGATATTTTGGGTGGGTATTCCTGGAACCCTGGGAGTAAAATAGGCTATATTGTTTTTCCAAGTTTTCCAAGGTTTCCAATTTTTCCAAACACGATGGAATAATATTTACCGATATGAACAGTGATGTGGCTTTTTTTGAAATTCTACGTACCAGGAGAGAGTAGATCGACTCCTGACGAACTCTTCCTATATAAACGTGCGGCTCCGAAGTAACATGGCAGAGTGTGCAAAGCGACTGAGAAACAGGTGTAGCGGCCGCTTCCGTTTTGCAGAATTCAATCTTTTTTCAAAATGGGCCCCATGTACTGTTTAGATGATTTACTGTTTAGATGATTTGCTGTTTAGATGATTTGCATGTGATATGATTCAACGGATGTTCATATGAATCGTTTAAAATTAAAAAAAGCCTTCTGGTATTTTGCCTTTTCATTTGGGCTTCCCAATTGAAGCCCCGCCCATAGGACGGGTACCGTTGCTAGTAATAATAATAATAATAACAACAATAACAATAAACAACAAATATTGAACTTTATGAACATACAAACCTACAGCTAGCATCAGTGAGTTACCTCTCCCGACGAACACAGATCGTTCTTGAACTGCAACAACTCTCCAACAAAATGCTGGACACCAACCATCCTCAATTTGGAGTTGATCCAGTCAAGAGAAAACATCAACCTACGGAGGTTCTGAATATACAAGGACTGGAATCACCTTACCAAGGGAACACTTTTAAATAGCTGGAAATAAACAACTAACGACAACCAGATCAATAACACAATCATACACTCATCACTACATAACCAGTGTGGCAGCTACATTCAAATGTAAGGTGTGCACAGAGGGAGCTGCAGATGGAGGAAATGTTGAGTTGGATCTTGGAGACGGTGTGAAGGTGGAAGGTGTGAAAACATTTTGCTACCTCGGAGACATGCTGAATGGAGAAGGTGGATCAGACTCGGCAACGGTTGCTAGAGTGAGATGTGCATGGAAGAAGTTTCGGGAACTGAGTGGCGTGCTGATGATGAGGGGAGTGTCGCTGAAGCTGAAGGGAAAGGTGTATGCTGCATGTGTGAGAAGTGTTATGATTTATGGAAGCGAGACATGGGTAATGAACGTAGAGCAGCAACGAAGGTTGGAAAGGGTGGAAATGTGAATGGTTCGATGGATGTGCGGAGTATCGTTGAGAGAGAGGAAGACAAATGATGAATTGCGAAAGATGATGGGAATAGAGCCTGTGATTGATGCTGTGAAGAGGAACAGGTTGAGATGGTTTGGTCATGTGTTGAGGAAGGATGAAAGTGACTGGTTGAGAAGAGTGATGGGAATGAATGTAGAAGGAAGTAGAGGACGGGGAAGACCGAGAAAGACTTGGCTAAAGATGGTGGAAGAAGAAATGCGGGCAAGGGGGTTAACAAGGAGAGATGCAGAAAATAGGGCAAAATGGAGAAGATTGTCATGGGGACTGCAAGGCTAACCCCTGCTCTAGCAGGGAAAATGGCCTTTAAAATGCATGTTGTATACACTCATCACTACAACCAGATCAATAACACAATCATACACTCCTCACTACAACCAGATCAATAACACAATCATACAACCTTCACGACAACCAGATCAATAACACAATCATACACTCCTCAATACAACCAGATCAATAACACAATCATACAATCCTCACTACAACCAGATCAATAACACAATCATACACTCCTCACTACAACCAGATCAATAACACAATCATATAATCCTCACTACAACCAGTTCAATAACACAATCATACACTCATCACTACAACCAGATCAATAACACAATCATACACTCTTCACTATAACCAGATCAATAACACAATCATACACTACTCCTCACTACAACCAGATCAATAACACAATCATACACTCCTCACTACAACCAGTTCAATAACACAATCATACACTCCTCACTACAACCAGATCAATAACACAATCATACACTCATCACTACAACCAGATCAATAACACAATCATACACTCCTCACTACAACCAGATCAATAACACAATCATACACTCCTCACTACAACCAGATCAATAACACAATCATACACTCCTCACTACAACCAGATCAATAACACAATCATACACTCTTCACTACAACCAGATCAATAACACAATCATACACTCATCACTAAAACCAAATCAATAACACAATCATACACTAATCACTACAACCAGATCAATAACACAAACATACACTCCTCACTACAACCAGATCAATAACACAATCATACACTCCTCACTACAACCAGATCAATAACACAATCATACACTCCTCACTACAACCAAATCAATAACACAATCATACACTCATCACGGAGTACCGCTAGAGACCCGCTAGGCATGACAACCTCCATCTCTCCTCCGCATACCACGACAACCTCCATCTCCCCTCCGCATACCACGACAACCTCCAACTCCCCTCTGCATACCACGACAACATCCAACTCCCCTCCGCATACCACGACAACCTCCATCTCCCTTCCGCATACCACGACAACCTCCATCTCCCCTCCGCATACCACGACAACCTCCATCTCCCCTCCGCATACCACGACAACCTCCAACTCCCCTCTGCATACCACGACAACCTCCAACTCCCCTCCGTATACCACGACAACCTCCAACTCCCCTCCGCATACGACGACAACCTCCAACTCCCCTCCGCATACCACGACAACCTCCATCTCCCTTCCGCATACCACGACAACCTCCAACTCCCCTCCGCATACCACGACAACCTCCAACTCCCCTCCGTATACCACGACAACCTCCACCTCCCCTCCGCATACGACGACAACCTCCAACTCCCCTCCGCATACCACGACAACCTCCATCTCCCTTCTGCATACCACGACAACCTCCAACTCCCCTCCGTATACCACTACAACTTCCAACTCCCCTCCGCATACCACGACAACCTCCAACTCCCCTCTGCATACGACAACCTCCAACTCCCCTCCGTATACCACGACAACCTCCAACTCCCCTCCGCATTCCACGCCAACCTCCAACTCCCCTCCGCATACCACGACAACCTCCATCTCCCCTCCGCATACCACGACAACCTCCAACTCCCCTCCGCACACCATGACAACCTCCATCTCCCTTCCGCATACCACGACAACCTCCACCTCCCCACCGTATACCACGACAACCTCCAACTCCCCTCCGCATACCACGACAACCTCCAACTCCCCTCCGCATACCACGACAACCTCCAACTCCCCTCTGCATACCACGACAACCTCCAACTCCCCTCCGCATACCACGACAACCTCCAACTCCCCTCCGCATTCCACGCCAACCTCCAACTCCCCTCCGCATACCACGACAACCTCCACCTCCCCTCCGCATACCACGACAAGCTGCACTACACAAGGTAATTTTATTTATTTACATAGGGCACTGCTTTTTATTCGATGTAAGAGCAAATAAACATAATTAATTAATGGTTAAAGTGACAAACACCTTCTCCAAGTGAACTTATGATTACTCAAACGTACCTCCAGCTGACCTGCTTGCACCAAGTGGTAACACAGGTAGTGGTAAATATATCCATCATTAGGTAGCTGGGTGAAATCATCCGCACACCTTTGCCTGTACTTGCAGAGTAACTCCTCATGCAGTGCCTGCAAAATTGGACACATCGATATGAGAACAAGTGATCGATCACACGGATATGTGAACAAGTGATCGATCACACGGATATGAGAACAAGTGATCGATCACACGGATATGTGAACAAGTGATCGATCACACGGATATGTGAACAAGTGATCGATCACACGGATATGAGAACAAGTGATCGATCACACGGATATGAGAACAAGTGATCGATCACACGGATGTGAGAACAAGTGATCGCCTTTGGACAATGCGGCCCAAGTCTCAGAGCCAAGACGAAAGAATGTGGACCAAGTCTCAGAGCCAAGTCTAAAGAATGTGGCCCAAGTCTCAGAGCCAAGTCTAAAGAATGTGGCCCAAGTCTCAGAGCCAAGTCTAAAGAATGTGGCCCAAGTCTCAGAGCCAAGTCTAAAGAATGTGGCCCAAGTCTCAGAGCCAAGTCTAAAGAATGTGGCCCAAGTCTCAGAGCCAATTCTAAAGAATGTGGACCAAGTCTCAGAGCCAAGCCTAAAGAATGTGGCCCAAGTCTCAGAGCCAAGTCTAAAGAATGTGGCCCAAGTCTCAGAGCCAAGTCTAAAGAATGTGGCCCAAGTCTCAGAGCCAAGTCTAAAGAATGTGGCCCAAGTCTCAAAGCCAAGTCTAAAGAATGTGGCCCAAGTCTCAGAGCCAAGTCTAAAGAATGTGGCCCAAGTCTCAGAGCCAAGTCTAAAGAATGTGGACCACGTCTCAGAGCCAAGTCTAAAGAATGTGGCCCAAGTCTCAGAGCCAAGTCTAAAGAATGTGGACCAAGTCTCAGAGCCAAGACGAAAGAATGTGGACCAAGTCTCAGAGCCAAGTCTAAAGAATGTGGCCCAAGTCTCAGAGCCAAGTCTAAAGAATGTGGCCCAAGTCTCAGAGCCAAGTCTAAAGAATGTGGACCAAGTCTCAGAGCCAAGTCTAAAGAATGTGGCCCAAGTCTCAGAGCCAAGTCTAAAGAATGTGGACCAAGTCTCAGAGCCAAGACGAAAGAATGTGGCCCAAGTCTCAGAGCCAAGTCTAAAGAATGTGGACCAAGTCTCAGAGCCAAGTCTAAAGAATGTGGCCCAAGTCTCAGAGCCAAGTCTAAAGAATGTGGACCAAGTCTCAGAGCCAAGTCTAAAGAATGTGGACCAAGTCTCAGAGCCAAGTCTAAAGAATGTGGACCAAGTCTCAGAGCCAAGTCTAAAGAATGTGGCCCAAGTCTCAGAGCCAAGTCTAAAGAATGTGGACCAAGTCTCAGAGCCAAGTCTAAAGAATGTGGACCAAGTCTCAGAGCCAAGTCTAAAGAATGTGGACCAAGTCTCAGAGCCAAGACGAAAGAATGTGGACCAAGTCTCAGAGCCAAGTCTAAAGAATGTGGCCCAAGTCTCAGAGCCAAGTCTAAAGAATGTGGCCCAAGTCTCAGAGCCAAGTCTAAAGAATGTGGACCAAGTCTCAGAGCCAAGTCTAAAGAATGTGGACCAAGTCTCAGAGCCAAGTCTAAAGAATGTGGACCAAGTCTCAGAGCCAAGTCTAAAGAATGTGGCCCAAGTCTCAGAGCCAAGTCTAAAGAATGTGGACCAAGTCTCAGAGCCAAGTCTAAAGAATGTGGACCAAGTCTCAGAGCCAAGTCTAAAGAATGTGGACCAAGTCTCAGAGCCAAGTCTAAAGAATGTGGCCCAAGTCTCAGAGCCAAGTCTAAAGAATGTGGACCAAGTCTCAGAGCCAAGTGTAAAGAATGTGGCCCAAGTCTCAGAGCCAAGCCTAAAGAATGTGGCCCAAGTCTCAGAGCCAAGCCTAAAGAATGTGGCCCAAGTCTCAGAGCCAAGTCTAAAGAATGTGGCCCAAGTCTCAGAGCCAAGCCTAAAGAATGTGGCCCAAGTCTCAGAGCCAAGCCTAAAGAATGTGGCCCAAGTCTCAGAGCCAAGCCTAAAGAATGTGGCCCAAGTCTCAGAGCCAAGTCTAAAGAATGTGGCCCAAGTCTCAGAGCCAAGTCTAAAGAATGTGGACCAAGTCTCAGAGCCAAGTCTAAAGAATGTGGCCCGAGTCTCAGAGCCAAGTCTAAAGAATGTGGCCCAAGTCTCAGAGCCAAGTCTAAAGAATGTGGACCAAGTCTCAGAGCCAAGTCTAAAGAATGTGGCCCAAGTCTTTGAGGCAAGCCTAAAGATAATGTGTCCGTTAGTTTATTTTACATCAACCGAAGCGTCATAGTGGAGCTCATCTATAAATCACATACATGACAAAGATACACGTAGATATCACACACTGGCTGAAGCTGTGCCATGTGAGAGACTCAACCGTGCCGGAGCCTCACGAGCTCCTCCCACCCCCATCCCCATTCCTCAACCCCTCTCTGTCCCCGATACCTACCGGCATTTCCTTCCTGTGCATATCATAAAGAACAGCATGCTGCAGATCATGAAGCCGGTACATGATATGTTGCCCATCATAATGGTGCCGCACCATTGACTTTGTAACAAACACATGCATTATGTCCTCAACGTCCTCAATGTCTTCGTCCCACAGCATGGACAGCACCTACAAAACCATTATTTGAAAGTTCAGAAAAAAAACCATTATTTGAAAACTCCACAACAACAAAGCACAATGGAAATGGACAAATGCTCATTGAACAAAATACTCACCGAACTCAAAATATCGGTTTCTTTCTTGAACACAGCCAGATATTTGTAGTATTTTCGATCGTCATCCGAAAGTCTCCGGACACTTATTGCTATTGCCTCGTCCAAAGCTTCATACCCGTATGAAGAACGGCGTTTGATCCGCTGGAACTTTCGCTGTTGTAACTGCTTCAAATAATATTGCCATCGATTTGGGAAATCCTTCAGCTGAGCACCGATCAGGGACACAGCCAGAGGAGAACCTTGAAAAGGTGAGAACAACATCAGACATTAAATAATATTCATTGAGTTCATGTGTCATGACTCTATGTGGTTTGGAAAGAATCATGGTGATGACAGAGCGAGAGAGAATGACACGAAACTTCTCAACCAAGGAACGGTTACCGACTAAAGGAGAACCTTCAAAAACCCAAACCAGCCAAATAAGATGCAGCAACAGAAGTTGTGTGTGCAAGGTGGAAAATGGCAGGTAGAGTGTGAAGAAACAGGAACGTTTGGGTGAAGAACTTTATGAAAAAATTGCAATTGCGCTAACAATGGTTTTAACCACCAATGGGTTCTCATGAGTCGTGAGGTCATATGTTGGGTCGTCCTGAGTCGTAAAGTTACATGATATGTCCACGTGAGTGATGAGGTCATATGATTGGTCCTCGTGAGTCGTGAGATTATATGATGGATCCTTGTTAGTCGTGAGGTCATACGATTGGTCCTCGTGAGTCGTGAGGTTATATCATGGATCCACGTGAGTCGTGAGGTCATATGATGGATCCTCGTGAGTCGTGAGGTCATATGATGTGTCCATGTGAGTCGAGAGGTCATATGATGGGTCCTCATGAGTCGTGAGGTGATATGATGGGTCCACGTGAGAAGTGAGGTTATATAACGGGTCCACGCTAGTCGTGAGGTTATATGATGGGTCCATGTGAGTCGTGAGGTCATATGATGGGTCCTCATGAGTCGTGAGGTGATATGATGGGTCCACGTGAGAAGTGAGGTTATATAACGGGTCCACGCTAGTCGTGAGGTTATATGATGGGTCCATGTGAGTCGTGAGGTTATATGATGGGTCCTCGTGAGTCGTGAGGTTATATGATGGGTCCACACTAGTCGTGAGGTGATATGATGGGTCCATGCGAGTCGTGAGGTCATGTCAATGTTCCTCGTGAGTCGTGAGGTTATATGATGGGTTTGCATTAGTCGTGAGGTCATATGATGGGTCCTCGTGAGTCATGAGGTCATATAGCACTGTTGTCAAAGCCTCACATCATGTAATGGCATAAATAAAATGGCCTCACTTGGTCAGGATGAATGGAGTTTCGGTCAGTAGGAATAAATGCAAATGTAATCACGTATTACCTTTGGTTTCTTTGATGATGAGTTGGGCCTCGACTGGCAACTCACACGTGGGAAGGTGAATCCAACCAGACAGTATCTGCAGGCATTGATGTTCTTTCATCTCATTCTCAACTTCTGTCTTGTAGATATTTCCTTTGGAGTAAAATGAAAACAATCCATAAGCACTCTGAAATTATCACGTTAATGAAAGTGAAAAAGATGTTTGAGTTATATCGATCTGAAGTTACTCCATTATCAAAACAAGCAAGGTAGCGTGACTTAGTGTGGGGTAAAATGATATTGGGGATGGATGAGGGAAGAGGAGGGCAAAGGTTTGGTTTCTCAGCATTCACCAGGAAAGGAATGAGGTTAAGCATTGACACACTGTGGAGGGGAGGATTGGGGTGAGGGACTAGTAATTCACACTGTGGAGGGGAGGATTGGAGTGAGGGACTAGTAATTCACACTGTGGAGGGGAGGATTGGGGTGAGGGACTAGTAATTCACACACTGTGGAGGGGAGGATTGGGGTGAGGGAATAGCAATTCACACTGTGGAGGGGAGGATTGGAGTGAGGGACTAGTAATTCACACACTGTGGAGGGGAGGATTGGGGTGAGGGACTAGTAATTCACACTGTGGAGGGGAGGATTGGAGTGAGGGACTAGTAATTCACACACTGTGGAGGGGAGGATTGGGGTGAGGGAATAGTAATTCACACACTGTGGAGGGGAGGATTGGAGTGAGGGACTAGTAATTCACACTGTGGAGGGGAGGATTGGAGTGAGGGACTAGTAATTCACACACTGTGGAGGAGAGGATTGGAGTGAGGGACTAGTAATTCACACACTGTGGAGGGGAGGATTGGGGTGAGGGAATAGCAATTCATACACTGTGGAGGGGAGGATTGGGGTGAGGGACTAGTAATTCACACTGTGGAGGGGAGGATTGGAGTGAGGGACTAGTAATTCACACACTGTGGAGGGGAGGGTTGGAGTGAGGGACTAGCAATTCACACACTGTGAGGGGGGGTAGGATTGGGGTGAGGGACTAGTAATTCACACACTGTGGAGGAGTGGGGTGTGTCCTCAGATTGGGAGTGTGGGGTGAGGGACTAGAATCTCTCAGATTGGGTGTGTGGGGAGAGGGACTAGCATCTCTAAGATTGGGAGTGTGGGGTGAGGCCCAGCAGTCCAACATTGTGAATGTTGGGTGAGGGACCAGCAGCCCTCAGATTGGGGGTGTGGGGTGAGGGGCTAGCAATCCTCAGATTGGGGGTTTGTGGAGAGACTTTGCATGCAGTGTTTACCATTTGTGAAGATAAACAGCGAAACATATATTACCATGTGCATAATCAGCCACTCGACTGTCACGTGTTGTCACCATGATACGTCCTTGCACATCAAACACTTCAATCACGTGAGTGCTCCAGACATCATCGAGAACCAGCAAGGACCTGTGACGTGACAGGTACCTCAATGAATGGAACAAACCTGGAAATGGACTCAGACACACTTACTTACTTCTGTGTTATAGAATGGTGCACAGAGGGCACACTTACTTACTTCTGTGTTACAGGATGGTGCACAGAAGGCACACTTACTTACTTCTGTGTTATAGGGTGGTGCACAGAGGGCACACTTACTTACTTCTGTGTTATAGGGTGGTGCACAGAGGGCACACTTACTTACTTCTGTGTTATAGGATGGTGCACAGAGGGCACACTGACTTACTTCTGTGTTGTAGGATGGTGCACAGAGGGCACACTTACTTACTTCTGTGTTACAGGATGGTGCACAGAGGGCACACTGACTTACTTCTGTGTTGTAGGATGGTGCACAGAGGGCACACTTACTTACTTCTGTGTTTATCGGATGGTGCACAGAGGGCACACTTACTTACTTCTGTGTTATAGGGTGGTGCACAGAGGGCACACTTACTTACTTCTGTGTTATAGGGTGGTGCACAGAGGGCACACTTACTTACTTCTGTGTTATAGGATGGTGCACAGAGGGCACACTGACTTACTTCTGTGTTGTAGGATGGTGCACAGAGGGCACACTTACTTACTTCTGTGTTTATCAGATGGTGCACAGAGGGCACACTTACTTACTTCTGTGTTTATCGGATGGTGCACAGAGGACACACTTACTTACTTCTGTGTTATAGGATGGTGCACAGAGGGTACACTTACTTAATTCTGTGTTGTAGGATGGTGTACAGAGGGCACACTTACTTACTTCTGTGTTTTGGATGGTGCACAGAGGGCACACTTACTTACTTCTGTGTTATAGGATCGTGCGCAGAGGGCACACTTACTTACTTCTGTGTTATAGGATCGTGCACAGAGGGCACACTTACTTACTTCTGTGTTAAAGGATCGTGCGCAGAGGGCACACTTACTTACTTCTGTGTTAAAGAATGGTGCACAGAGGGCACACTTACTTACTTCTGTGTTATAGGATGGTGCACAGAGGGCACACTTACTTACTTCTGTGTTATAGGATGGTGCACAGAGGGCACACTTACTTACTTCTGTGTTATCGGATGGTGCATAGAGGGCACACTTACTTACTTCTGTGTTTTGGATGGTGCACAGAGGGCACACTTACTTACTTCTGTGTTATCGGATGGTGCACAGAGGGCACACTTACTTACTTCTGTGTTATAGGATGGTGCACAGAGGGCACACTTACTTACTTCTGTGTTATAGGATGGTGCACAGAGGGCACACTTACTTACTTCTGTGTTAAAGAATGGTGCACAGAGGGCACACTTACTTACTTCTGTGTTATAGGATGGTGCACAGAGGGCACACTTACTTACTTCTGTGTTATAGGATGGTGCACAGAGGGCACACTTACTTACTTCTGTGTTATCGGATGGTGCACAGAGGGCACACTTACTTACTTCTGTGTTATAGGATGGTGCACAGAGGGCACACTTACTTACTTCTGTGTTATAGGATGGTGCACAGAGGGCACACTTACTTACTTCTGTGTTATCGGATGGTGCACAGAGGGCACACTTACTTACTTCTGTGTTATAGGATGGTGCACAGAGGGCACACTTACTTACTTCTGTGTTATCGGATGGTGCACAGAGGGCACACTTACTTACTTCTGTGTTATAGGATGGTGCACAGAGGGCACACTTACTTACTTCTGTGTTATAGGATGGTGCACAGAGGGCACACTTACTTACTTCTGTGTTATCGGATGGTGCACAGAGGGCACACTTACTTACTTCTGTGTTTTGGATGGTGCACAGAGGGCACACTTACTTACTTCTGTGTTATAGGATGGTGCACAGAGGGCACACTTACTTACTTCTGTGTTATAGGATGGTCCCAGTAGTCAGCAACCCAAATAACATGAAGAGCCATTTTTTCAAATTCGGTCAAAAACGCAATAACTTAAGAGCCACAATGAACGTAAACCCCATTTCAATAATGGAATAACAGGACAAAGACACATCGATTTGTAACACAATAAACGTTTGTTGAGTCGCTATCAATGAAAAGGCCCATCACATTTTCTGCGGTGTATTGAGTCAGATTAGCCATATTTAGTGATTTCTGCTGTATATTTTCTTTGGAGAGTCGTTCGATGCTCGGCCAGTATGTGTCGTTTTCATTCTCAAGCAGGACTGTAAACTCGACTTGTACAATTAGTTTCTCTGTGATTTATGTGAAATATACATTTGAAAACACCTAATTGTAGAGGTAAGTAGATCCATGGACGGACATAATGCCAAGTGCACACCTCTTCATGTTACGGAAGGTGTTGGGAAAGAATTCCAAACTTCAAACACAATTTAGTCTTGTTTTGTAGAATCATCCGTAGATCTGTGTTAAAGTACCAGAGTACATCTATGTTGAAGTGCCAGGTTACATCTATGTTGAAGTGCCAGGTTACATCTATGTTGAAGTACCAGAGTACATCTATGTTGAAGTACCAGGGAACATCTATGTTGAAGTGCCAGGTTACATCTATGTTGAAGTACCAGAGTACATCTATGTTGAAGTGCCAGGTTACATCTATGTTGAAGTACCAGGGTACATCTATGTTGAAGTACCAGGGTACATCTATGTTGAAGTACCAGGGTACATCTATGTTGAAGTACCAGAGTACATCTATGTTGAAGTACCAGAGTACATCTATGTTGAAGTACCAGAGTCCATCTATGTTGAAATGTTGTCAGGGTACATCTATGTTGAAGTGTTGTCAGGGTACATCTATGTTGAAGTGTTGTCAGGGTACATCTATGTTGAAGTGTTGTCAGGGTACATCTATGTTGAAGCGTTGTCAGGATACATCTGTGTTGAAGTGTTGTCAAGGTACATCTATGTTGAAGTACCAGAGTACATCTATGTTGAAGTGTTGTCAGGGTACATCTATGTTGAAGTGTTGTCAGGATACATCTATGTTGAAGTGTTGTCAGGATACATCTATGTTGAAGTGTTGTCAGGGTACATCTGTGTTGAAGTGTTGTCAGGATACATCTATGTTGAAGTGTTGTCAGGATACATCTATGTTGAAGTGTTGTCAGAATACATGTGTTGAAGTGTTGTCAGGGTACATCTATGTTGAAGTGTTGTCAGGATACATCTATGTTGAAGTGTTGTCAGGATACATCTATGTTGAAGTGTTGTCAGGATACATCTATGTTGAAGTGTTGTCAGAGTACATCTATGTTGAAGTGTTGTCAGGATACATCTATGTTGAAGTGTTGTCAGGATACATCTATGTTGAAGTGTTGTCAGGATACATCTATGTTGAAGTGTTGTCAGGATACATGTGTTGAAGTGTTGTCAGGGTACATCTATGTTGAAGTGTTGTCAGGATACATCTATGTTGAAGTGTTGTCAGGATACATCTATGTTGAAGTGTTGTCAGGATACATCTATGTTGAAGTGTTGTCAGAGTACATCTATGTTGAAGTGTTGTCAGAATACATCTATGTTGAAGTGTCAGCATACATCCATGTTGAAGTGTTGTCAGAGTACATCTATGTTGAAGTGTCAGGGTACATCTATGTTGAAGTGTCAGGGTCCATCTATGTTGAAGTGTTGTCAGGATACATCTATGTTGAAGTGTTGTCAGGATACATCTATGTTGAAGTGTTGTCAGGATACATCTATGTTGAAGTGTTGTCAGAGTACATCTATGTTGAAGTGTTGTCAGGATACATCTATGTTGAAGTGTTGTCAGGATACATCTATGTTGAAGTGTTGTCAGGATACATCTATGTTGAAGTGTTGTCAGGATACATCTATGTTGAAGTGTTGTCAGGGTACATCTATGTTGAAGTGTTGTCAGGGTACATCTATGTTGAAGCGTTGTCAGGATACATCTATGTTGAAGCGTTGTCAGGATACATCTATGTTGGAGTGTTGTCAGGATACATCTATGTTGAAGTGTTGTCAGGATACATCTATGTTGAAGTGTTGTCAGGATACATGTGTTGAAGTGTTGTCAGGGTACATCTATGTTGAAGTGTTGTCAGAGTACATCTATGTTGAAGTGTTGTCAGGATACATCTATGTTGAAGTGTTGTCAGGATACATCTATGTTGAAGTGTTGTCAGGATACATCTATGTTGAAGTGTTGTCAGGATACTTCTATGTTGAAGTGTTGTCAGAGTACATCTATGTTGAAGTGTTGTCAGAATACATCTATGTTGAAGTGTCAGCATACATCCATGTTGAAGTGTTGTCAGAGTACATCTATGTTGAAGTGTTGTCAGGGTACATCTATGTTGAAGCGTTGTCAGGATACATCTATGTTGAAGCGTTGTCAGGATACATCTATGTTGGAGTGTTGTCAGGATACATCTATGTTGAAGTGTTGTCAGGATATATCTATGTTGAAGTGTTGTCAGGATACATGTGTTGAAGTGTTGTCAGGGTACATCTATGTTGAAGTGTTGTCAGAGTACATCTATGTTGAAGTGTTGTCAGGATACATCTATGTTGAAGTGTTGTCAGGATACATCTATGTTGAAGTGTTGTCAGGATACATCTATGTTGAAGTGTTGTCAGGATACATCTATGTTGAAGTGTTGTCAGAGTACATCTATGTTGAAGTGTTGTCAGAATACATCTATGTTGAAGTGTCAGCATACATCCATGTTGAAGTGTTGTCAGAGTACATCTATGTTGAAGTGTCAGGGTACATCTATGTTGAAGTGTCAGGGTCCATCTATGTTGAAGTGTTGTCAGGATACATCTATGTTGAAGTGTTGTCAGGATACATCTATGTTGAAGTGTTGTCAGGATACATCTATGTTGAAGTGTTGTCAGAGTACATCTATGTTGAAGTGTTGTCAGGATACATCTATGTTGAAGTGTTGTCAGGATACATCTATGTTGAAGTGTCGTCAGGATACATCTATGTTGAAGTGTTGTCAGAGTACATCTATGTTGAAGTGTTGTCAGAGTACATCTATGTTGAAGTGTTGTCAGGATACATCTATGTTGAAGTGTTGTCAGGATACATCTATGTTGAAGTGTTGTCAGGGTACATCTATGTTGAAGTGTTGTCAGAGTACATCTATGTTGAAGTGTTGTCAGAGTACATCTATGTTGAAGTGCCAGGGTACATCTATGTTGAAGTGTTGTCAGAGTACATCTATGTTGAAGTGCCAGGGTACATCTATGTTGAAGTGTTGTCAGAGTACATCTATGTTGAAGTGTTGTCAGAGTACATCTATGTTGAAGTGTTGTCAGAGTACATCTATGTTGAAGTGTTGTCAGAATACATCTATGTTGAAGTGTCAGGGTACATCCATGTTGAAGTGTTGTCAGAGTACATCTATGTTGAAGTGTCAGAGTACATCTATGTTGAAGTGTTGTCAGAGTACATCTATGTTGAAGTGTTGTCAGAGTACATCTATGTTGAAGTGTTGTCAGAATACATCTATGTTGAAGTGCCAGGGTACATCCATGTTGAAGTGTTGTCAGAGTACATCTATGTTGAAGTGTCAGGGTACATTTATGTTGAAGTGTCAGGGTCCATCTATGTTGAAGTGTCAGGGTACATCTATGTTGAAGTGTCAGGGTACATCTATGTTGAAGTGTCAGGGTCCATCTATGTTGAAGTGCCAGGGTACATCTATGTTGAAGTGTCAGGGTCCATCTATGTTGAAGTGTCAGGGTACATATATGTTGAAGTGTCAGGGTCCATCTATGTTGAAGTGCCAGGGTACATCTATGCCAATCTAGATTTCCCACTTTGGTCACTAAACCTCTGAATGTCCAACTCCGCACGTCCTTCCTTGTCCTGCAAATCGCCCAGTTTAAGTTCTAGTTCTGCTCGGTCTACTCTTGTAAATCCTGAAAAGTTGATTGCGAAGTGTCTCCTTCAAGAAGTTTCAACACAAATAATAAAGTCGCATTTTCCTTTCTGAATTCCTGAATTCCCCCGGCCAAGGCTTCTTGCATTCTCAGTATCACGTTTTCTTAGGTTCTCGGTTTAGGGTCATGGTTTGTTTCCATGATGGGTCAATGAATGGAACCCGTCTCCATGTCTCTCTCAGACGATGCTAGTTTTCACTCAAATTGAGAGCACGTCTTCTAAAAGCAAGTGAGCTGTGTTTGCCTTTCCTTGCAGCTTTCTCTTAACACCATTTAAATGTGAGGTGATGTCCACCATGAAGTGACCGCTGTAGCCACTGAGGATCTGGAAGTTCTGCATATTCACAGCCCTTTTGCCCCATAAACACCTTCTTTTCTTTCAGACAGGATGCCAAACGCGCACGCACTCTTCCCCTGGAAAGCCACCGCACCTTGATGTGTAGAAGAACGTCTGAATATTGACAGTTGACCTCTTCAAGAAGTTCACAGAAGAGCCGGTGGTTCAACCCTTTTCCCATTATTTTGTTGACTGGTTGTTTGGCCAGGGTCATCACCTTCCGTGGTCTCTGGTGGAGACGTTTGTGCACGGAATGCTTCCTGATCCATTATGCAGTGAAACAATAGGAAATTATGATCCAGTGTCTTTTGCAAGAGAGTACCAAACGCCTTGTGTGGAAACAAATCTCAAGAATGGAGTGAAAAGCTCAAGAATAAAAGTGAATCTGGAAACAGTCGATCGTGATGGCGAAGGGTGCTGGTCATCGTGATGTTCTTGCCAAGCTCTCTGCCCGTGGCATAGAAGGCCTTCATTCCTGGATTTCTGACTTTCCTCAAATCGTGCAGTCAACATTGTTGCTATCCATGGGGTCCTCCTCATTCCTCTCCCTTAATAATAATAATAATAATAATAATAATAATAATAATAATAATAATAATAATAATACATTTATTTTGTGTAGCGCTTTTCAAGAAACCCAAAGACGCTTTGACATAGTACGTAAAACAAAGACAAAAAAGACAAAAATACATAATTAAATAACCAGACAGAAAGGAAGGAGAAGGAGAAGAGACGGTCAGGGGTTGAATGCGGTGTTGAACAGGTGAGTCTTGAGTGATGATTTGAATGTGGTGAGTGAGGAGGAGTCTCTGATGGTTTGAGGTAGTGAGTTCCAGAGTGTGGGAGCAGTGATGGAGAAAGCCCTGTCCCCCCAGGATCTGAGTTTGGTCCGGATGGGGGGGGGGGGGGGGACAGGAGGTTGGCAGCAGCAGAGCGGAGGGTGCGGGTGGGAGTGTGTCAGGTCAGTCAGGTAGGATGGGGCCAGGTTATGAAGGGCTTTGTAGGTCAGGAGGAGGATTTTGTACTGGATTCTGTGGGAGATGGGGAGCCAGTGTAGCTTGTGAAGGACGGGGGTGATGTGGTCCCGGGCCCAGGAGTGGGTGAGTAGACGGGCAGCGGAGTTCTGAATGTATTGAAGTTTGTTGATGATATTTGAGGGTGAACCATAGAGGAGGCTGTTGCAGTAGTCCAGACGGGAAGTGATGAAGGCGTGGATGAGGGTTTCTGCAGCCGTGGAGGAGAGGGATGGACGGAGACGGGCGATGCTTTTCAGATGAAAGAAGGCTGTCTTGGTGATCTGTTTAGTGTGTTTGCCAAAGGAGAGGGTTTGGTCAAAGATGATGCCAAGATTCCGGATGTGCGGGGAGGTGGATACTGGGATACCGTCGATGTTGAGGGTGAAGTTGTGGGTGGATTTGGGGAGCGTTTTTGGTCCAATAATGATTATTTCGGATTTATCATAGTTAAGTTTGAGGAAGTTGATTTGAAGCCAGGATTTTATTTCTGTAATGCAGTTTGTCAGGATAGAGTGGGTGACGGTGGAAATTGACTTGGCGGAGATGAAAAGCTGGATGTCATCGGCAAATCAGTGGAATTGGAGACCATGACGACGGATTAAGTGACCAAGGGGGAACAGGTACAGGATGAAGAGGAGGGGACCGAGAACTGAACCTTGGGGGACACCTTGGGGGAGGGGAGCGGTGGGGGATTTGCAGTTATTGATGGAGATGAACTGGTGCCTGTCGGAGAGGTATGAATTGATCCAAGAAAGGGCAGTGCCAGTGATGTTAAAGGTGGTTTCAAGTCGGGTAAGGAGGATGATGTGATTGATGGTGTCAAAGGCGGCGCTGAGGTCGAGAAGGATGAGAATGTTGAGGTTACCGGCGTCGGAGGAGAGGAGAAGGTCGTTGGTGATTTTGAGGAGTGCAGTTTCCATACTGTGGTTGAGGCGGAATCCGGATTGGAATGTTTCATACAGGTTATTGGCAGAGAGGTGATGTTTGAGTTGAGTGGCTACAGTGCGTTCCAAAACTTTTGACAGAAAGGATAGGTTGGAGATGGGTCTGAAGTTATTTGGGGTGTCAGGGTTGAGTCCAGGTTTTTTCAGAATGGGGGTGACTGCAGCGATTTTGAGGGATGGTGGGACGATGCCAGTAGACAGGGAGGAGTTTATCGTTGCAGTGATAAGTGGAGAGAGAGCAGGAAGGCAAGCCTTAACAAAGCTGGAGGGGATGGGGTCCAGAGTGCAGGTGGCAGTTTTCATTCCTGTGAGGAGTTCAGAGAGGTCAGTAGGGGAGACTGGGGAAAACTGAGATAGGGGTTGGCAGGATAAGGGGGGGCAGATGGTTTGAGGGGGAGCGGGTGCGGTGGTGGTTAAGCTGCTGTAGATGTTGTCTATCTTGCTTTGGAAGAATGAAAGGAAAGAAATACAGTTGTCGACTGTGAATGACTGGGTGGTGGTATCCAGGGGGCTGAGGAGTTTGTTTATTGTGGAGAAGAGTGCTTTTGGGTTTCCGGAGCCAGAGTGGATTATTTGAGAGTAGTAGGTGGAGCGGTCGCGGGAGAGGGCATCTTTGTAGTGCTGCAGGTGGTCTTTGTAGGCTTGGGAGTGGATTGTGAGACCTGTTTTATTACGGAGTCTTTCAAGTTGGCGGGCACGGGTTTTCATCAGGCGGAGTTCAGGGGTAAACCAGGGAGCAGAATGGGTGAAGGAAACTGTTTTGGTTTTTATAGGCGCAAGCTGGTCGAGGCAGGAGGAGAGAGTGTGGTTGTAGTCGTCAGTGAGGTCAGGGGGGCTGTGCAAATCAACGAAGGGAGAGGTGGATATTTTTTCGGAGAGGTAAGATGAGAATGAGGTAGGTGAAAGAGAGTTTAGCTTACGGAAGTTGATTATGCGTTTTTGCCTTGGTGCTGGGGTGGGGATGTTGATGGTCATAGTGATGGCTAAGTGATCGGAGAGGGTGAGGTCAGAGCCAGAGAGATGGTGTAGATTTAGTCCAATAGAACAGACAAGGTCCAGAATGTGACCACAGTTATGGGTGGGAAAGTTGACATGTTGAGTAAGGTTAAAGCAATTAAGAATATCAATGAAGTCAGCGGTTATTGTGGAGTCAGTGGAGTCCATGTGGATATTGAAATCACCGAGGAGGAGGGTTGAGGGGGAGAAGGAACAGAGCTGGGTCAGAAAGTAAGAGAAGTCAGACAGGAATTATGGGTGTGGTTTGAGAGGGTGGTAGACAACTGCCATGACTGACTGTGTGTGACCAGAAAGTTTAAAAGCCAGGTGTTCAAATGATGGAGCAGATGAGATGGAGATGAGGCTGGTCTTGATGTCCTGTCGGTGTATTACAGCAATTCCACCACCTCGGCCCTCCGAGCGTGGTTTATTGATGTATGAGTAACCTTTGGGTGTAGTGAGGTTGAGTGAGAGGTAGTCCAGAGGTTGTTGCCAGGTTTCAGTCAGACAGAGAAAGTCCAGTTTATTGTCCAGAATGAAGTCGTTCAGGATGTGGCTTTTATTGTTGAGGGACCGGGTATTGAACAGAGTAAGCTTCATATTGCTTTGTATGGTGTGGATGGACCTGGGTGATGTTACCAGGGCTTGCAGACAGGGGGCGCATTCGTGTATGTTGTTGTGATGACGTAATCGACGGGTGAGAGTGCGCTCAGCTGACCAGAGTGAGGGGATGGAGTGACCTGTCTGGGAGTAAACAAACTTGCGACCGAAGCCTCTATGGATGTATCTGGGTCGCCATAGGAGTCCGTGGTTTTTGATGACAGAGATGCATGGCGGAGTGGAGTTGATAAGAGATGTTAAGTGGAGTTAATAAGATGGAGTTCCTCCCCCAAGGCAGTGTTTTGGGCCCAGTCCTCTTCCTCATCTATATTAATGACCTTTCCGTTGCTCTGGAAACCCGTCTCTTCCTTTTTACAGACATCCCATATTGCGTCATCCAGTACTTCATCCCTCTGCTAAGCAGACAGTAGCTGCGTCTCTCAGTTGAGGTCGTCACCAGCCCCGTGAAGTGAAGAGGTTGACCACGTGATGCGTGAGCACCCCAGCCAACATGCTCACAATGCGATGCCATTTTCCTCATCTGCAATGGATGCTTTTGATTTATTTATTTATTCATTTACCTCTCCCTGCAATTTTAATTTCACATTTTGCATTCCCTGCACAACGAAGGCTGGAAAGGGTGGAAATGCGAATGGTTCGGTGGATGTGCGGAGTATCGTTGAGAGAGAGAGGAAGACAAATGATGAATTGCGAAAGCTGATGGGAATAGAGCCTGTGATTGATGCTGTGAAGAGGAACAGGTTGAGATGGTTTGGTCATGTGTTGAGGAAGGATGAAAGTGACTGGTTGAGAAGAGTGATGGAAATGAATGTAGAAGGAAGTAGAGGACGGGGAAGACCGAGAAAGACTTGGCTAAAGATGGTGGAAGAAGAAATGCGGGCAAGGGGGTTAACAAGGAGAGATGCAGAAAATAGGGCAAAATGGAGAAGATTGTCATGGGGACCACAAGGCTAACCCCTGCTCTAGCAGGGAAAATGGCCTTAAAATGCATGTTGTTGTTGTTGTATTTTGCATTCCCTCCTTCCAGTTTATCCCTCTGCTCGTATTAAGATCCATGACAAGAGGGGCAGCTAGATTATTACGTATTCACTGGTTCTGCATCACACAATGGTTAATCACTTACATCTAGGTATGAGGCGTTCATCAACATAAAGCAAGAGCTGTTGAAGGATGTTTATACTGTTGTGGGGACACAGCTGCCAAGTGGCCGGGATGCACCGAGCCGGATTAACGGCCTATTTGCTCCTCCATATTGAGGCCGGATTAACGGCCTCAATATGGAACACCCACAGCCCATCGGACACAGCACTGGAATTCTCTCCACGCTGAGGTCCCGATTAAAAAATGGAGGTGCGAGCCGTCACCTCGCCCAGCCGGAGAGTGAATTTAACAGAGCGTTACGTATCCAAATGAATATCCTCTCCGGGATTTATAACTGAATCGGCTATTCTGAAATCGGTGATCTATGGTCGTCCGAACAAATACAAAGAGATCCAGTCAATTCAAGGTGCATGTATTTAAATAGAATGGGAGAGTAAAATAAAAGAGATGCAAATGATTAATATACAGGAGGTAACAAACTCCATGAACGACGAGAAGAACAAACAAATCAGTAATTGAAGAAATTAGACCTCCATGTCCATTGGAGGTGCTGATGATAAAACATAAACTATCATACTTTGGACATGTCATGTGTGCAGAAACGGCGAGTCTGGAGAAGTCAGCCATGCTGGGTATGATTGAGGGAAGATGAGGAAGAAGCAGACTTGAATGTGCTGGATGGGTGTGGTAAAGGATGCGGTGGAGTTTCGGGAATCAGTGCAGGATAGGGATGTTTGGAGAAACCTGATCATGAATGTCACCAAAAGTCAGACATGACTTGACGGAACTGGATGACAAGATGAATAAGTTATAATAAGTGAAATATGCGCCCGGAGGAATCAAACGGACAGGAACCTTAATTATCTACCTGAAGGCCTCAATCATATGACACAGAGGACAAGAGTGGAGAGGACAAAGGACGAACGGAATACATTTATGAGGCCTGTTTGGGCACTAGAAGTACACTGACGTTTGTGCTCCTGGGGTGGATCGATGCGGGAGGTACGGAAGGTGGACAGGAACGCCAGGGAGTGCCGAGGCAATGGCGCCACAGTCCCTTAAGACGCAGCAGCTCAACCGTGGTCATGCAGGTTGGTGTGGCACAGTACAAAGTGCGGCTCGGGGGGGTATGGAACGAGGGTCAGGAGATTGCATCCGTGTCTCTTGCATTCGATTCTCCTTTCTGCTGGTCCGCTTCTATCGTCCAAGTGCCCTCGGAGCTTTTTATTAGCTCTCCTTCCACCCCACCCTCTGACGTCAATAGGCCTTGCCCGCTCAAAGATCATTGGCCGTTCAGGTGTCACGAAAGCTAAACCCCACCTAAAAGCTCTCAGCTTGTCCAGAACATTCCACGTATTCCCAAAGCGCACCTGAACTCCTGCTCTAATCTGCTTGTAAGGCCCCGATCTTTTCAAAGAACATAAAGGACAGATGACAAGGAATAAAACGATAAGGATTATGGAATAGCAGTTTTACACACAGACATCGCAAAGGGAAATGACATTTCTATCTCAACGATTAACAGCAACACATTTCTGGTCACAGGGTGGTTTAACTTCACACCTATTATAAAATGTAAATTAATGACATAACTGCTCTAATCTATGTATTTTACCCTCTTGAAAAAGTCATTTCCACAACAATACCTTGGGTACATCTTCAAAAGGAGGTGTCGGAGTTTATCCTTTGCCTCCAAAGTGTTTTGCGGAGGTGGGAAAACAGAGCTGCCGGCCTTGTCCAATCGCGAGCACAAGCTCTGCAATTTCATCAGAAGCCCAGGACCGTGTGTGTCACCAACATGGAGCCAACAAACCCCTCCAGGAAAGCAATCTGTCAAACACAAAGGGAGAAAAACATTCTCAACAAAGATGTGAACAAGGATAAACTCAAACACACCTTGTGGAAAAGTGGACCACCTGTTTAACCACAGGAAGGATATCTGTGTTGAGATGATGAAATGTCTACCTCCAAGGAGGGGACCATCTCGGATTGCTTCTGCAGCAAGAACAGACTTGCCGCAACCCGCCATGCCGTGCAACACCACCCAGCCGGGTTTATTCTGCAGGCGACGGAGCTGAGATCGGAGGCCTTTCTCGGCCTCATGGCGCGACACAAACACAACGGGTCGTGGAGGTACACCGCCCTCCCACAGCACCGCATCTGTCAAGGCAGTGACATAAAGGACAGAGATCTTTATCACCAAGGTACATTGACACATTAACACCAATCCTGGACACAGGCATTAGGGTGCTTTTTGAAAAAGGAAAAATACAGGAAGTAGTGAGAGGAAGGAAATTTATGTTAATTGTGGAAGCGAGAAACAGCTAAAAATATACAACAGCCCTCGATCCAGGATTACCACACGCCATCGATCCAGGATTACCACATGCCATTGATCCAAGATTACCACACGTCATTGATCCAGGATTACCACACGTCCCCCGATACAGGATTACCGCATGCCTTCGATCCAGGATTACCGCATGCCCTCGATCCAGGATTACCACATGCCCTCAAATCCAGGATTACCACATGCCATTGATCCAGGATTACAGCATGCCCTCGATCCAGGATTACCGCATGCCCTCGATCCAGGATTACCACACGTCCCCCGATACAGGATTACCGCATGCCCTCGATCCAGGATTACCGCATGCCCTCGATCCAGGATGACTACACGTCCCTCGATCCAGGATTACCGCATGCCCTCGATCCAGGATTACCACACGTCATCGTCCAGGATTACCACACGTCCCCCGATACAGGATTACCGCATGCCCTCGATCCAGGATTACCGCATGCCCTCAATCCAGGATTACCACACGCCATTGATCCAGGATTACCGCACGCCCTCGATCCAGGATTACCGCATGCCCTCAATCCAGGATTACCACACGCCATTGATCCAGGATTACCGCACACCCTCGATCCAGGCTTACAGCATCCCCTTAACTCTTTTATTAGCCCCATTGGAATTGGTCTAAAACGGGGGCTTATGGATTGGGTCTCATCAACCCGTCCGTCCGTGCGTGCGTGAGTACTCTAAAACCATATCTCAGAGATGAATGGACCGATTTTGTTCATACTTGGCACAAAGACAATACATGACAGTAAACATATGTACATCATTTTTCTTTCGTGATCAGATCCAAGATGGCCGTCTGGTGACCATTTTAGTTGTAAACAATAATGGCACTCAGCAGAGCGCATACCTCTGCCAGGCTGAACAGTTTGTTTTGTATCCCACTGATAGGCCGGATCTGGATTCGGACCTGAACCAAAATCTAATTGGCTTGTTCTTGTCACCAAACCAACTCGTCCACCAAGTCTTGTGCAAATCCGTCCATAACTTTTTGAGATATCCTGCTATGTATCGTTTTTGGCCCGATCTCCAATGGTGAAGAATCACTTTAAAAATTCTGATGGCCGTTTCCGAATCCGGATCTTCACCAAAATCTAATCATTTCGTCCTTGCCACATACACTACCTCTCTGCCAAATTTAGTCCGAATCCGTCCACAACGTTTTGAGATATCTTATTCACATACAGACAAACAGACAGACAGACAGACAGACAAACAAACTAGAAATCGGTCAGAGACCAGGGACTTGCCGGAATGTACTTTTTTATCGGCCATTTTGGTTCAAAATGGCGGGAAATCTATACGTGTACATACGCTAAGCAATGGAAGGTAACTGAGTAAGTGTATGCATATCTCTTGTCCTTTTAGAGTTATAGTGGTTTGAAATATATTTTAAATGAAAACTCGACCCCCCTGATTTCACGTTTTGGGTGACCTTGAGCTTGACCTTGGGCCTAGAGAGTTAAAAATTGGGCACAGTCTATTCCAGGGCAAGGCAAATATGTGTGTAAAGTATGGCGATGCCATGTGCAACGATGTAGATGTAGTACTGCGCACAGACAGACAGACAGATGAAAAATTGGTCAGAGACCGAGGACTTGCCGGAATGTACTTTTTTTATCGGCCATTTTGGATCAAGTTTTTCGGTTTTTGCAAGATGGCGGCCAAACCACGTGACTGATGACATCATCATTATACGTTTTCTAAACTAATTTATTCCGAGATTATGCTCAAGAAATTTCATCTTGATCGGATGAAGTTTTGTACTTGTCGAATTATGTCATAATGGAGGCACCAATGACATCATCATTAACATATTTTATTCCCCATGTAGAGTTCTTTACAATGAGCCATGTCTCATTTTTTTCTATTCAGCACTTTTGGACATATAGAGGGCAAAGTTTTTTGATTTTTCAAATATGGCGGCCGAATCACGTGACCGATGACGTCATCATTATTATTTTTTCTCCACCAGTTTATGCCGACATGGCGCTCAATAAATTCCATCTTGATCGGATGAAGTTTTGTGCTTGTCGAATTATCGAATTATGACGTCATAATGGAGGCCTTGGGCCGAGAGAGTTAAAAATTGGGCACAGTATATTCCAGGTCAAGACACATGTGTGTAAAGTATGGCGATTCTATGTGCAACGGTGTAGACATAGTACTGCACACAAACAGACAGGCAAACAGACAAACCAACCAATACTTGCCGAAATCTTTTCCAGCAAGTAATGAAAAATTGGTCAGAGACCGAGGACTTGCCGGAATGTACTTTTTTTTAAATCGGCTATTTTGGACAAATATGGAGGCTGAACCATGTGACCGATGATGCCATCATTATTTGTTTTCTAAACTAATTTATTCCTAGATTATGCTCAAGAAATTTCATCTTGATCGGATGAAGTTTTGTACCTGTCGAATTATGACGTCATAATGGAGGCACCGATGACATCGTCATTAACATATTTTATTCCCCATGGAGAGTTCTTTACAATGAGCCATGTCTCAATTCTTTCTATTCAGCACTTTTGGAGATATAGAGGTGCAAAGTTTTTCGGTTTTTCCAAGATGGCGGCCGAAACACGTGACCGATGACGTCATCATTTATTTATTTTTCTCCACCAGTTTGTGCCGACATGGCGCTCAAGAAATTGCATCTTGATTGGATGAAGTTTTGGACTTGTCGAATTATCGAATTATGACGTCATAATGGCGGCCTTGGGCTTAGAGAGTTAAAAATTGGGCACAGTCTATTCCAGGGCAAGACAAATATGTGTGTAAAGTATAGCGATTCTATGTGCAACGGTGTAGACGAAGTACTGCGCACAAACAGACAGACAGACAGACAGACAGACCAACCAACCAACATACTTGCCGGAATCTTTTCCGGCAAGTAATAACAAATGCAACCAACCAATATACTTGAAAAATCTTCGATTTTGCAAGTAACAAACAGACAGGGGTGAAAACATAACCTCCATCCACCTTCGGTGGCAGAGGTAAAGACCCGATATTGAACACGTCCTCAAAGATATATCGGACATGCTTTTACTGATCTTGTTCAATGCTTGCACAAGGATAATGAATGATGGGTTACATATGCCATTTATTTTTTTTGAGATCAGATCCGAGATGGCTGACTGGTGGCCATTTTAGTTGTAAACAATAATGGCACTCAGCAGAGCGCATACCTCTGCCAGGCTGAACAGTTTATGTTTTGTATCCCACTGATAGGCCGGATCTGGATTCGGACCTGAACCAAAATCTAATTGGCTTGTTCTTGTCACCAAACCAACTCGTCCACCAAGTCTTGTGCAAATCCGTCCATAACTTTTTGAGATATCCTGCTATGTATCGATTTTGGCCCGATCTCCAATGGTGAAGAATCACTTTAAAAATTCTACTGGCCGTTTCCGAATCTGGATCTTCACCAAAATCTAATCATTTCGTCCTTGCCACATACACTACCTCTCTGCCAAATTTAGTCCGAATCCGTCCACAACGTTTTGAAATATCTTATTCACATACAGACAAACAGACAGACAGACAGACAGACAAAAAAACTAGAAATCGGTCAGAGACCGGGGACTTGCCGGAATGTACTTTTTTATCGGCCATTTTGATTCAAAATGGCGGGAAATCTATACATGTACATACGCTAAGCAATGGAAGGTAACTAAGTGTATGCATATCTCTTGTCCTTTCAGAGTTATAGTGGTTTGAAATATATTTTCAATGAAAACTTGGCCCACTCACCTTTGACCCCAAAAAATAATTAAAACTAAGCATTTTTGACCATTTCATGCCACATGTTATTTTTCGGGAATTGAATAATGAACATTTTGGTGTTGGTTAGAAGGGAATCGGATCATGTTTAACAGAGTTATTAGTAAAAAAAACAATTTTTGACCGTGAGTTTGACCTTTCAAGGTCAATCAAGGTCAAAGGTCATGGTGCCAAATGAAATGTCGTATGTGACTTCCTATATGTCAGTAACAGTAAATGTATGCATATCTCTTGTACTTTTAGAGTTATAGTGGTTTGAAATATATTTTAAATGAAAACTCGACCCCCTGATTTCACGTTTTGGGTGACCTTGAGCTTGACCTTGGGCCTAGAGAGTTAAAAATTGGGCACAGCCTATTCCAGGGCAAGGCAAATATGTGTGTAAAGTATGGCGATGCCATGTGCAATGATGTAGATGTAGTACTGCGCACAGACAGACAGACAGATGAAAAATTGGTCAGAGACCGAGGACTTGCCGGAATGTACTTTTTTTTATCGGCCATTTTGGATCAAGTCTTTCGGTTTTTCCAAGATGGCGGCCAAACCACGTGACCGATGACATCATCATTATTCGTTTTCTAAACTAATTTATTCCGAGGTTATGCTCAAGAAATTTCTTCTTGATCGGATGAAGTTTTGTGCTTGTCGAATTATCGAATTATGACGTCATAATGGAGGCCTTGGGCCGAGAGAGTTAAAAATTGGGCACAGTATATTCCAGGTCAAGACACATATGTGTGTAAAGTATGGCGATTCTATGTGCAACGGTGTAGACGTAGTACTGCACACAAACAGACAGGCAAACAGGCAAACCAACCAATCAACATACTTGCCGGAATCTTTTCCAGCAAGTAATGAAAAATTGGTCAGAGACCGAGGACTTGCCAGAATGTACTTTTTTTTTAATCGGCTATTTTGGACAAATATGGAGGCTGAACCACGTGACCGATGATGTCATCATTATTTGTTTTCTATACTAATTTATTCCTAGATTATGCTCAAGAAATTTCATCTTGATCGGATGAAGTTTTGTACCTGTCGAATTATGACGTCATAATGGAGGCACCGATGACATAGTCATTAACATATTTTATTCCCCATGGAGAGTTATTTACAATGAGCCATGTCTCAATTCTTTCTATTCAGCACTTTTGGAGATATAGAGGTGCAAAGTTTTTCGGTTTTTCCAAGATGGCGGCCGAAACACGTGACCGATGACGTCATCATTTAGTAATTTTTCTCCACCAGTTTGTGCCGACATGGCGCTCAAGAAATTGCATCTTGATTGGATGAAGTTTTGCACTTGTCGAATTATCGATTTATGACGTCATAATGGCGGCCTTGGGCTTAGAGAGTTAAAAATTGGGCAGTCTATTCCAGGGCAAGACAAATATGTGTGTAAAGTATAGCGATTCTATGTGCAACGGTGTAGACGAAGTACTGCGCACAAACAGACAGACAGACAAACCAACCAACCAACATACTTGCCGGAATCTTTTCCGGCAAGTAATAACAAACGCAACCGACTAATATACTTGAAAAATCTTCGATTTTGCAAGTAACAAACAGACAGGGGTGAAAACATAACCTCCATCCACCTTCGGTGGCAGAGGTAAAGACCCGATATTGAACACGTCCTCAAAGATATATCGGACATGCTTTTACTGATCTTGTTCAATGCTTGCACAAGGATAATGAATGATGGGTTACATATGCCATTTATTTTTTTTGAGATCAGATCCGAGATGGCGGACTGGTGGCCATTTTGTTACTTAAATGTGTCCCCATCCATTTCTCGACATGCATGGTCCGATTTTCTTCAAACGTTGCACAAAGACAGTACAGAAGAGTGTACATATGCAGAAAATTTTGTTTTGTAATCTGACCAAAGATGGCCGACTGGCAGCCTTTAACTCCGTCAGCAAAATTACTAAAACCATGGGGGCTTAGGATATTTTATGTCTTTTTGTTGTTTTCCTCTGAAGTCGTTCAATCCCGCTCGTATCACCAAGACAGGACTTCAAGCAGCTGATGCACCGCCATGTCACGGTGTACCTCACCACGACCCATGACCTTTGACCCCATTAACAATACCTAACTTAATCTGCTTATTTACAGTGTTTACTCCCACCCTTTCTCTCCCTTTTCCAATTCTTTCCACTGTGCATTGTGTCTAACTTTCCAAATGTAAAAAGGTCGTTGCCTTTTACCCTCAGTCACCTCACTCGTTCTTCCATACAACAACACAACAACATGCATATTAAGGCCATTTTCCCTGCAAGGGCGGGGGTTAGCCTTGCGGTCCCCATGACAATCTTCTCCAATTTGCCCTATTTTCTGCATCTCTCCTTGTTAACCCCCTTGCCCGCATTTCTTCTTCCACCATCTTCAGCCAAGTCTTTCTCGGTCTTCCCCGTCCGCTACTTCCTTCTACATTCATTTCCATCACTCTTCTCAACCAGTCAATTTCATCCTTCCTCAACACATGACCAAACCATCTCAACCTGTTCCTCTTCACAGCATCAATCACAGGCTCAATTCCCATCATCTTTCGCAATTCATCATTTGTCTTCCTCTCTCTCAACGATACTCCACACATCCACCGCACCATTCGCATTTCCACCCTTTCCAGCCTTCGTTGCTGCTCTACGTTCTTTACCCATGTCTCGCTCCCATAAATCATAACACTTCTCACACATGCAGCATACACCTTTCCCTTCAGCTTCAGCGACACTCCCCTCCTCATCAGCATGCCACTCAGTTCCCGAAACTTCTTCCATGTATATCTCACTCGAGCAACTGTTGCCGAGTCTGATACACCTTCTCCATTCAGCATGTCTCCAAGGGAGCAAAATGTTTTCATACCTTCCAGCTTCACGCCATCTCCAAGATCCAACTCAACATTTCCTCCATCTGCAGCTCCCTCTGTGCACACCTTACACTTGAATGTAGCTGCCACACTGGTTAATGATCCTCTCAGACCACTACATTTTTGATGAACCCACTCAGCGCACATTGTACATTGAATGGAGTTCACTCCGACACCCTTCCTGCACACAGCACATGGCCACTTCCCAGTTCTTTCCACCTCACCACATGCTTTACCTCTTGCCATCACCTTCGTCTTTCCGATATTCACCTTCAGACCTTTTGTCTCCATACATTCCTTCCACTTGTTCATCTTTTCCTTCAGTCCATCCATACTTTCCGCAATCAACACCAGATCATCTGCATACAACAACTCCCACGGTAAACCCTCCTTCACATTCTGAGCCAGCACCTCCATCACAGCTACAAATAGTAGTGGACTTAGTACCGACCCTGATGCACTCACACCTTCACCTCAAACTCACCACTGTTCCCGTCCTTCGTCCTTACAGCTGTGCGCGCTCTTTTGTACAGTGCCATCACTACTCTGATCAACCATTCCTCCACTCCTATCTTCCTCAATGCCCATGTCAATACTTCGCATGGAACCCTATCGAATGCTTTCTCCAGATCAACAAACCCAAGAAACAACTTCTTCCTCTTCTCCATGTACTTCTCCTGCAACTGCCTCACAATAAAGAGCGCATCTGTCGTTCCTCTTCCTGGCATAAATCCAAACTGCATTTCATCGATCTTCACCTTCTTCCTTATCCTCCTCTCCAATACCCTTTCCAATACCTTCATTCCATGCTCCAATAACTTTATCGCTTGGTAAGAGCCACACTCCAGAGTGTCACCTTTCCCCTTGTATCGAGGGACGAGGGTACTCAGTTCCCAATCCACTGGAATGCGGCCTTCTTTCACCACCAGATTACAGATCTCTGTCATTGTCTTCACACCCCAACTTCCTGCTGCCTTCAACATATCTCCCACAACTCCCGTCGGCCCCCCCCCCCCCCCCCCCCCGCTTTTCTACTCTTCATTGCTTTCATCGCTTCCTCAACTTCCTTCTCAGTTATCTTCTCTGCCGGTCCTAAAACTGGGTTACTCTCTATGTTGCCATCCCATTCAATCTCTGTATTCAACAGCATTTCCATATATCTTTTCCATCTTCCGTTAATTCCATCTGGGTCCACAACGATTTGTCGCACTTCATCCTTCAAGCAACTCACCCCCATCACATCACACCTCTCTTTCGCTATCTGCTTTGCAATCCTGAATACCGCTTTCTGACCCTCTTCCGAATCCAAGTGTTCTCCAAACATTTTCCTACATGCCTCCAGCACCTTTGCTACCTCTTTCTTTGCAGCCTTCTTGGCTGCCTTATAACTTTCATGCTCTGCTTTTCCTCCTCCCGTACCCTTCGCCTTCTGCCACTCCTTGAACTTCTTCCTCTTCTCGTCAATCCTCTTTCCAACTTCATCATCCCACTACCATGTTTCCGAGTGCCTCGGTGGTCCTTTTGTCCATCCACATACCTCACCAACAGCTCCCAACAGACTATCTTTCATTGACATCCAACCACGTTCAAGCTCAACCACATCATCCTCTACCCTACTCAGCCTCTCTTTTAATGCCTCCCTTACTGTCACCTCTTTCAACCTCCACACCTTCATTCTCGGTTGGTACTTCACCCGCCGAGCTCTCCTCGCACCTTTCACCCTTATGTCGCAAACAACCAAGTGGTGCTGTGAAACAGCCTCCTCCCCCGGGATCACCTTTGTGTCCCGGAGGTGCTCCCTATCTCGCCTACGCACCATCAGGTAGTCAACGGTTGTCGTCGACCCACCTGACGTGTATGTAACAAGCTTATTATCCTCTTTCTGGAACTGAGTATTACAAATCAACAAATCAGCTCCATCAGCAAACTCCAAAATCCTTTCACCTTCTCCATTTCTCACACCATATCCGTAAACCCCATGAACTCCCTCAAAACCGTCCATACTCCTTCCCACATGTCCATTTAGGTCTCCTCCTACCACAACAACTTCCTCATCTTTCACGTTTTCCATCAGCTTCTCGATCACACAACAGAACTTGTCCTTCTCTTCATCGCTCCGACCAACCTGCGGAGCATATCCCGAGATGACGTTCACCAAGAGCTTTCCAATCATCATTTTCACCATCATCAACCTATCACTCACTCCAGTCACACTCACCACACTGTCTACAAACTCCTCAGAAAACAGGACACCAACACCATTCACGCCCTCCGGGCACCCTTGCCACACAAACTTGTATTTCTGTCCCTGCCTTCCCTTCACCATTCTCACACCACTTTTTTTTTTCTTTTTTTTTCTTTTCTTTTTTTGTTTTTTTTTTGTTTTGTTTTGTATACAAGATCGAGGCTCGTGAAAGAGCGAACATTAATCACACAGAAAGACAAACAGACACACAAAACAAATAACATCGGGAGCGGTAGACAAGATGGGGAGAGAGGGGGAAGGACACAAACACAACATTTGAGAGCAGGGACCGAGAGACATGGAGACATCGAGAGAACTGTGGGAGGGAGAGGGCTTTGGGGAGGAGGCATGGGAAGGGGGGGGGGGAGGGTGGGAGAGGTATAAAACATATGGACACTGCCAAGACTTCCAGGAAAGAAGTTGGAATTTCAAACAAGGTGGATCTGGGGTGAATTAGTGGGGGTAGAAAAGATCAAGGTTTTGGATGGGGGAAGATAAGAGATGGTGGTGAACAGCTGTTTTGAAGACCTGGAGGGAGGAGTGTGATTGAAGTGAGTGTGGGAGTTTGTTCCAGAGGCGGGAGAAAAGAGGATTGAAAGAGTGAAGGTGAGCAGAGAGCCGAGATTTCGGCAGTTTAACCATCAGAGGGTGGCTGGCAGATCTTGTGCGACCTGTAGGAATATTTGGGGGACAGAGCACAGAGAGAGCTGGGGGAGCAAGGCCGGAGAGGAGTCGGTAGAAGACAGAAAGACCACCTACCTGCCTGCGGTGAGTGAGTGAAAGGCCCTCAGAGATAGCTTCATCGCGGGAGATTCCAATGATTCTGAAAGCTTTGGATTCAACAGCGTGAAGCCGAGCCAGGTGTGAGGCAGGAGCACCAGCCCATAGGGGAGAACAGTATTCCATTGAGCTGCGGATGAAAGCCTTGTATGTGGTGAGGAGCTCAGGTGTGCCTAGGAAGGACTTCGCACGACGGAGGATGCCCAGTCGGCGACTGGCTTTGGAGGCCAGCTTGGAAATGTGGTTTTCCCAAGAAAGATCATGGCAGATGGTGAGACCCAAAAGCTTGAGCGACAGAACTTCTTGGAGAGGATTGTTGAGAAAGTAGATGGGAGGGTTGTCCAGTCGATCTTTTCGGAGAGACATAGTAAGAGTGTGAGATTTGTCAGGATTGAAAGACATGTTCCACATGTTTGACCAGTCTTTGAAAGACATGTTCTTTCACATGTTTGAAAGACATGTTCCACTTCCCTTCCATTTCGTCTCTTGCACACAACATATGTCCACTCTTCTTCTGACCAATACTTCCACCACTTCTCCTGATCTCCCTGTCATTGTCCCTACATTCCACGTCCCAAACCTCAGAAACCGATCTCCACTTCGGGCTGTACCCTGCCCATATGTAGTTGTAATTGTCATGGTTCTCTTTTTGAGGCAATGTTTTTATTGAGAAACTCGTTCTTCCATGAGCCTCGATATTGCATAGGAGAAAAAAAAACCTTGTTTGGATTTCTTCTTGTCCCAACCTTGTTGGTCTGTATGGACAGTACCTTACGATAGCCGTCACATCGATTTGGTGAATCATCTAGAAACCTGGACACACCTCTACAAAAATAAATAAATGACACACCGATACAAAAACAAATAAATAACACACATATACAAAAACAAATAAATGACACCTATACAAAAACAAACAAGCATTCTGAGTATTACGCTGCAATACATGTCCCCTACTGGCAGTCTGTCGTCCGGAAAACTGTTGGGGAAATTACCAAAGGGTTATGTACACACTATTTACTTCATAAGGGTTATTTGCTCACATGTTCTGAATCGTTCCCAATCGCTAATTACCTCAGGACGGGCTCACCTGTGATTCGCACTCGGGACTTCGATTTATACACCTTGCAGACAGGTCAGCAGAAGCACAAGAAAATAAGTTGTTGATAAAGAACCTTTCGAGTCGCTAAATATCAGTAATTTATTATATTTTCCGGTTCACGATCAATGATCCATGTGTGTGTATGTATGTATATATATATATATATATATATATATATATATATATGTTGCTCGGCTTGGCTCCGCCCCTCCAGAAAGCGCGCGCTGTGTCGCGCTGTTGACGTTCGCGAGACGAGGCTCAGGGCGCGCGGTGCGGCTTGAGGAGAACTCTAGAATAAACAAGAGATATCCATTTTTTTAATATTTTCGTTTAATTAACGATATCTGCCAAACCACGTGCCCTATCGCAAATTCCAAAAGGACATTTTAGTAGACTGACATGCTGAACAGATCTGTGAAGTTTCCCCTCGATTGGATCAAAAATGAGGGAGCGGCTCGGTTTTAAAGGTTCATGCTGAAAAACGTCATAACTCTGAAACCATGTGACGCATGACGTCATGCTCACTGACCTTTTTGTTCGTCATAGGTATGCGATTCTGTCTGCAAAGTTTGGCCTCGATCTGTTCAGCCATTGCAGAGAAAATGGGGTTTTCGTGTTTTCACGAAAAACAATATGGCGGCCGAACCACGTGACCTGTGACGTCATAATTACGATTAAAATATTCTACAGACCGAGTGCACCCTATGGTGAAACTTTAATCTCAATCGGTCCTATTATTGCAGAGAAAATCTTTTTTAAAGGAAATTAAAACTTAAAATGGCACCGAGTTAAGGATCATCAGAATTATCAGAATTCCCAAAGTTCAAAGTGCCATAACTTTGTCAAAAATGATCGAAACGTCGTGAAGTTCGAACTCGATCTGTAACTTATCATGAGGAAACCATGTGCCAAGTTTGAAATCATTAGCATTAAGCGTTTAGAAATAAAGTCTGGAAAACTGTTCTTTGCGTGACGGACTGACGGACTGACGGACTGACAGACTGACAGACTGAGACTGACAGACTGACGGACTGACTGACTGACTGACTGACCGACGGACTGACGGACTGACTGACTGACTGACTGACCGACGGACTGACCGACAGAGTGCAAACCTATAGTCCCCTCCGGTGTACACCGGTAGGGGACTAATAAATGACACATATACAAAAACAAATAAATGACACACCTATACAAAAACAAATAAATGACACCTATACAAAAACAAATAAATGACACAAATGACACCTACACAAAAACAAATAAATGACACACCTATACAAAAACAAATAAATGACACACCTATACAAAAACAAATAAATGACATACAAAAACAAATAAAATACACACATACACAAAAACAAATAAATGACACATATACAAAAACAAATAAATGACACACAAATGACACCTATACAAAAACAAATAAATGACATACAAAAACAAATAAATGACACACCGATACAAAAACAAATAAATGACATATACAAAAACAAATAAATGACACATATACAAAAACAAATAAATGACACTTATACAAAAACAATTAATGACACATACAAAAACAAATAAACGACACATATACAAAAACGAATAAATGACACACCGATACAAAAACAAATAAATGACACACCGATACAAAAACAAATAAATAACACACCTATACAAAAACAAATAAATGACATACAAAAACAAATAAATGACATATACAAAAACAAATAAATGACACCGATACAAAAACAAATAAATTACACATATACAAAAACAAATAAATGACACATACAAAAACAAATAAATGACACCTATACAAAAACAATTAATGACACATATACAAAAACAAATAAATGACATACAAAAACTAATAAATGACACACCGATACAAAAACAAATAAATGACACGCCGATACAAAAACAAATAAATGACACACCGATACAAAAACAAATAAATAACACCTATACAAAAACAAATGAATGACATACAAAAACAAATAAATGACACCAATACAAAAACAAATAAATGACACACCAATACAAAAACAAATAAATGTCCACGTGGCAAATTGAAATTCCTTATCCTGACTTGGTGAAATGATTGGAAAAAAAATCAAAGGGAAAGTGGACATCACACTCACTCACCGACACTCCGTCCTTCACAGTCATCCGAGGAGGACCCAGGACTACGGATTTTCAACAACTCAGCCAGGTGATCGCTTCCTTCCATCTCGAGGGCTCTCCGAAAGCGAATCACCGCGTGGTTATCCTTCCCCAGCAAAACATCCAGAAGCTTCTTCACCTTTTCATTTCGCGTCTTCTACAAACAACACGGAAAACAACTTCAACTGCTCCCTTCCTTCTAATCAAATAAAGAAACCGCAATGTAAGTGGAGGACACGTGCTTTGCTACTCCATAAGTCTCATTCAACTTGATCCATGTTGAACCTTCAACTCCGCTGTTGGTATTTTCTCCACTCTCTCGACTGTTGCTTTCATTCTGTTGTATCCCGATGCGTTCAGTGTACTCACTCTTCCATGAGCCTTGACATTGTATGCACAATTAATAAATTAAAATATATAAAACATCTTCAAACCTTGGTTTCCATGGCATCAAGCTGAGCAAGGTGTGAGGCAAGGGAGCTACCCTGTTGGGGAGAACAGTAAACCGTCAACCTGCAGATGAAGGCCTTGTAGGTGAATAGGAGTTCAGGTGTGCCAAGGAATGACTTTGTATGGCAGAGGAGGCCTAGTCGACATCTCGCATTGGAGGCCAACTATAAAATGTGGTTTTCTGAAGAAACATCATGGCTGATCGCGAGATCCATGAGTTTGAGTGACTGAACTTCCTCAAGAGGATGGAGGGGTGCAGGGGTTGTGAGATTCCAAGTACTGGACCAGCTCTGGAAAGGAAGGGCCAGCTATAAGCCTTCAAACCACAAACACATACCATTTTCGATTTTGGATACCAAGTACCATTTTGGATTCCACGTACCACTTTGGATTCCACGTACCACTTTGGATACAACATACCATTTTCAGTTCCACGTACCATTTTAGATTGTACGTACCAGTTTTGATTCCATGTAGCATTTTCAATTCCATGCAACATTTTCAGTTCCACGTACCATTTTGGACACCACGTACCATTTTGGACACCACGTACCATTTTCAATTGTACGTACCAGTTTTGATTCCACGTAGCATTTTCAATTCTATGCAACATTTTCAGTTCCACGTACCAGTTTGGATTCCACGTACCATTTTGGATTCTACGTACCAGTTTTGATTCCAAGTAACATTTTGGATTCCATGTACCATTTTGGATTCCACGTACCATTTTGGATTCTACGTACCAGATTGATTCCACGTAACATTTTGGATTCCACGTACCATTTTGGGTTCCACGTACCATTTTGGATTGTACGTACCATTTTGGATTCCAGCTGTAAGGACGAAGGACGGGAACAGTGGTGAGTTTGAGGTGAAGGTGGGAGTGCATCAGGGTTCGGTACTAAGTCCACTACTATTTGTAGCTGTGATGGAGGTGCTGGCTCAGAACGTAAAGGAGGGTTTACCGTGGGAGTTGTTGTATGCAGATGATCTGGTGTTGATTGCGGAAAGTATGGCTGGAGTGAAGGAGAAGATGAACAGGTGGAAGGAATGTATGGAGACAAAAGGTCTGAAGGTGAATATCGGAAAGACGAAGGTGAATATCGGAAAGACGAAGGTGATGGTAAGTGGTAAAGCATGTGGTGAGGTGGAAAGAACTGGGAAGTGGCCCTGTGCTGTGTGCAGGAAGGGTGTCGGAGTGAACTCCATTCAATGTACAATGTGCGCTGAGCGGGTTCATCAAATATGTAGTGGTCTGAGAGGGTCATTAACCAGTGTGGCAGCTACATTCAAATGTAAGGTGTGCACAGAGGGAGCTGCAGATGGAGGAAATGTTGAGTTGGATCTTGGAGACGGCGTGAAGCTGGAAGGTGTGAAAACATTTTTCGACCTAGGAGACATGCTGAATGGAGAAGGTGGATCAGACTCGGCAACGATTGCTGGAGTGAGATGTGCATGGAAGAAGTTTCGGGAACTGAGTGGCGTGCTGATGAGGAGGGGAGTGTCATTGAAGCCGAAGGGAAAGGTGTATGCTACATGTGTGAGAAGTGTTATGATTTATGGGAGCGAGACATGGGTAATGAACGTAGAGCAGCAACGAAGGCTGGAAAGGGTGAAAATGCGAATGGTTCGGTGGATGTGCGGAGTATCGTTGAGAGAGAGGAAGACAAATGATGAATTGCGAAAGATGATGGGAATAGAGCCTGTGATTGATGCTGTGAAGAGGAACAGGTTGAGATGGTTTGGTCATGTGTTGAGGAAGGATGAAAGTGACTGGTTCAGAAGAGTGATGGAAATGAATGTAGAAGGAAGTAGAGGACGGGGAAGACCGAGAAAGACTTGGCTAAAGATGGTGGAAGAAGAAATGCGGGCAAGGGGGTTAACAAGGAGAGATGCAGAAAATAGGGCAAAATGGAGAAGATTGTCATGGGGACCGCAAGGCTAATATAACACCCGCTCTAGCAGGGAAAATGGCCTTAAAATGCATGTTGTTGTTGTTGTTGTACCATTTTGGATTCCACGTACCATTTTGGATTCCACGTACCATTTTGGATTCTACGTACCAGTTTTGATTCCAAGTAACATTTTGGCAGGTCCATTGCTCGTGCTGTTCATGCCCAACTTCCCTTCTCCATTGTCCTAACTACTTTCTCTCCCTCCTCCCCAACCTGTTCTCCCTCCCAACCTCACCTCCGCAATCACCAATTTTCATGGAATATTTATTGTGTCCTCTGAAATATTTATTAACAGCAATTATTATTAGAATTTGGGATTTTGTTGTGAAGAATATTGAGGTTAATGGAAGAGCAAAGTGACAGAGGGTAAAACATCAATGAACTGAGAGTGTGGCACAAATGGACATAATTAGAAAGGGAATGAACAGGAAATGAGGGGAGAGAAGAGTAGAGGAGAATAATAATGTGCAAGTTGGGTTAGGTAGGGTTAAAAATGAGAGAAAAAGGATTGTGGGTAGCGATGGGGGCTGAGATGAGACGGTGGTGCATTGTCTGCTTGAAGCACTGCAGGGAAGGGTGGGATTGAACTGCCTCAACAAGGTGGCTCCACAGATGGAAGAAAGGAGGAACGAAAGAGAGGTATGCGGTAAGTCTGGAGTTTGGAAATTAATCCAGGAGGGGGTCCTCGAAGAAGGCCTCACATCCTGGAGGACCTGGGGAGGGTCAGAGGACTTGAGAAAACAGAGGCGGCTAAAACAGAGAGGCCACGGACATGTCTGCAGTTTGTTGTTTTTGTCCGTGGTGTCCGTTTCCGTTTCTCGCTTTTCCAAATTCGATGGTATAGTGCATGAAGATCTCTCAGCCAACTTCACAACCAAACCCTCTCGTCCAATTTGCGAAGCCAATTTGTAGTGAAGGGTCAATCCAGGCCTCACCTAGTCAGGCCGCACCCCACTCTCTGCTTCACCTAAACATACTCAACTTCTATTGCAATCTTTCTGCTCTTCCTCAAATACTGTGAAGAGTGCTGTTCAGTCCCTGGTGGTCTTCAGGGAACCATCAAGATACTGTGGCGGACACAAAAGCCCACTGGCGTGGTGACATCATTCCACGCACCAAGTGGGCGGTGGCCACGCCCGAGGGGTAGGCGTGGTCTCATGATATACACCGGGCGACCAGCCCGGAGCATTTCAGTGTTACAGTGTAGTCTTACAATAAAGACGTTTATATGTTACCGCTTGTCCGCTTCCTCCTTGCTCACAAGCAGCGCGCGTAACGCCGCGCTTCACTGGTGACCCTCGACGTTGGATCTGCCGTAGCGATCCTTCCGAACACGACGCCATTGCAATGGCCAACGACAAGGCAATGGCGATTAAACTTCCCGAATTTTGGGAGGCCCAGGCCGAAGTCTGGTTCGTTCAAGCCGAAGCCCAATTTCAGCTTCGGCGCCTCACCAACAACGACCTGCGCTACTGCCATGTCGTCGCCTCCCTCGGGCCCGGCACGGCCGCTCGAGTTGTGTCCGTCCTTCGCCACCCACCGGACGGCCACAAGTACGAGGCACTCAAGCGGCTACTCCTAGCCACGTTCGGCCTCACGGACGACGCACGGGCCGACCGCCTCCTGGATCTCCCCGAGCTCGGTGAGACGCGCCCGTCGGTCCGAATGGACCATATGCTGTCACTGTTGGGCGACGAAGCCCCCGGTTCGCTATTCCGGGCGCTTTTCCGGCGCCAACTTCCAGCGCAGGTTCGCCTCGCGTTGGCCGGGACCGAGCTAACGGAACCCCGAGCATTGGCCGCCAAGGCGGACAGGTACTTCGGCGCTACGGACACGCGGGCGAGCGTCGGCGTGGCCGTCACGGCCCTCGACGCTGATGTTCAGCAGCATGTTCCACAGCATCAGCTTCTACAGCGCGCTGATGTTCAGCAGCATGTTCCACAGCATCAGCTTCTACAGCGCGCTGATGTTCAGCAGCATGCTGATATGCACCTCGTGAACGCCGCCACGCCCCGCCCACCGCCGCGGCGAAAACCGCCACCGCGGGGAAACCCGCCAACTCCACCGGCCTGGCGGAGCCAGCCGCGCTCCTCCAGCTCCACCACCTGGTGCTGGTTCCACGCCAAGTTCGGCCACGAAGCTCGGCGGTGTCATCCGCCATGCTCCTTCAACGGGTCGGGAAACGCCCGGGCCGGCGCTCAATAGTGGCGATGAGCGCCGGCCGTTCGAGCAGCCTGCTGTTCATAACGGACACCTTCTCCGGGCGCCGTTACCTGTGCGACACGGGAGCGTAGGTGAGTGTCATTCCCGCCGGCACGTCAGACAAGCACGCCGCGGGTGGGGGCCCCGCGCTGCTTGCCGCGAACGGGACGCCCATCCGTACGTACGGAAAACGCTGCCTCTCTCTGCGGTTTGGAGGGCAGGTTTTCCGATGGACGTTCGTCACCGCCGACGTGCCCATGGCACTGCTTGGTGCGGACTTCCTGTGCGCTAATGGGCTCCTGGTCGACGTCAAGCGCAGACGGCTTGTCCAGGCCGAGACGTTCAGCTCGCTCGCTTGTGCGTTTCCCAGCTCAACGAGCGGCTTGCCAAGCGGCTTGCCGAACGATTCGGTTCCGGCCACGTTGGTCTGTACGCTTCCGGCAGCGGACGCATTCACCCGCCTCCTCGCCGGCTTCCCGGCCCTCACGCGGCCCACCTTCTCGGCGGGGGCCGTCAAGCACGGGGTGGCCCATCACATCCCCACCGTCGGGCCACCGGTCTACGCCCGGGCACGCCGCCTCGAGCCGACGAAGCTGGCGGTGGCAAAAGCGGCGTTCGCTACCCTGGAGCGACTCGGCATCGTTCGGCGCTCAGAGAGCGCTTGGGCGTCGCCGCTGCACATCGTGCCGAAGCCCGGCGGGGGATGGCGACCGTGCGGGGACTATCGCCGTCTCAATGACGCCACGACTCCCGACCGCTACCCCGTCCCCCACATTCAGGACTTTTCCGCCCGTTTGGCGGGCAGGTCCTTCTTCTCGAAGGTGGACCTCATACGCGGCTACCATCAGGTCCCCGTCAGGCCGGAGGACGTCCCGAAGACGGCGGTCATCACGCCATTCGGACTCTTCGAGTTCCTGCGCATGCCCTTCGGTCTGAAGAATGCGGCTCAGGCGTTCCAGCGACTGATGGACAGCGTCCTGCGCGACTTGGATTTTGTCTACGTCTACCTGGACGATATCCTCGTCGCCAGCGCGTCCCGCGAAGAGCACCTACGCCACCTCCGCACGCTCTTCGAACGCCTGGGCCAGCATGGCCTGATTGTGAACCCCGCAAAGTGCCGGTTCGGCGCCGCCACAATCGATTTTCTGGGGCACCGTGTCACCAGGCACGGAGCCGTCCCCCTGCCGGCCAAGGTGGAGGCGGTGAAGGGGTTTCCGCGCCCCCGCACGATCAGAGGGCTGCAGGAGTTCCTGGGCATGGTGAACTTTTACCATCGGTTCCTGCCCCGTATCGCCCAGCTCCTGTGCCCCCTGCACGAAGCTCTCCGAGGTAAGCCGGGCAAAGGCGACGTTACCTGGACCGAGCAGATGGACACGGCGTTCACGGGCGCGAAGCTCGCCTTGGCTAACGCCACCATGCTCGCGCACCCGGTGCCCGATGCACCGATCGCCCTCACCACCGATGCCTCGGACTACGCGGTGGGCGCGGTGCACGAGCAATGGGTGCGTGGAGCTTGGCAACCGCTGGCGTTCTTTAGCCGGCAGCTTCGCCCGCCCGAACGCCGTTACAGTACCTTCGACCGCGAGTTGCTCGGACTTCACTTGGCGGTCAGGCACTTCCGCCATCTGCTCGAGGGCCGGGCGTTCACTGCCTTCGTCGACCACAAGCCGCTGATCTTCGCGATGGCCAAGGTCACCGAGCCGTGGTCGGCCCGGCAGCAGCGTCACCTCTCGGCCGTGTCCGAGTACACGACGGACATCCAGCATGTCGCGGGGAAGGACAACCCGGTGGCGGATTGCCTTTCCCGGGCCGTCGCCCACGCAGTCCACCTCGGCATCGACTATGCCCGGATGGCAGCGGACCAGGCCGCTGACCCCGACGTCCAGGCCTTGCGGACCGCCGTCACGGGCCTCCGCGTCACCGAGGTGCCGTTCGACGGCGCGGGCGTGGCCCTCTTGTGCGACGTCTCCCTCGGGCGTCCTCGCCCCATCGTGCCCGCGGGCTGGCAGCGCCAGGTGTTTGACGCCATCCACGGCCTGTCCCACCCGGGCGCGAGGGCCTCCCAAAGGCTGATCGCCGACAAGTTCGTCTGGCATGGCCTCCGGAAGACCGTCCGCGGCTGGGCCAGGACGTGCCTCGCGTGCCAGCGCGCCAAGGTGCACCGGCACACCCAGGCCCCGTTGGCCCCGTTGGCCCCGTTCACGGTGCCGGAACGCTGGTTTGACCACGTCCACGTGGACCTGGTGGGACCTCTGCCCCCCTCGCGGGGTTTCACCTACGTCCTCACCATGGTGGACCGCACCACCCGGTGGCCGGAGGCCGTGCCCTTGGCGTCGACAACGGCGGCCGATGTCGCGCAGGCTTTCATCGCCACCTGGGTCGCCCGGTTCGGCGCCCCCTCAGACATCTCATCCGACCGCGGCCCCCAGTTCACCTCGGAGCTCTGGGGGGCGGTTGCGCAGGGGCTCGGGGTCCGGCTGCACCGAACCACGGCCTACCACCCCCAGGCTAACGGCCTGTGTGAGCGATTTCACCGCTCATTGAAGGCCGCGCTCCGGGCCACCCTCCGCGACGGCGGCTGGGTCGACAGGCTCCCCTGGGTCCTGCTGGGCCTCCGGACGGCGCCCAAGGAGGACCTGCGCGCATCCGCGGCGGAGTTGGTCTTCGGGCAACCGCTGCGGGTGCCGGGCGAGTTCCTCCCCGACTCCACAGCACCATGGTCCGCGGCACAGCAGCGCTCCGCTCTGCAAGAGACCGCCCAGAGGTTCGCCCCGGTGCCAACGGCATGCCACGGGCACCCACCGACGCACGTCGCCCCGGAGCTTCGCACGGCGGAGTACGTCTTCGTCCACCACGATGCCCATCGGACACCACTGCGGCCCCCGTACGACGGGCCTTTCCGCGTGCTGGAGACCGGGGCGAAGCACTTCACCCTGGACATCGGCGGTACTCCTGACCGTGTTTCGGTAAACCGCCTCAAGCCGGCCCACCTCGATGTGGACCATCCACCGCCAGTGGCCCGACCCCCACGTCGGGGCCGCCCTCCTGCGGGCGGACCCCCGGCACCGCCCAGCCCCGCCGCCACGCCGCCCCCCGGTCCTGCACCCATCCCAGGGGCAGCCAGGGGCATCCCACCTGGCATCCCTGCACCCCGGACGCCGCCGATCGCCAGGGGGCGCTTCGGCCGGGTCATTCGTCTGCCCCGCAAACTGGCCCTCCAGGTGCGCGGGAATTCTGGGGGGGCGCGTGTGACGGACACAAAAGCCCACTGGCGTGGTGACATCATTCCACGCACCAAGTGGGCGGTGGCCACGCCCGAGGGGTAGGCGTGGCCTCATGATATACACCGGGCGACCAGCCCGGAGCATTTCAGTGTTACAGTGTAGTCTTACAATAAAGACGTTTATATGTTACCGCTTGTCCGCTTCCTCCTTGCTCACAAGCAGCGCGCGTAACGCCGCGCTTCAATACCACCATATCTGTCAGAATGAACAACCAATTTCAATCACGTATAAAGGTGAGTATGTTAATTGGTCTAAGCTTATGTGTGTTCCCATCTAAACTCCTGGCTCATGATGTAGGGACCATGGTTCAAATCCCAATTAATGTACATGTTTGTTGGTCTGTCCACTACCAATGTCCATGTAATTTAAGTGAGAGTAGTCTTATGACTTACGAATGTGGTTATCCTGCACAAGGTACTCCATTGGCTTTATATCATCAAATAAAAATAAATAAATAAATAGATAGAGTATGTCGGCCACTCTGGGAATGCGGTGCAGGTGACATTTTGAACATTAACTCTTCATCAGAGTAAAACAGAAGGCCGTTGCTAATCCACAAACCTCGACATGCCCAAAGATAAAATTTAAAATCATAAAAATTTCCATTTTCCTGGCAACAGAAACAACCAAAGCATTCCTTTTGCGTGTAATCAGAACCTCCATAACCTCATAACGACCACACTCAAATCGATCGCATGGTGGATTAAACATCTTCATTTTGATATTAAAATTTTCCTTTAAATCCAAAAAAACATCACTAATTATTCTAGCAATATGAAGGATAAAGTGAACAACACAACGAGCGGAACAAACCACAAAGGGATTTCAACAGAGTCCATGGGCCCAACTCACTCACAATTTGGCGCAGAGTCCATGGGCCCAACTCACTCACAATTTGGCGCAGAGTCCATGGGCCCAACTCACTCACAATTTGGTGCAGAGTCCATGGGCCCAACTCACTCACAATTTGGTGCAGAGTCCATGGGCCCAACTCACTCACAATTTGGTGCAGAGTCCATCGGCCCAACTCACTCACAATTTGGTGCAGAGTCCATGGGCCCAACTCACTCACAATTTGGTGCAGAGTCCATGGGCCCAACTCACTCACAATTTGGTGCAGAGTCCATAGGCCCAACTCACTCACAATTTGGTGCAGAGTCCATGGGCCCAACTCACTCACAATTTGGTGCAGAATCCATGGGCCCAACTCACTCACAATTTGGTGCAGAGTCCATGGGCCCAACTCACTCACAATTTGGTGCAGAGTCCATGGGTCACCCTCAATTACAATTTCGTGCAGAGTCCATGGGTCCAACTCTCTCAAAATGTGGTGCAGAGTCCATGGGCCCAACTCACTCACAATTTGGTGCAGAGTCCATGGGTCCAACTCACTCACAATTTGGTGCAGAGTCCATGGGCCCAACTCACTCACAATTTGGTGCAGAGTCCATGGGCCCAACTCACTCACAATTTGGTGCAGAGTCCATGGGCCCAACTCACTCACAATTTGGTGCAGAGTCCATGGGTCAGTTGGGTCACCCTCAATTATAATTTCGTGCAGGGTCCATGGGTCCAACTCTCTCAAAATTTGGTGCAGAGTCCATGGGCCCAACTCACTCACAATTTGGTGCAGAGTCCATGGGTCCAACTCACTCACAATTTGGTGCAGAGTCCATGGGTCCAACTCACTCACAATTTGGTGCAGAGTCCATGGGCCTAACTCACTCACAATTTGGTGCAGAGTCCATGGGTCCAACTCACTCACAATTTGGTGCAGAGTCCATGGGCCCAACTCACTCACAATTTGGTGCAGAGTCCATGGGCCCAACTCACTCACAATTTGGTGCAGAGTCCATGGGCCCAACTCACTCACAATTTGGTGCAGAGTCCGTGGGTCACCCTCAATTACAATTTCGTGCAGAGTCCATGGGTCACCCTCAATTACAATTCCGTGCAGAGTCCATGGGCCCAACTCACTCACAATTTGGTGCAGAGTCCATGGGTCACCCTCAATTACAATTTCGTGCAGAGTCCATGGGTCACCCTCAATTACAATTTCGTGCAGAGTCGATGGGTCACCCTCAATTACAATTTCGTGCAGAATCCATGGGTCCAACTCTCTCAAAATTTGGTGCAGAGTCCATGGGTCCAACTCACTCACAATTTGGTGCAGAATCCATGGGCCCAACTCACTCACAATTTGGTGCAGAGTCCATGGGCCCAACTCACTCACAATTTGGTGCAGAGTCCATGGGCCCAACTCACTCACAATTTGGTGCAGAGTCCATGGGTCCAACTCACTCACAATTTGGTGCAGAGTCCATGGGCCCAGCTCACTCACAATTTGGTGCAGAGTCCATGGGCCCAACTCACTCACAATTTGGTGCAGAGTCCATGGGCCCAACTCACTCACAATTTGGTGCAGAATCCATGGGCCCAACTCACTCACAATTTGGTGAAGAGTCCATAGGTCAGTGGGTCACCCTCAATTACAATTTCGTGCAGAGTCCATGGGTCCAACTCTCTCAAAATTTGGTGCAGAGTCCATGGGCCCAACTCACTCACAGTTTGGTGCAGAGTCCATGGGTCAGTGGGTCACCCTCAATTACAATTTCGTGCAGAGTCCATGGGTCCAACTCTCTCAAAATTCGGTGCAGAGTCCATGGGTCCAACTCACTCACAATTTGGTTGAAAATACCTGTGAACAAATGTCTTCCTCTTCCTGTGCATTGAGAATTCCATCAGTGACCAGGTGATCAATGATGTATGAAGGGTTCAGATCCCTCAGGAAACTCTGTTTGTTTTGCAAAACGGAGCTGCGTACGACCTCGTCCATCAGACCTCACTGAAGTACACAGAAACATGCACACACACATGAGCTCAGGTACACAGAGACCACCAACATGAACACATGCACACAACAAAACTACCACACATGCACACACTAATGCAAGCGCACCCAATTTTAGCTCTTACACGAGCCTCAATTAAGTATAGAAAAAAAGCACGTGCACACACTAATACTAGAGTCCCTGTATAAAGAGAGTTGCGCCATGCGCTGACCCGAGATTTCTGGTCACGTGATTTCGTGGCGCCATTTTGTGTCTAACTTCACCGTGCGTGAACGTCAGCTTGGTACGGGAATGTTGTTTATTGCCAAACAAAATGACTGGTTGTTCTGCTTTTGGTTGTTCAAACCAATCTGGGAAATATAAGATGTATAGATTTCCAAGTGATAAAGTCAGAAGACAAATTTGGGAAGCGAAAGTCAGACGAAAGAGCTGGAAAGCGATCGACTCCTCGAGACTCTGCCAGGTAAGCCCACGCCGCTTGATGATCGATGTTCAAAAGCAATTCTATCTGCTCGGTTTTTTTTTGGTTGTCTGTCCGTTGAAAACCCTTTTAAAGGGAAGTGATTTGTGTTTGTTTATAATCTTCAAGGAGCTGACCAAAAATGCATTTCCGTGGGAAGAACCCTGCTCAATTTTTTTCGGGTAGTCCTAGCGGACCGCATATTGTCATTAATTGATGAAATGTCCCGGTACAGTGACATTGCCTGGTCTGCGGTTGGGTAGTCTGCGGGCAATGTCACTGTACTTTTTCAGAGGGAATTAATTTTGATTTTATAGGGGTGGGAAACCCATGGTCCGTTTTGTTTTCAGTTGTCTGTCCGTCCATTCAAAACTTATTCCGAGGCAAGTTCTTTTTTTGGTTTAAAATCTTTAGCCTAATCGGCAATCATAAAAGCAATTTTAGGGGGGGACCTGCTCAATTTTTTTGCGGGTTGTGCAGCCAAGTCGCCAGCTATGAAACATATTAATCGATCAGGCAATATCCATCAGAGTTCTGGGCAAGGGTGTAGTAATAAATGAACGTTTCAATCTTACTAGATGCCGATGACGTTTTCCTTATGTCAGAGACAGAAGCTGACTTGCAGCTTGTTAAATCATTACAATGGAAATTGAATATAAATGTCGATAAAACTAAAGTTGTACACTATAGAAATATGGCAATACCACGTACAGAATTTGTTTTAAGTGTGTTAGACTATATGTCGGCTGGAAGTCCTACACCGGAATTGCTCTCGGCACCCTTAAAAAATATTGGATATGCCCACACTCCTTTCTAAAAGTTATTAAAATTCAGAGAACGACAGCATTGGTTTGTCTTACTTATAATGTTAGCTCTTATATGCAGTGTTGGCTTGTAATATGCATTGCCATACCACTTTTAATATCACCACACAGCTCTTTTTCACGGCAATAGCTGAGTTTTTGACAAAACAAATATCACCTGTATGTAATAATAAGACTAAATATGTGTAGTAAAAATTTTTTTTAGCAGGTTTAGAATATATCACCCCATATCGCGAATGTACATGTATATCTAATCCGACACACTTAGACACAAAATGGCGTCCAAATTTGAGTTGACACAACTCTCTATATACAGGGACTCTAACTAATACAAATGCATGCACACAACAACATAAATGTGAGCACACACTAACACGAAGGCATGCACACAACAACACGAATGTAAGCACAAAAATAACACTAATGTAAGCACACACTAACACAAAAGCGTGCACACAATAACACCAAAACGTTCACACAATTACATGAATGTGTGCACACAACATGAATGTGTGCACACAATAACATGAATGCATGCACACAATAACACGAATGCGAGCACGCAATAGCATGAATGTGAGCACACAATAACACTAATGTGAGCACACAATAACATGAATGTGAGCACACAATTACATGAATGTGTGCACACAACATGAATGTGTGCACACAATAACATGAATGTGAGCACACAATAACATGAATGTGAGCACACAATTACATGAATGTGTGCACACAACATTCATGTGTGCACACAATAACATGAATGCATGCACACAATAACACAAATGCGAGCACACAATAGCATGAATGCGAGCACGCAATAGCATGAATGTGAGCACACAATAACACTAATGTGAGCACACAATAACATGAATGTGAGCACACAATAACATGAATGTGAGCACACAATAACATGAATGTGTGCACACCATAACACGAATGCATGCACAAAATAACATGAATGCATCCACACAATAATATGTATGCGTTCAAACAAAAACACTAATGTGAGCACACAATAACATGAATGTGAGCACACAATAACATCAATGCGTACACACAATAACACTAATGTAAGCACACACTAACACAAAAGCGTGCACACAATAACACGAAAACGTTCACACAATAACATGAATGCGTGCACACAATAACATGAATGTGTGCACACAATAACATGAATGCATTCAAATAACAGTAATGTGAGCACACAATAACATGAATGCATGCACACTATTACACAAATGTGAGCACACAATAACGTGAATGTGAGCACACAATAACATGAATGTGAGCACACAATAACACGAATGGGAGCACACAATAACACGAATGGGAGCACACAATAACACGAATGGGAGCACACAATAACACGAATGGGAGCACACAATAACACGAATGGGAGCACACAATAACATGAATGTGAGCACACAATAACACGAATGGGAGCACACAATAACACGAATGGGAGCACACAATAACACGAATGGGAGCACACAATAACACGAATGCATGCACACAATAATATGAATGCATTCAAACAATAACACTAATGTGAGCACACATTGACATGAATGCGTGTGAACATCCAGACCAACACGAACATACCAACACGAACACCCCAACACAAACACACCAACACACCAACATGAACACACACACACACACAAACACGAATACACACATGCACAAACACAAATACACACAAACACTAATACACACACACTAACACTAATACACACAAACAAACAGGAATATACACACACCAACACTAATACACACAAACAAACAGGATACACACACACACTAACACTAATGCACACAAACACGAATACACACACACACACCAACACTAATACACACAAACACGAATACACACACACACTAACACGCACAAACACGAATTCACACACACTAACACGAACTCACACACACTAACACAAATACACACAAACACGAATACACAAAAACATGAATACACACAAACATGAATACACACAAACATGAATACACACAAACATGAATACACACAAACATGAATACACACAAACACGATTACACACACACGAACACTAATACACACAAACACGAATACACACACAGACACTAACACTAATGCACACAAACACGAATACACACACACACACCAACACTAATACACACAAACACGAATACACACACACAAATACACAAACACGAATACACACAAACATGAATACACACAAACACGAATACACACAAACACGAATACACACACACTAACACTAATACACACAAACACGACCACACACAAACACGAATACACACACACTAACACTAATACACACAAACACAAATACACACACACTAACACTAATACACACAACCACGAATACACACACACACACAAATACACACACACACTAACACGAATACACAAACACGAATACACACAAACATGAACACACACAAACACGAATACACACATACTAAGACTAATACACACAAACACCCATACACACACACTAACACGAATACACAAACACGAATACACACAAACATGAATACACACAAACGAACACTAATACACACAAACACGAACACACACAAACACGAATACACACAAACACGAATACACACACACTAACACTAATACACACAAACACAAATACACACACACACGAACACTAATACACACAAACACAAATACACACGCACTAACACTAATACACACAAACACGAATACACACACACTAACACTAATACACACAAACATGAATACACACAAACATGAATACACACAAACATGAATACACACAAACATGAATACACACACACTAACACTAATACACACAAACACGAATACACACACACACTAATACACACAAATAATAATACACACTAACACTAATACACAAACACGAATACACACAAACATGAATACACACAAACACGCATACACACACACGAACACAAATACACACAAACATGAATACACACACACTAACACGAATACACACAAACACGAATACACACACACTAACACGAATACACACACACACACACGAACACTAATACACACAAACACAAATACACACACACTAATACACACAAACACGAATACACACAGCAACACAAACATGAATACACACAAACACGAATACACACACACGAACACTAATACACACAAACACGAATACACACAAACACTAACACTAATGCACACAAACACGAATACACACACACACACACCAACACTAATACACACAAACACGAATACACACACACAAATACACAAACACGAATACACACAAACATGAATACACACAAACATGAATACACACAAACATGAATACACACAAACACGAATACACACACACTAACACTAATACACACAAACACGACCACACACAAACACGAATACACACACACTAACACTAATACACACACTAACACTAATACACACAAACACAAATACACACACACTAACACTAATACACACACTAACACTAATACACACAACCACGAATACACACACACACACAAATACACACACACACTAACACGAATACACAAACACGAATACACACAAACATGAACACACACAAACACGAATACACACACACTAAGACTAATACACACAAACACCCATACACACACACTAACACGAATACACAAACACGAATACACACAAACATGAATACACACAAACGAACACTAATACACACAAACATGAATTACACACAAACATGAATATACACACACTAACACTAATACACACAAACACGAATACACACACACACTAATACACACAAACACGAATACACACACCAACACAAATAAGAATACACACTAACACTAATACACAAACACGAATACACACAAACATGAATACACACAAACACGCATACACACACACTAACACAAATACACACAAACATGAATACACACACACTAACACGAATACACACAAACACGAATACACACAAACACGAATACACACAAACACGAATACACACACACACACGAACACCAATACACACGAACACCAATACACACAAACACAAATACACACACACTAATACACACAAACACGAATACACACAGCAACACAAACATGAATACACACAAACACGCATACACACACACACTAACAAGAATACACACACACTAACATGAAAACACACAAACACGAATACACACACACTAACACGAATACACACAAACACGCATACACACACACTAACACTAATACACACAAACACGAATACACACACACACACACACACACAAACACGAATACACACAAACACGAATACACACACAAACATGAATACACACAAACACGAATACACACAAACACGAATACACACTAACACGAATACACACACACAAACACGAATACACACAAACACGAATACACACAAACACAAATACACACAAACACGAATACACACAAACACGAATACACACAAACACGAATACACACAAACACGAATACACACAAACACGAATACACACATACTAACACTAATACACACAAACACACACACACACACTAACACGAATACACACAAACACAAATACACACTAACACTAATACACACACACACTAACACTAATACACACAAACACGAATACACACACACACTAACACTAATACACACTAACACTAATACACACACACACACACTAACACTAATACACACAAACACCAACACACACACACACACAAACACTAATACACAAACACGAATACACACAAACACGAATACACACACACACTAACACTAATACAAACAAACACAAATACACACACACACTAACCCTAACACTAATACACACACACACACACTAACACTAATACAAACAAACACGAATACACACACACACTAACACTAATACAAACAAACACGAATACACACACAAACTAACACTAATATACACAAACACAAATACACACACTAACCCTAACACTAATACAAACAAACACGAATACACACACACACTAACACTAATACAAACAAACACGAATACACACACACACTAACACTAATACACACAAACACAAATACACACACACACTAACCCTAACACTAATACACACACACACTAACACTAATACAAACAAACACGAATACACACACACACTAACACTAATACAAACAAACACTAATACACACACACTAACACTAATACACACAAACACAAATACACACACTAACACTAATACAAACAAACACTAATACACACACACTAACACTAATACACACAAACACAAATACACACACACACTAACCCTAACACTAATACACACACACTAACACTAATACACACAAACACCAATACACACACACACTAACACTAACACTAATACACACACACACTAACACTAATACACACAAACACAAATACACACACACACTAACACTAATACACACAAACACTAATACACACAAACACTAATACACACAAACACCAATACACACAAACACTAATACACCAACACACACAGTAATACCAACAGTAACACTAGCAGTAACACTAGCAGTAACACTAACACTAACACGAACGCTAACGCTAACACGAACGCTAACGCCAACACTAACAGTAACACTCAGTAACACTAACAGTAACACTAGCAGTAACACTAGCAGTAACACTAGCAGTAACACTAACACGAACGCTAACGCCAACACCAACAGTAACACCCAGTAACACTAACACTAGCAGTAACACTAGCAGTAACACTAGCAGTAACACTAGCAGCAACACTAACACGAACGCTAATGCCAACACTAACAGTAACACTCAGTAACACTAACAGTAACACTAGCAGTAAAACTAGCAGTAACACTAGCAGTAACACTAACACTAACACGAACGCTAACGCCAACACTAACAGTAACACTCAGTAACACTAACACTAACACTAGCAGTAACACTAACACTAGCAGTAACACTAACGCTAACTCTAACAGTAACACTCTAACACTAACAGTAACACTCTAACACTAACAGTAACACTCTAACACTAACAGTAACACTCAGTAACACTCAGTAACACTCAGTAACACTCACTAACACTAACACTCACTAACACTAACACGTGCACACACACAGCTGATCAAAATTAAAGTACCTGAAGCACGAAGTTATCCTCATTAGACTCACATAACACGTTGAGGAACCTCGACCACTGATGCCGACAGTGTCTTGCGGATTAAACTTTCATCCACTCCGATGAGAAACACTTCCGCATCATATGCGCGGGTTTTCAAGTGAAGAAGAAGAATAACCTTCAAGGGATTGTCTGCGGAGGGGCGGGGGCAGACTGATGACGTTTGGCATGTACGTGCGTGATTGATGTTGCTGCTCCTCCAAGAACCTTTGACCCGGCATGATCGAATCTCGTGGAGATGAAAATAAAAATAAAACTACATTTATTATCAAGAAAAAGAAGATAAATTAATATGAATCCCATAAATCAAACAAAGCACGCGGATCGAGCGAGGATCCTCGGATCTGTTTAAAACATGAAACTGGAGACTTTGAGTCGTCATGATCTGAGGAACATGGAGGATGGACCCGCTGATGCTTCATATTTGTCTTTTGTCTGGTTGACCTCACAATGTGGAAGCCATCTTGGAAAAAATATCAAAAATCTGGAAAATATCAAACAGAAAGGCATCCATCCCTTCCTCCTTTTAAAAAAAATCCCAGACGAGAACTAATATCCTTGGCTGATTTGCAAAGATTAGGCGAGATATGACCATGGCCCAATTCCTGCTCTAACTAACGTAACTGAACGTCAGGCCTGGCCAGCGGCTTCATGAAGACCAGGACTGAGCTTCCCCCGACGGACCCCAAAATAAAGATGGGACAATGGTGGTGAACACACAAGAAAGATGGGATTATGGTGGCGACCCCAAAATAAAGATGAGGTAATGGTGGTGAACCCACAAGAACAATGAGATAATGGTGTCGACCCCAAAATAATGATGAGGTAATGGTGGTGAACCCACAAGAACAATGGGATTATGGTGGCGACCCCAAAATAAAGATGGGACAATGGTGGTGAACACACAAGAACAATAGGATAATGGTGGCGAACCCAAAATAAAGATGAGGTAATGGTGGTGTACTCACAAGAACAATGGGATAATGGTGGTGAACCCACAAGAACAATGGGATAATGGTGGTGAACCCACAAGAACAATGGGATAATGGTGGTGACCCCACAAGAACAATGGGATAATGGTGGCGACCCCAAAAGAAAGATGAGGTAATGGTGGTGAACACACAAGAAAGATGGGATAATGGTGGCGACCCCAAAATAAAGATGAGGTAATGGTGGTGACAACACAAGAAAGATGGGATAATGGTGGCGACCCCAAAATAAAGATGAGGTAATGGTGGTGAACCCACAAGAACAATGGCATAATGGTGGCGACCCCAAAATAATGATGAGGTAATGGTGGTGAACCCACAAGAACAATGGGATTATGGTGGCGACCCCAAAATAAAGATGGGACAATGGTGGTGAACACACAAGAACAATAGGATAATGGTGGCGAACCCAAAAGAAAGATGAGGTAATGGTGGTGAACCCACAAGAACAATGGGATAATGGTGGCGACCCCAAAATAAAGATGAGGTAATGGTGGTGAACCTACAAGAACAATGGGATAATGGTGTCGACCCCAAAATAATGATGAGGTAATGGCGGTCAACCCACAACAACAATAGGATTATGGTGGCGACCCCAAAATAAAGATGGGACAATGGTGGTGAACACACAAGAACAATAGGATAATGGTGGCGAACCCAAAAGAAAGATGAGGTAATGGTGGTGAACCCACAAGAACAATGGGATAATGGTGGTGCACCCACAAGAACAATGGGATAATGGTGGTGAACACACAAGAAAGATGGGATTATGGTGGCGACCCCAAAATAAAGATGAGGTAATGGTGGTGAACCCACAAGAACAATGGGATAATGGTGTCGACCCCAAAATAATGATGAGGTAATGGTGGTGAACCCACAAGAACAATGGGATAATGGTGGCGACCCCAAAAGAAAGATGAGGTAATGGTGGTGAACCCATAAGAACAATGGGACAATGGTGGTGACCCTAAAATAAAGATGAGGTAATGGTGGTGAACCAACAAGAACAATGGGATAATGGTGGTGACCTCAAAAGAAAGATGAGGTAATGGTGGTGAACCCACAAGAACAAGGGGATAATGGTGGCGACCCAAAAAGAAAGATGAGGTGATGGTTGTGAACCCACAAGAACAATGGGATAATGGTGGCGACCCCAAAAGAAAGATGAGGTAATGGTGGTGAACACACAAGAAAGATGGGATAATGGTGGCGACCCCAAAATAAAGATGAGGTAATGGTGGTGACAACACAAGAAAGATGGGATAATGGTGGCGACCCCAAATGAAAGATGAGGTAATGGTGGTGAACCCACAAGAACAATGGGATAATGGTGGCGACCCCAAAAAAAAGATGAGGTAATGGTGGATAACACACAAGAAAGATGGGATAATTATGGCGACCCCAAAATAAAGATGAGGTAATGGTGGTGAACCCACAAGGACAATGGGATAATGGTGGTGCAGCCAAAATAAGGATGAGGTAATGGTGGTGAACACACAAGAACAATGGGATAATGGTGGCGACCCCAAAAGAAAGAGGAGGTAATGGCGGAGTACACACAAGAAAGATGGGATAATGGTGGTGACCCCAAAAGAAAGATGAGGTAATGGTGGTGAACCCACAATAACAGTGGGATAATGCTGGCGACCCCAAAAGAAAGATGAGGTAATCGTGGTGACCCCACAAGAACAATGGGATAATGGTGGCGACCCAAGAGAAAGATGAGGTAATCGTGGTGACCCCACAAGAACAATCGGATAATGATGGCGACCCTAAAAGAAAGATGAGGTAATGGTTGTGAACACACAAGCAAGATGGGATAATGGTGGCGACCCCAAAAGAAAGATGAGGTAATGGTGGTGAACACACAAGAAAGATGGGATAATGGTGGCGACCCCAAATGAAAGATGAGGTAATGGTGGTGAACCCACAAGAATAAGGGGATAATGGTGGCGACCCAAAAAGAAAGATGAGGTAATGGTGTGAACCGACAAGAACAATGGGATAATGGTGGCGACCCCAAAAGAAAGATGAGGTAATGGTGGATAACACACAAGAAAGATGGGATAATTATGGCGACCCCAAAATAAAGATGAGGTAATGGTGGTGAACCCACAAGAACAATGGGATAATGGTGGTGCAGCCAAAATAAAGATGAGGTAATGGTGGTGAACCCACAAGAACAAGGGGATAATGGTGGCGACCCCAAAAGAAAGAGGAGGTAATGGCGGAGAACACACAAGAAAGATGGGATAATGGTGGTGACCCCAAAAGAAAGATGAGGTAATGGTGGTGAACCCACAAGAACAATGGGATAATGGTGGCGACCCCAAAACAAAAATGAGGTCATTGTGGTGACCCCACAAGAACAATGGGATAATGGTGGCGACCCAAAAGAAAGATGAGGTAATCGTGGTGACCCCACAAGAACAATGGGATAATGATGGCGACCCGAAAATAAAGATGAGGTAATGGTGGTGAACCCACAAGAACAATGGGATAATGGTGGCGATCCCAAAAGAAAGATGAGGTAATCGTGGTGACCCCACAAGAACAATGGGATAATGGTGGCGACCCCAAAAGAAAGATGAGGTAATCGTGGTGACCCCACAAGAACAATGGGATAATTGTGGCGACCCCAAAAGAAAGATGAGGTAATCGTGGTGACCCCACAAGAACAATGGGATAATGGTGGCGACCCCAAAAGAAAGATGAGGTAATCGTGGTGACCCCACAAGAACAATGGGATAATGGTGGCGACCCCAAAAGAAAGATGAGGTAATCATGGTGACCCCACAAGAACAATGGCATAATGGTGGCGACCCCAAAAGAAAGATGAGGTAATCGTGGTGACTCCAGAAGAACAATGGGATAATGGTGGCGACCCCAAAAGAAAGATGAGGTAATGGTGGTGAACCCACAACAACAATGGGATAATGGTGGTGACCACAAAATAAAGATGAGGTAATGGTGGGGAACCCACAAGAACAATGGGATAATGGTGGCGACCCCAAAATAAATATGAGGTAATGGTGGGGAACCCACAAGAACAATGGGATAATGGTGGCGACCCCAAAAGAAAGATGAGGTAATGTTGGTGAACACACAAGAACAGTGGGATAATGGTGGCGACCCCAAAATAAAGTTGGGGGCAATGGTGGTGAACCCACAAGAACAATGGGATAATGGTGGCGACCCCAAAATAAATATGAGGTAATGGTGGGGAACCCACAAGAACAATGGGAAAATGGTGGCGACCCCAAAAGAAAGATGAGGTAATGTTGGTGAACACACAAGAACAGTGGGATAATGGTGGCGACCCCAAAATAAAGTTGGGGGCAATGGAGGTGAACCCACAAGAACAATGGGATAATGGTGGCGACCCCAAAATAAAGATGAGGTAATTGGTGGTGAACCCACAAGAACAATGGGATAATGGTGGAGACCCCAAAATAAAGATGAGGTAATGGTGGTGAACCCACAAGAACAATGGCAAAATGGTGGCGACCCCAAAAGAAAGATGAAATAATGGTGGTGAACACACAAGAACAATGGGATAATGGTGGCGACCCCAAAAGAAAGATGAGGTAATGGTGGTGAACACACAAGAAAGATGGGATAATGGTGGCGCCCCAAAATAAAGATGAGGTAATGGTGGTGAACACACAAGAAAGATGGGATAATGATGGCGACCCCAAAATAAAGATGAGGTAATGGTGGTGAACCCACAATAACAATGGGATAATGGTGGCGACCCCAAAATAAAGATGAGGTAATGGTGGTGAACCCAATAGAACAATGGGATAATGGTAGTGACCCCAAAATAAAGATGAGGTAATGGTGGTGAACTCACAAGAACAATGGGATAATGGGATAATGGGATAATGGGATAATGGGATAATGGGATAATGGGATAATGGGATAATGGTGGCGACCCCAAAATAAAGATGAGGTCAGGGTGGTGAACACACAAGAAAGATGGGATAATGGTGGCGACCCCAAAATAAAGATGAGGTAATGGTGGTGAACCCACTAGAACAATGCGATAATGGTGGCGACCCCAAAATAAAGATGAGGTAATGATGGTGAACACAGAAGAACAATGGGATAATGGTGGCGACCCCAAAATAAAGATGTGGTAATGGTTGCGACCCCAAAATAAAGATGAGGTAATGGTGGTGAACCCACAAGAACAATGGGATAATGGTGGCGACCGCAAAAGAAAGATGAGGTAATGTTGGTGAACACACAAGAACAGTGGGATAATGGTGGCGACCCCAAAATAAAGTTGGGGGCAATGGTGGTGAACCCACAAGAACAATGGGATAATGGTAGCGACCCCAAAATAAAGATGAGGTAATGGTGGTGAACCCACAAGAACAATGGGATAATGGTGGAGACCCCAAAATAAAGATGAGGTAATGGTGGTGAACCCACAAGAACAATGGCAAAATGGTGGCGACCCCAAAAGAAAGATGAAATAATGGTGGTGAACACACAAGAACAATGGGATAATGGTGGCGACCCCAAAAGAAAGATGAGGTAATGGTGGTGAACACACAAGAAAGATGGGATAATGATGGCGACCCCAAAATAAAGATGAGGTAATGGTGGTGAACCCACAATAACAATGGGATAATGGTGGCGACCCCAAAATAAAGATGAGGTAATGGTGGTGAACCCAATAGAACAATGGGATAATGGTAGTGACCCCAAAATAAAGATGAGGTAATGGTGGTGAACTCACAAGAACAATGGGATAATGGGATAATGGGATAATGGGATAATGGGATAATGGTGGCGACCCCAAAATAAAGATGAGGTCAGGGTGGTGAACACACAAGAAAGATGGGATAATGGTGGCGACCCCAAAATAAAGATGAGGTAATGGTGGTGAACCCACTAGAACAATGCGATAATGGTGGCGACCCCAAAATAAAGATGAGGTAATGATGGTGAACACAGAAGAACAATGGGATAATGGTGGCGACCCCAAAATAAAGATGTGGTAATGGTTGCGACCCCAAAATAAAGATGAGGTAATGGTGGGGAACCCACAAGAACAATGGGACAATGGTGGCGACCACAAAAGAAAGATGAGGTAATGGTGGTGAACCCACAAGAACAATGGGATAATGGTGGTGACCCCAAAAGAAAGATGAGGTAATCGTGGTGACCCCACAAGAACAATGGGATAATGATGGTGACCCCAAAAGAAAGATGAGGTAATGGTGGTGAACCCACAATAACAATGGGATAATGGTGGCGACCCCAAAATAAAGATGAGGTAATGGTTGTGAACCCACAAGGACAATAGGATAATGGTGGCGACCACAACAGAAAGATGAGGTAATGGTGGTGAACCCACAAGAACAATGGGATAATGGTGGCGACCCCAAAAGAAAGATGAGGTAATCGTGGTGACCCCACAAGAACAATGGGATAATGATGGCGACCCCAAAAGAAAGATGAAGTAATGGTTGTGACCCCACAAGAACAATGGGATAATGGTGGCGACCCCAAAAGAAAGATGAAATAATGGTGGTGAACACACAAGAACAATGGGATAATGGTGGCGACCCCAAAAGAAAGATGAGGTAATGGTGGTGAACACACAAGAAAGATGGGATAATGATGGCGACCCCAAAATAAAGATGAGGTAATGGTGGTGAACCCACAATAACAATGGGATAATGGTGGCGACCCCAAAATAAAGATGAGGTAATGGTGGTGAACCCAATAGAACAATGGGATAATGGTAGTGACCCCAAAATAAAGATGAGGTAATGGTGGTGAACTCACAAGAACAATGGGATAATGGGATAATGGGATAATGGGATAATGGTGGCGACCCCAAAATAAAGATGAGGTCAGGGTGGTGAACACACAAGAAAGATGGGATAATGGTGGCGACCCCAAAATAAAGATGAGGTAATGGTGGTGAACCCACTAGAACAATGCGATAATGGTGGCGACCCCAAAATAAAGATGAGGTAATGATGGTGAACACAGAAGAACAATGGGATAATGGTGGCGACCCCAAAATAAAGATGTGGTAATGGTTGCGACCCCAAAATAAAGATGAGGTAATGGTGGTGAACCCACAAGAACAATGGGACAATGGTGGCGACCACAAAAGAAAGATGAGGTAATGGTGGTGAACCCACAAGAACAATGGGATAATGGTGGTGACCCCAAAAGAAAGATGAGGTAATCGTGGTGACCCCACAAGAACAATGGGATAATGATGGTGACCCCAAAAGAAAGATGAGGTAATGGTGGTGAACCCACAATAACAATGGGATAATGGTGGCGACCCCAAAATAAAGATGAGGTAATGGTTGTGAACCCACAAGGACAATAGGATAATGGTGGCGACCACAACAGAAAGATGAGGTAATGGTGGTGAACCCACAAGAACAATGGGATAATGGTGGCGACCCCAAAAGAAAGATGAGGTAATCGTGGTGACCCCACCAGAACAATGGGATAATGATGGCGACCCCAAAAGAAAGATGAAGTAATGGTTGTGACCCCACAAGAACAATGGGATAATGGTGGCGACCCCAAAAGAAAGATGAGGTAATCGTGGTGAACCCACAAAAATAATGGGATAATGGTGGCGACCCCAAAAGAAAGATGAGGTAATGGTGGTGACCCCACAAGAACAATGGGATAATGGTGGCGACCCCAAAAGAAAGATGAGGTAATCGTGGTGACCCCACAAGAACAATGGGATAATGGTGGTGACCCCAAAATAAAGATGAGGTAATCGTGGTGACCCCACAAGAACAATGGGATAATGGTGGCGACCCCAAAAGAAAGATGAGGTAATCGTGGTGACCCCACAAAAACAATGGGATAATGGTGGCAGTCAAAGAAGAAGATGATTACGTAACTTTGGCAGGGAATTTAATGCCATGTTGCATTGCGACGTAGGGAACTTCCGGTTGATAAGCTGCACTGGAAATATGACATTTGATGACTTTTTTTTTTTGCCGTTTTACCTGAAAATGGATAATGGACGTTTGTGATAAATACAAAGTGGTGCATTCTCGGTAGTGAAGGTGACAGGTTTGTGAACAATTTGTCAATTGTTCATACACTTTAAAGATCGTAAATTTGGTTTATTTCAAAGATTAAGGAGGACGGTAGGTCGAATATACACGTTGCCAGCATTTCACAAGATTCCTGAGTTCATACAAGAGAAGAGAATCAAAGATTGTGATTTTTCAACCATCGACTGTTTAACAACATCTCAATGATGAAATATTAAATTACCAAGGTACAGGTGTGTTACTTTAAAATGGATTCACTCGATCTGATATGAGGCTTGAAGGTTCACCTCAAGGATCTGCCTGTATTTTTCTCCGTTCATTATTCCCTCGATATGTAAAAGTATCCCAGTCCCTGCCGCTGAAAATAATACACATAGCATGATGCTGGCCTGCTGCCGCCACCATGCTTCACGGCCACGATGGTGTTAGATGGGTGATGAGCTTCTTCTTTTTTGGGGGGTTTACAGGATCGAGGCTCGAGAAAGAGCTAACATTTATCACACAAAAAATCAAACAGACACATAAAACATATAATAAGGGGAGCGGTAGACAAGATGGGGAGAGAAGGGGAAGCACACAAACACAACATTTGGGAGCAGGGACATTGGGAGATCTGTGGGAGGGAGAGGGCTTGGGGGGAGGAGGCGTGGGAAGGGGGGAGGGGGGTGTGAGAAGTATAAAACACAAGGACACTGCAAGGACTTCCAGGAAAGAAGTTGGTATTTCAAAGTGGATCTGGGGTGAAATTAGCGGGGGTAGAAAAGATCAAGGTTTTGGATGGGGGAAGATAAGAGATGGTGGTGAACAGCTGTTTTAAAGACCTGGAGGGAGGAGTGGGATTGAAGAGAGTGAGGGAGTTTGTTCCAGAAGCGGGAGAAAAGAGGAATGAAAGAATTAAGGTGAATAGAAAGTCTTGATTTTGGCAGTTTAACCATAAGAGGGTTGCATGCAGATCTTGTGTGAGGTTTAGGAATATTTGGGGGACAGAGCCCAGAGAGAGCTAGGGGAGCAAGGCCAGAGAGGAGTCAGTATAAGACAGAAAGACCACCAACCTGCCTGCGGTGAGTAAGTGAAAGGCCCTCAGTGTTAGCTGCATCGCGGGAGATTCCAATGATTCTGAAAGCTTTGGTTCCAACAACGTGAAGCCCAGCTAGGTGTGAGGCAGGAGCACCGACCCAGAGGGGAGGACAGTATTCCATTGAGCTGTGGATGAAAGCCTTGTATGTGGTGAGCAGCTCAGGTGTGCCAAGGAAAGACTTCGCACGATGGAGGATGCCTAGTCGGTGACTGGCTTTGGAGGCCAGATTGGAAATGTGGTTTTCCCAGGAAAGATCATGGCAGATAGTGAGACCCAAAAGCTTGAGCGACAGAACTTCTTGGAGAGGATTGTTCAGAAAGTAGATGGGAGGGTTGTACAGTCGGTCTTTTCGGAGAGACATAGTAAGAGTGTGAGATTTGTCAGGATTGAAAGACATGTTCCACTTGTTTGCCCAGTCTGTGATTTTTTCCAGGTCTGCAGAGAGTGAGGAGGCTACAGACTGCCGATTTTTTGAGATGAGGAATGGAGCGGCAGAGAGTGGAGTCATCAGCAAAGAGATAGAGAGGATTTTCAAGAGAGTCAGAGATCATTGATGAAGCCAGAAAAGGCACAGGGCCCAGAACACTGCCTTGGGGAACTCCAGCCTGAACATGAAGGGGAGATGAGAGAAACCCATTCAGGGCCACACGTTGACTACGACTAGAGAGGAAGTTCGCAAGCCATGCGTGGAGATTTCCATGGATACCATAGGAGGAGAGTTTGGTGAGCAGAGCGGGGTGCCAGACTGTATCGAAGGTACGTGATATGTCAAGGGAGACAGCTCTAATTTCCTGTTTGGCATTGAGGACCTCCATCCATTGTTGAAACAGCAGAAGCAGCATGTCCAAAGTAGAGTGACCTGGTCTGAAACCAAATTGATGATCCGAGATCAAGCCATTGGAGAAGAGGAAGGATTTCATCTCTGAAGCAATGAAGGATTCCATGACTTTGCTGATAATTGGGAGAAGGCTGATTGGTCTGTAGTTGCTAGGATCTGTTTTTGCACATTTTTTGTGTAAAGCGGTGATGTCGGCTGATTTCCAAGCTGATGGCAGATGACCTTAAGCAAAAGAGAGGGTGAAGAGAACAGAGAGAGAGAGAGAGAGAGAGAGAGGGGGGGGGGAGTGAAAGAGCAGCAGAGCAGGATTTTAGGACCCGTGGGCGGATGCCGTCAGGTCCAGTTGCAGAAACAGATTCGAGGATTGATAGAAACTTCTCCACCTTGTTAGGAGAAAAGGACACAGAGTCCAGGAGCAGCTGGGTACGACCGGGTACGGTGGGTACAGAGAGGGATGGGTTTGGGACACAAGATTTAGAGGCAAACACAGAGTTGAGGCATTCAGCTTTTTCACGTGCGGAGTCAGCTGTGTAGCCGTTTGAGGTAAGGGAGGGGATGGAGAGGGAACAAACACCAGAAACAGATTTGACCAGACGCCACCAGGATTTGGAAGAGGGAGACAGGTTTGAGAGTTCGATCTTGAGAATGGAGAGATATTGTTTCCTGTCTCTCCTGAGGGTGGACACACACTTGTTTCAGGCTTTGTGAAAGGAAATGAGATTTCCTTCCATTGGATTTGCTTTCCAGGAGGCGAAGGCAAGTTGTTTCTGGGCAACTGCCTCACCACAAGATTCCATGTACCATGGACGGGAGGAAGGGTATGACAACTGAAGACGAGATATGACAACTCCGACCACAGGCAAATGGCATGGTGGATAAGTTTAACTGAACCTTAGGACAGGAGCTGGCAAAGTACTGTATCGATGGACAGACGGGATGGGACCAGAAGCTGCCAGTCTTACTGATGGCCTTCCGTTCTGCTGAGTATGAGTCGACTGGGTACAAATGAGCGAAGCTGATGACCGGCCATGAACTGCACCTTCCGCATGACCTGCTGATGTGAAGACCACCTGATGAAAGACTACCTGAAGATGCTCCAACCTATGTGAGGCAAGTCTTTGACAGGCTGCGAGAGAAGCATCACCAAATCCGGCAAAATGTGAAGTTCTCTGGGGAAGTGATAAAGCATTGTTACGACCTTAAGGCCAGTGAGATTACCTATCATAGAGCTGACAAGGTGTGGCTGCACAACCCTCAAAGGAAGAAAGGCCTGTCACCCAAGCTGATGAGCAACTGGGAAGGGACCTACACGGTAATGGATCGCCTATGTGATGTAACATTCCGCATCAGGTCTGGGCCACAAGGCAAGGCCAAGGTTGTGCATGCCAACAGGTTGTGGAGGTACCATCGACTTGGATAGTCGTCGTGGACGGAACATGATTCCCAGGAGTCTGCTGCCAGGCATGCTGAGAAGGCATCTAATGTGGCTGTCACTGCAGAAGACAGCGACAGACAGTAAGAGACTCTGGGGGGACACCGCACTCCCAGAAACGGATAGTACGTTGTCTGGCAGATAACCTCCGTGTAGTAACACTGTTGATGCAGCTGCAAGCTCTGATGTGGCCCTCAAAGAAACCCAGGACAGTGAGCCCGGGGTAGACACTCCAATGCCAGAACTGGATAGTACGTTGTCTGGTGGGTAACCTCCGTGTAGTAACACTGTTGATGCAGCTGCAAGCTCTGATGTGGCCCTCAAAGAAACCCAGGACAGTGAGCCCGGGGTAGACACTCCAATGCCAGAACTGGATAGTACGTTGTCTGGTGGGTAACCTCCGTGTAGTAACACTGTTGATGCAGGAGCAAGCTCTGATGTGACCCTCAACAAATCCCAGGACAGTGGGTGGTTTTGCAGATAGAGGTGCAACGTTTTTCGGTTTTTCCAAGATGACACCTGTACCATGTGACTGACCTATGATGTCATACATTTCATTTAAATTCTACAGGAGGAGGTGCTCCTATGGTACAAATTTTGTGTCCATCAGACTAACAGTTGCAGAGGAAAAAAATTAGTACAAAGTGCTGTACTTGTCAGATTATGACATCATAATGAAGGCACCGATGACATCATCAACATATCTTATTCCCCCATGGGGCATAGTTGACAATGAACCTTGTTTCAACTTTTGGCATTGAGCAGTTTTAGAAATAGAGGTTTAACGTTTTCCAAGATGGCGTCCGTACCACGTGACCTATGCCGTCATAATTAGGAATAAAAAAATTATACAGGTGGAGGCGCTCCAATGGTAACATTTTGTGTCAATCGAATAAACGGTTGCTCAGAAAATGAATTTAAAAAATGGAGACACGTACGTACGTACGTCACATGTACTGACCCGAAAGCCTATGAGGGAATGCCCATCCGGGATTTATTTTTTCTGCTGTGATACACCTCAATAAGGTTAATCTTCCCTCACTTCCCTCCCTCACCCTCTCCTTTTCAATACAGGTGTGCTCCATTACAGGGAAGAAAGCGAAAGAAAGAGGATCAGATTCAGAAGTAAGCAGGGAAGACCTTACACTGATGAGTGGATGAGGCTAAAACTAAATATAAGAAGAGGAAGATTGCACATTTTAGATGAGGAAGTACCGCTCTGAGGCTAAACCTTACGGCGTGGGTTAGTCAACAGCGAAACGTGATTATTGAGCGTTGTTGTGAAGTAAATACAAACAATCGACATTGAATCCGAGGACTTATCCTGAGCTCGTGTTAACTTGGGGAAGAAACGAGGCCGTTGAGAATTGAGATGGCGGCCGCTGTACCTGGTGAGAGACTTGAGGTCCGTGAAGGGGCCGAACGGGGCCGCTTGGAGGGAAATGGGGAAAAGGAACGAGAGAGAGCCAATGGGGAGGGAAGTGGAGCCGAGATCAGGGAAGAAAGGAGTATAGAGCAGGAGTGCGACCGGGCTCGGAACAAGGTGGATCAGGATGAGATACAGAAGATGCAGTGAGTACATAACACACACACACACACAAACACCATGCTGAACCCCCACTACACACACACACAAAACACCATGCCGAACCCCCACTACACACCCAAACACCGTGCCGAACCCCCACTACGCACACAAACACCATGCTGAACCCCCACTACACACACACACAAAACACCATGCCGAACCCCCACTACACACCCAAACACCGTGCCGAACCCCACTATACCCACCCAAACACCGTGCCGAACCCCCACTACACACACAAACACCATGCCGAACCCTCACTACACCCACCCAAACACCGTGCCGAACCTCACTACACCCACCCAAACACCGTGCCGAACCCCACTACACCCACCCAAACGCCGTGCCGAACCCCACTACACCCACCCAAACACCGTGCCCACTACACCCACCCAAACACCGTGCCCAACCCCCACTACACCCACCCAAACACCGTGCCGAAACTCCCCTACAACACACAAACAACGTGCCGAACCCACACGACACACACACAAACACCATGCCAAACCCCCACAACACACCCAAACACCGTGCCGAACCTCACTACACCCACCCAAACACCGTGCCGAACCCCCACCACACACACAAACAGTCAAACACCGTGCCGAACCCCCACCACACACACAAACACCGTGCCAAAACCACACTGCACACATCTCGTTTTTTCATTTCTGTTCCTCACAATTCTGTGTTCCTCACAATTTCACACACACACACACCATGCCGAACCCCCACTACGCACACAAACACCATGCTGAACCCCCACTACACACAAACACCATGCCGAACCCCTACTACACAAACACCGTGCCGAACCCACACTACACACACACACAAAACACCATGCCGAACCCCCACTACACACCCAAACACCGTGCCGAACCCCACTATACCCACCCAAACACCGTGCCGAACCCCCACTACACACAAACACCATGCTGAACCCCCCTACTACACACAAACACCGTGCCGAACCCACACGACACACACACACAAACACCATGCCAAACCCCCACAACACACCCAAACACCGTGCCGTACCTCACTACACCCACCCAAACACCGTGCCGAACCCCCACTACACACCCAAACACCGTGCCAAACCCACACTACACTCACACACCAAAGCTACACTGCACAACCAAACAGTGCTGAATCCCAACCCCGCCGGGCACGCCCGCGCGCGCATGCACACACACACACACACACACACACACACACACACACACACACACACACACACACACACACACACACACACACACACACACACACACACACACACACACACACACACAGTGCCGAACTCCACTACCCCCACCCAAACGCCGTGCCGAACCCCACTACACCCACCCAAACACCATGCCGAACCACACTACACCCACCCAAACACCGTGTCGAACCCTACTACACCCACCCAAATACCGTGCCGAACCCCAAATACACCCACCCAAACACCGTGCCGAACCCCCACTACACCCACCCAAACACCGTGCCAAACCCACACTACACACCCAAACACGTGCCGAACCCCCACTACACACCCAAACACCGTGCCAAACCCACACTACACTCACACACCAAAGCTACACTGCACAACCAAACAGTGCTGAATCCCAACCCCGCCGGGCACGCGCGCACGCGCGTGTACACACACACACACACACACACACACACACACACACACACACACACACACACACACACACACACACACACACACACACACACAGTGCCGAACCCACACGACACACACACAAACACCATGCCAAACCCCCACAACACACCCAAACACCGTGCCGAACCTCACTACACCCACCCAAACACCGTGCCGAACCCCACTACACCCAGCAAAACGCCGTGCCGAACCCCACTACACCCACCCAAACACCGTGCCCACTACACCCACCCAAACACCGTGCCGAACCCCCACTACACCCACCCAAACAACGTGCCGAACCCACACGACACACACACAAACACCATGCCAAACCCCCACAACACACCCAAACACCGTGCCGAACCTCACTACACCCACCCAAACACCGTGCCGAACCCCCACCACACACACAAACACCGTGCCGAAACCACACTGCACACATCTCGTTTTTTCATTTCTGTTCCTCACAATTCTGTGTTCCTCACAATTTCACACACACACACACCATGCCGAACCCCCACTACGCACACAAACACCATGCCGAACCCCCACTACGCACACAAACACCATGCTGAACCCCCACTACACACAAACACCATGCCGAACCCCTACTACACAAACACCGTGCCGAACCCACACTACACACACACACAAAACACCATGCCGAACCCCCACTACACACCCAAACACCGTGCCGAACCCCACTATACCCACCCAAACACCGTGCCGAACCCCCACTACACACAAACACCATGCCGAACCCCCCTACTACACACAAACACCGTGCCGAACCCACACGACACACACACACAAACACCATGCCAAACCCCCACAACACACCCAAACACCGTGCCGTACCTCACTACACCCACCCAAACACCGTGCCGAACCCCCACTACACACCCAAACACCGTGCCAAACCCACACTACACTCACACACCAAAGCTACACTGCACAACCAAACAGTGCTGAATCCCAACCCCGCCGGGCACGCCCGCATGCACACACACACACACACACACACACACACACACACACACACACACACACACACACACACACACACACACACACTGCCAAACTCCACTACCCCCACCCAAACGCCGTGCCGAACCCCACTACACCCACCCAAACACCGTGCCGAACCCCACTACACCTACCCAAACACCGTGCCGAACCCTACTACACCCACCCAAATACCGTGCCGAACCCCCACTACACCCACCCAAACACCGTGCCAAACCCACACTACACACCCAAACACGTGCCGAACCCCCACTACACACCCAAACACCGTGCCAAACCCACACTACACTCACACACCAAAGCAACACTGCACAACCAAACAATGCCGAATCCCCACCCCCTGCCGGACACACACACACACACACACACACACACACACACACACACACACACACACACACACACACACACACACACTGCCAAACCCCACTACACCCACCCAAACACCATGCCCACTACACCCACCCAAACACCGTGCCGAACCCCCACTACACCCACCCAAACACCGTGCCGAAACTCCCCTACACCCACCCAAACACCGTGCCGAACCCCCACTACACCCAGCCAAACACCGTGCCGAACCCCCACTACACCCACCCAAACACCGTGCCGAAACTCCCCTACACCCACCCAAACACCGTGCCGAACCCCCACTACACCCAGCCAAACACCGTGCCGAACCCCCACTACACCCAGCCAAACACCGTGCCGAACCCCCACTACACGCAGCCAAACACCGTGCCGAACCCCCACTACACCCAGCCAAACACCGAGCCGAACCCCCACTACACCCTCCCAAACACCGTGCCGAACCCCCACTACACCCACCCAAACACCGTGCCGAACCCCCACTACACCGTGCCGAACCCCCACTACACCCACCCGAACACCGTGCCGAACCCCCACTACACCCACCCAAACACCGTGCCGAACCCCCACTACACCCACCCAAACACCGTGCCGAACCCCCACTACACCCACCCAAACACCGTGCCGAACCTCCACTACACCCACCCAAACACCGTGCCGAACCCCCACGACAACCACCCAAACACCGTGCCGAACTCCCACTACACCCACCCAAACCCCCACTACACCCCCCCCAAACACCGTGCCAAACCCCCACTACACCCACCCAAACACCGTGCCGAACCCCCACTGCACACCCAAACACCGTGCCGAACCCCCACTACACCCACCCAAACACCATGCCGAACCCCCACTACACCCACCCAAACACCGTGCCGAACCCCCACTACACCCCCCCCAAACACCGTGCCGAACCCCCACTGCACCCACCCAAACACCGTGCCGAACCCCCACTACACCCACCCAAACACCGTGCCGAACCCCTACTGCACCCACCCAAACACCGTGCCGAACCCCCACTACACCCACCCAAACACCGTGCCGAACCCCCACTACACCCACCCAAACACCGTGCCGAACCCCCACTACACCCACCCAAACACCGTGCCGAACCCCCACTACACCCACCCAAACACCGTGCCGAACCCCCACTACACCCACCCAAACACCGTGCCGAACCCCCACTACACCCCCCCAAACACCGTGCCGAACCCCCACTACACCCACCCAAACACCGTGCCGAACCCCCACTACACCCACCCAAACACCGTGCCGAACCCCCACTACACCCACCCAAACACAGTGCCGAACCCCCACGACACCCACCCAAACACCGTGCCGAACTCCCACTACACCCACCCAAACACCGTTCCGAACCCCCACTACATACACATACACACCCACCGTGCCAAACGGCCCTTTCCCCTTACATTGGGGTTGTTAATTGTCAAACGGCCCTTTCCCTCCAGGATATTGGTATCTTCATTTTCTGAAGAACAGCTGAACCGCTACGAGATGTATCGCAGAGCCGCATTCCCAAAAGCTGCCTTCAAGAGGGTGAGCATCCGACCCCGGGGGCTTGCACTTGTGTCTGGTCATGCAATAGGGGGGCTTCTTGTCCTTGACCTGGCCGAGCTCTTGGAAACCCAAATGGTATCGAGACCATGAAAGAGCAGCCACGTTTTCCCTGCATAGATCTCTCCCATTTAAAAAAAAAAAAATCCCAATTGTAATGACTATCCCGTAATCAATGTACAAAAGTACGTTTCTAATACTTTGTTTTGTTCTAATACTCAGTCCAAAAACAAGATTTTGTTTTGTGTGTGGCCGGTCGCAGGCAGGCGGCGCAGGTTGCAGGCGGGCGGCGCAGGTTGCAAGCGGGAGTTGCAGGTTGCAGGCGGGAGTTGCAGGCGGGAGGCGGGAGTTGCAGGTTGGAGGCGCAGGTTGCAGGCGGGAGGCACAGGTTGCAGGCGGGAGGCACAGGCGGGAGGCGCAGGTTGCAGGCGGGGCGGCGCAGGTTGCAGGCGGGGCGGCGCAGGTTGCAGGCGGGGCGGCGCAGGTTGCAGGCGGGGCGGCGCAGGTTGCAGGCGGGGCGGCGCAGGTTGCAGGCGGGGCGGCGCAGGTTGCAGGCGGGGCGGCGCAGGTTGCAGGCGGGGCGGCGCAGGTTGCAGGCGGGGCGGCGCAGGTTGCAGGCGGGGCGGCGCAGGTTGCACGCGGGGCGGCGCAGGTTGCACGCGGGGCGGCGCAGGCCGCAGGCGGGGCGGCGCAGGCAGGGCGGCGCAGGCGGGCGGCGCAGCCTGCTGGCGGGCGGCGCAGGTTACAGGCGTGCCGGGCCGCACAGACTATGGGCTGGCCATGGAGGTTGCGGGCAGGCGAGGGGCGCAGGTTGCGAACTGTGGTCCACAAGGCAGAGATGTAGTTAAGTGTTTGTACATTACTACATGGACTGTGATAGGAAAAATAAATGATAAACTGTCTGATCTCCACAGCTGATTCAGTCCATCACTGGCTGCTCCATCTCCCAGAATGTGGTGATTGCCATGGCAGGAATCGCAAAAGTGTTTGTGGGAGAAGTTATGGAAGAAGGTGAGTGATTGAAGTGAAAACATTGGGTGTTGTCAATTTTTCTTGATATTGCACACACACAAAGGGAAAAGCAGGGTGAAGCAATTATTGGTTCACTTTATTCATCTAGAAACATCCGTTTATGATCGAGGAACAACTTGAACGTTATATTTTGAACACGAATCAGAAAACGAACCTGTGTTTCAGCAGTACGTTACTGTGGCTCTCAATTGACCCTGATCACACACGCGCAGAGGGGAGCGAAATCCTTTTTTGTGTTTTACTCTGTGTGCCGGCCTGGCAGTCGACCAAAATTGAAAATCATTCCAAACAGTAAACTTACTGTTTTTAAGGGTGTTATAAACGACACAAATAACTAATGCAGTAACCAACGTAGTATGTACATTAACTAATGTAGTGTGTACATTAACTAATGTAGTAACTAATGCAGTGTGTACATTAACTAATGTTTTAACTAATGTAGTAATGTGTGTGGTATGGTATGTACATTAACTAATGCAGTAACTAATGCAGTGTGTACCTTAACTAATGCAGTGTGTACATTAACTAATGTTGTAACTAATGCAGTGTGTACATTAACTAATGTTGTAACTAATGTAGTAATGTGTGTAGTGTCGTATGTACATTAACTAATGCAGTGTGTACATTAACTAATGTTGTAACTAAGTGTGTAGTGTAGTATGTATATTAATTAATGTAGTAACTAATGTAATGTGTGTAGTGTAGTATGTACATTAACTAATGTAGTAGTGTGTAGTATGTACATTGACTAATGTAATAACTAATGCAGTGTGTACATTAACTTATGTAGTAATGTGTGTAGTATGTACATTAACTAATTTGGTAAGTACATCAATTTATGTGGTAATGTGTGTAGTGTAGTATAAACATTAACTAATGTGGTAACTAGTGTCGTGTAGTATAAACATTAACTCATGTGGTAACTAGTGTCGTGTCGTATAAACATTAACTAATGTGGTAACTAGTGTCGTGTAGTATAAACATTAACTAATGTGGTAACTAGTGTCGTGTAGTATAAACATTAACTAATGTGGTGTGTTAGTGATGTAATAAACTGCAGCAACAGCAGAGACCTCTTCTTTTTGCATCGTCGATACATTTTGCTGCCGAAAGTTTCTTCACTGTTGGGCACAACCCTGGTCAGCGCGCCACTTCTGTTGGGCACAACCCTGGTCAGCGCGCCACTTCTGTTGGGCACAACCCTGGTCAGCGCGCCACTTCACTGTTGGGCACAACCCTGGTCAGCGCGCCACTTCACTGTTGGGCACAACCCTGGTCAGCGCGTCACTTCTGTTGGGCACAACCCTGGTCAGCGCGTCACTTCTGTTGGGCACAACCCTGGTCAGCGCGCCACTTCTGTTGGGCACAACCCTGGTCAGCGCGCCACTTCTGTTGGGCACAACCCTGGTCAGCGCGCCACTTCTGTTGGGCACAACCCTGGTCAGCGCGCCACTTCTGTTGGGCACAACCCTGGTCAGCGCGTCACTTCACTGTTGGGCACAACCCTGGTCAGCGCGTCACTTCACTGTTGGGCACAACCCTGGTCAGCGCGTCACTTCACTGTTGGGCACAACCCTGGTCAGCGCGTCACTTCACTGTTGGGCACAACCCTGGTCAGCGCGTCACTTCACTGTTGGGCACAACCCTGGTCAACGCGTCACTTCACTGTTGGGCACAACCCTGGTCAGCGCGTCACTTCACTGTTGGGCACAACCCTGGTCAGCGCGTCACTTCACTGTTGGGCACAACCCTGGTCAGCGCGTCACTTCACTGTTGGGCACAACCCTGGTCAGCGCGTCACTTCACTGTTGGGCACAATCCTGGTCAGCGCGTCACTTCACTGTTGGGCACAATCCTGGTCAGCGCGTCACTTCACTGTTGGGCACAACCCTGGTCAGCGCGTCACTTCACTGTTGGGCACAACCCTGGTCAGCGCGTCACTTCTGTTGGGCACAACCCTGGTCAGCGCATCACTTTTATGAAGGATACTCGAATGGCTCATTCATCCCAGTAAGCTGGTACTCATTTCGCCGACCTCAGAAAGATGACATGCTGAGTCAACCCACCTGGTGGTAATTCAACGGTATGACAGGGGCTTGAACTCTCCTTGCTTTTTGTTTGTAATGTTTTTGTTTTTCTAAAACCTTTAAAACCCTTCATTTTATTCAAAGTGAATTATATACTTCATTACTGTAGAACACAAATCCCCTTTTTGTCACTTTGAAAAGCCTTTGGTTTAGCAGTTCTTGGACAAAATATTACACCATCTTACATCACGACAATTGAAATTTGCCGCTCGCAGACCCCGCTTCTGTCTCTCTCGACGGCGACGGGTAAGGTGTTCTATGAATTCTCAATCCTAAAATATAAAGTGGTGGTGGTTGTGACTTCCCCCACAACCTGTAACCTTTGGTGGTGTGAATCATCATTTATGTAGAGAATTAAAATTTCAATTAATGCACAGAAATGATGTGAAAGACTTCCTGGTGCTGGTAACACAAGCATCACGTGGATAATAGGTCCCTTGGAACGACTACTATTGATCATGACCTGACCTGTTTACCTTGATGCGTGTTTCTACCCCCCTCTCCCACCTCCCCCCACTCTACCCACCCAAACACAAAGTAAATGTTACCGTTACAATGAGTCCGATAGGTTGTTGAAAATGCTTCTGTCTCTGTCACAGCGTTGGACGTCTGCGAGCAGTGTGATGAGATGCCACCATTACAGCCAAAGCACCTGCGTGAGGCTGTCCGGCGACTCAAGAACAAAGGCCAAATCCCCAACACCAAATATCACAAGATTTTGTTTCATTAGCGGCTCTGCGCGTGCATCCGCGTTCTCTTTGGGCCGTACCCGTGCGGTGTCCGTCTCGTCCCGAGGTTCCGTATACCCGTCTGCAGGGGCTCTTCCTGCATCCGGGTGGCACGAGCAGCTAGCTCCTCAATGTTCCACAAACACATTTTACCATGAGAAGTGGAGTTCAGGAAGGGAGGCCTGGGATGGTATTTTTCCAAACACCTTTTCATTTCTATTAGATGTTGATGGGAATAGGCATTCTTGGAAGAGCATGAGTGTTTCTGTTGGTTTATTTTGTGTGCACACACAGACACACGCCATGACAGACCTGGGCGGACAACGACCGTGCGGCAGAACGGGCGGCACCATTCGTGGAACAACATAGAAGGGATCCCGTGCCACGCCGTTGGGCCGTCAAGGACGGATAAGCTCTCAAAGGTTAAATATTTTGGGAAATGACAATGCAGTGTTAGAGTCCTGAACGTATCCCTAGAGTCTTATACAAGTTGTAAACAATAATACATGAGCCAAAAACAATAAATTATCTCATCTATTGGTAAACATTTGGAAATCCTAGAAATTGCACATTAATTTTCACCTGTCCAAACGAAGAATACTAAGCTGCACATTAAAATGCTCCTACTCCAATATTTGTCTGTCCCTTGTACATAACTCAGAATACAGGTAGTGTGGTTGTGCGGACGGAAAAAGGGCGACGCTACACCGGCGGCGTTCGGGCTCGTGACTCGAGCGCGTTCCGAAATCTCTCCGCATCTCGCTGCTGCAAAGCCAACAGGTGTTCCATCCTCCAGAGCTCGGCGCGAAGCCGCTTATTCTCCACTTCCAAGGTCTGTGTATAACACAAAATGTGATTAGTCATGATGTGAAGGACAGGTATGAATTACATCCATCCACTACTCATTACCATCCAAGGTGGATGGATGGAGATCGTTTTCACCGCTGTCTGTCTTTTGCCTACAGGTCAAAATTCTACACCGATTGACATGAAACTTCACCAAGTTGTAGAGCGAGTCAAGTGAGAAGCCTATTGATTTTGAGGTCAGAGGTCATCTGGAGGTCAAATGTCTAAAGTCGCATTTTTCATCCAATGGACTTGAAAGTTGAAAATCATTTGCATATTGAGTCACTGAATTAGGACGGAGCATGCACGCATCTGTGCGAGGGACGGAGCACGTGTAATGCGCAATTTCGTAATCCCTTTGATTTGTCTGCTTTTTTGAGTAAATAATTGGAAGTTTCATTCAAATTTATTTTCATGAGGAATTCTGGGTAGAGAAAGCAAGCTCCTACACCATCCTGCAACAAAATTCATAGGACACCCCATTCCAGTCATGAATTGTACAGACGATTTTCACAATCGACAAAGGGTAAAACGCCAGGAAAAGATGTCGGCCCTCAGGTTTAGAGCACACATGTCAGGAGACGACGATGGTTCACGAGCGAGTGGTATTCAATGACAAAAGACGGACTATAACCGAAACAGGCCCGGTCAGGCCAGGCCCAGAAATGTCAAAACGAAGGTTACCGACCTTGAAATGATAAAAAATAATGTATAATCAGTTATGAGGTTAGTTAGCTAGACAATACCGAAAATTCGGTTCGATTCCGACAACTTTGCAAATTTGACCTTTGTGACCTTCAAAGGTCGAATATTCTGAAATTTGTTGGAAAACTTGTATTTCATGATGTTTATGATAATATAAGATCATGTACGACATTTCACCCCATCAGGAAGCGAACAATGTAATAAAACCATCAAATAGACTTTTCTAAATTTCGTGACCTGGTGATCTTGACCTTGGGGCGAAAATGAAAAATCTAGCTCCGTGGGGCTAGACACGTGACGTTGGCCTAACCAAATACCGAAACCCCTGTCGGATTCCACCAACTCCCTCGGATAAGATGTAGCTTGAACTCGATTACCCCGTAAAAAGACATCTTTTTCGGGCGTGGCTGCGCCCACAATGGGCGCAATACGCCCACTCGAGGCAGGACACAACTAGATCATGATATGAACCTCCCACCCAAGTTTCATCAAGATCGGATGATATCATCGGGTAGTTATGCTGCGGACAGACAGACAGACAGACAGACACACACCCATGACGAATATAGTGGTCACTCTGATAACTCGTGAGCCAATAGTTGGGTTGGCACAATGGTGCAGAGGAAGAACACTTATCTGCGACTCCTAACGCAGCTATACATTGTTACATTGGTGCTTCACGCACAAATGCTGTTGCTATCTCCTCAATTCAAACACCCCCACCCCCTCCAATGAGGTGGAGGGATGATAGGACAGCTCAGGGGTACCGCGATGGATTCTGTGGCTGTCTTGTCAATACAAGATGATCCAAAGATCAAAATTATTCGAAGTGGCTTCTGCCTGGTACACAGCCGCTTGTACTGCGTAACCACTGTTTACCTTTATAAAAGGGAGCACCATCGAGTAGTTGGGCCTGCAACGCTCACCTCGTGTTTACTTCGACTTGACCTCTGAAGCTCATCGGCGTTTCCGACACAGCTGGAGAAGGATCCAGTCTTGCGATCGCTGCTTGCTGCACACAGTGCACAGAGTCGCGTCATTCAACTATTCCACTCAAATTGGTGCCATCTCCTGATCAATAAAAACCAATACTCTAACAAAGAACCCTCGTGGTGTGCTACCCATCTAAGAGGAACATCATTAATGTGCTAACAGTCCCCAAGACCTGTTAACACCTTCTCGTCCCCAAGACCTGAGCTGGAGAAGCGATTTCATTTGTCATCTGGACATCCAAAGGAAAATGAAAACCAATAGTTATAATGTACTAATTACTCCACACATGCACAAAGTGAAAAGCACGATGGAGCGATTGCTTCACTTTGTCTGTAAACAGACATCAGTCTTTGATCAAGTAACTACTTCATTACAATTACATTTTATATTTTGAACATGAATCGGAAAACTAACCTGTAGTTTCGCGTGACTTTGGCTCTGAATTTGGCAAATTGTACAGGGGAGGAGACGGGGAGATTGGTGAAATGCCCCCTGAGATTGGCTGGACATTTGGTGTGGATGGGGAAAGAGAGAATGGCAAAGAGAGTGGATAGGTTGAGGGAGAAAAATATTTTGGAAAATAGGATGTAGTTGTAAAAAAAGTAGGAAAAGAAAAAAGTAGGAGGAAAAGAGGTAGACGTGGTTGAGATGGGAGGATTGTGTGACGAGGGATGTCTAAGGTGAGGGAGGTTGCAGAGTGGAGATAGTTGGCCGACGACAGAGGGGAGTGGAGGACAATCGTGGTCGAGGCAGGAGCTCGGTGCCATCGGACCTCACCCCTTATAAATGGAAAAGGAAGAGACCAATAACCACGTACAGAATCGCGTTCGGATCACACGTGCGCACAGAGTAAGGTAATCGTTTTACTCTGTCTGCCAGTAAAACAAAATCGAAAATCATTACAAACAGGAAACGTACTGTTTTAGGGACGTCATAAAGGACACAAACAGGCAAGAAGAACTAATGTAATGTGTTAAATAGGGGGGTGTAAAAGAAGGTGCATCAACGGCAGTAAACTTCTGAAAAAGGTTTTTTTTATTTTCTACAACCTTCAAAATCTTTATCAATTTCAATTGAATTATATACTTGAGCACTTTAAAGCACAAATCGGCAAGTTGGCATTTTCAAAATCCGCTAGTTTTGCAAGTACTGGACAAAATAAAATATCACCCCATTTCCCATCATCCCGACCAATCAAATGTGCCGATCATGCTATCAGCGTTGGGGAATATCGAGATTCAGACAAAATTGCGGGTCGTAAAAAATATAGTTTTTAGAAATAAAAATATAGAAAATAAATATGGAGAAAATATATAAAAAGGGGGAGATGTAGAAAATAGGGCAAAATGGAGAAGATGGTCATGGGGCCCGCAAGGCTAACCCCCGCTCTAGCAGGGAAAATGGCCTTAAAATGACTGTTGTTGTTGTAGAAAATATAGGTTGTGCTTGGAAAAGCAAAGCAGGAGTTTAAAAGAGCCTTCCCATTAACGTTTTCTCAAGACTGCAGGATAAGGTGTTCAATAAACTCTCGAGTTTACATTACGTTTTTAATGAACATGTTTCACCACAATCTGAACGTGCCCAATATGTTTGAACAACAGAAATCTATGGTGAAAACAAACAACCCTCCTTGGCAACCCTCCCCAACCCCTTTCCCATCTCTGCTGGTGCATCTTCCCTCCACCACCTTTCTCAGCCCTGCTGGTGCGTCTCCCCACCTCCCCCTCCTCCCTTTGCATATTTGGCTTGGCCGTTTCCCTTCCCCGGCTTGGCCGCTCCCCCTCCCCGGCTTGGCCGCTCCCCCTCCCCGGCTTGGCCGCTCCCCCTCCCCGGCTTGGCCGCTCCCCCTCTCCGGCTTGGCCGCTCCCCCTCTCCGATTTGGCCGCTCCCCCTCCCCGGCTTGGCCGCTCCCCCTCCCCGGCTTGGCCGCTCCCCCTCTCCGGTTTGGCCGCTCCCCCTCCCCGATTTGGCCGCTCCCCCTCTCCGATTTGGCCGCTCCCCCTCCCCGGCTTGGCCGCTCCCCCTCCCCGGTTTGGCCGCTCCCCCTCTCCGGCTTGGCCGCTCCCCCTCCCCGGCTTGGCCGTTCCCCCTCTCCGGCTTGGCCGTTCCCCCTCTCCGGCTTGGCCGCTCCCCCTCTCCGGCTTGGCCGCTCCCCCTCCCCGGCTTGGCCGCTCCCCCTCCCCGGCTTGGCCGCTCCCCCTCCCCGGCTTGGCCGCTCCCCCTCCCCGGCTTGGCCGCTCCCCCTCTCCGATTTGGCCGCTCCCCCTCCCCGGCTTGGCCGCTCCCCCTCCCCGGCTTGGCCGCTCCCCCTCCCCGGTTTGGCCGTTCCCCCTCTCCGGCTTGGCCGCTCCCCCTCTCCGGCTTGGCCGCTCCCCCTCCCCGGCTTGGCCGCTCCCCCTCCCCGGCTTGGCCGCTCCCCCTCTCCGGTTTGGCCGCTCCCCCTCCCCGGCTTGGCCGCTCCCCCTCTCTGGTTTGGCCGCTCACCCTCCCCGGCTTGGCCGCTCCCCCTCTCCGGTTTGGCCGCTCCCCCTCCGATTTAGCTGTTTCCTCTCTGCCTCTCTTGGATGCCCTTGCATCATTGTGTTGCACATGTGAAAGACTTTTGCAACAATCGCACCGTGGCGTGGGTATTTTGTTGAACTGAGCTGCAATCTCTATGAGACGCTGACACGGAGTGGTTAATAATACCGCAAGGTGGTTAGCAACAGCAACTTTTAAATGTGGGGAGTAGATAGGAGGGGTTGGGGGAAGGAGAGGAGCAGAAGAAAGGAATTTGCTATCTCTACCAGCATCAAGTTTCATGTGCACAAGATTGGTGATACCATCCGGTTATAAATCACCGAGTTGTAGTACGACCCACCGATTATGTCAAACGTGCCATCGTCCTGGCGGTGAACAGCGACACGTTCAATGTACAGATCCATAGGAATGGGTCCAGGGGACGTCGCATTTACGGAAGGACTATCGTTCTGCGCACACACAAGAGGCAACTACAACGTCAGATGTGAGAAAGATTATGATTCCATTAAATATAACTTAAAAAGGGCCGATCGGGGCTTTCCAGGGTAAGCAGGGAATCACCTTCAGGTGGATCTTGCAGTCGACGACTTCAATCTGCATTGGGAACACATCTGGGAACACCTCATCCTCCAAGAAATAAGTAAAATTGGTGAGTGAGGAGAGGTGCAGTGTGCAGCACAATCCGCAGAGTCGAGTCTGCAGGAATCCATTTTGCACGGCCAGCGGTGAGTGCTTCCCAGCACAAGGCCCAATTTCCAACCGCAGAGCTACGTCGTGCACATCGTCCGCCAATGTCTCACTGCTCTGTGTGTGCCACCGTCTGTCTCCAGAGCCTATTAAACACAGGGTGACAGCACTCTGGGGGAAACACACCAACGGCAAGGCCTTGCGAGAAATCTTTGGAATAATTTAACCACTTGGCAGTCTCCAACACATGGCGTGGCGAGATCACAACATGCAGCCAATTCTCGGTACCTACTGGCACTCCTCTTGCTCAAGAACTCCTTCACGTTTACGTTTCCCAACTCCTCTGGTGTCACGCGCTGGGCCAGCAGAGCAACCGTCACGTCAGGACCAGCAATGTCCACTTGGCAAGTCACTCCTCGTACAGAGAATATCAGAACTGAGGCCTGCAGAACGGCAGTCACACGATGTAAGGCTATTTGGCTCTTCCGACTTTCACTGCTGGACTCTCCCGCACCAATTATGTTTATTATCAATCCTCCATAAAATTAAATACACGATGTGGATCAGATATTCATCACAGTCCTTTTCTGAAAATGTTTATGCATTTTTCAAATAAAATACAGTAATCTGCAAGCACAATTTCCTTAATTGATCTCTCATGTAAAGCTTGTCCAAGTTCCACAATGGGGAGAAAAGGGACGTGTGCGTTAACCCTGTATTCTGGAAGTTTAACCAGGAATGCGTTACTGGAATTCCTGGGTTACTTGTTACTCTTCCTCAGTTTATTACCCTGCGTTCGCGAAGCGAAAAGCGAGGTTAAGCATTCGGGTACGTACGTACGCGCGTCTGCATTTTAAAAATTCATTTTCTCGGCAACCATTGGTCCGATTGACATGAAATTTTCACCATAGGAGGGCCTTCTCCTGTATAATATTTTAGTGAATATTATGATGCCACAGGTCACGTGGTACGGGCGCCACCTTGGAAAAACCAAAAAACTTTGCACCACTATATCTCAAAAACCACTGCACAGAAATAATTGACAGGTCTCATTGCAAAGAACACTCCATGCCGAATAACATGTGAATTATGACGTCACAGGTGCCGCCGTTACGACGTCATAATTCGACAATGTAAAAAACTTTATCCGATCAGGATGAAATTTCTTCAGCATCTTCTCGGTATAAATTGATGCAGAAATAAAATTATAATGACGTCGTAGGTCATGTGGTTCGGCCGCCATATTGTTTTGAGTGAAAACCCATGAAAATCCAATTTTCTCCAAAACGACTGAACAGATCGAGGCCAAACTTTGCAGACAGAATCGCATACCCATGACGAACAAAAACGTCAGCGAGCATGACGTCATGCGTCACATGGTTTCGTAGTTATGACGTTTTTAGGCATAAACTTTAAAAACCTAGCTCCTCCCTCATTTTTGATCCTATCGAGGGGAAACATCACAGATGTGTTCAGCATATCAGTCTACTAAAATCACCTTTTGAAATTTGCGATAGGTGATGTGGTTTGGCAGATGTGAATAATTAAATGGAAATATTTAAAAATTTATAACCCTTGAACCGCTTCATTGATCGACGTGAAACTTTATATTATAGTAGAGGTAATGAAATGTAACGTGTGCAAAATTTTTCAAGATGATTGGATGTACGGTCTGAAAGCTAGAAGTTGTTATTGCGTGAAGAAGAAGAGTCTTCTGGTGTCGGCATGGAATTAATAATTATCACACTGCACATGACGAGCAGGCAAAGTATGGAGCGACCTCACGGGGTCATTTTGACCTCAAATAAAATTCTGATTTCAAATTTGTCAATCGCTGAGGTATATTAACACACGACCAAAACAGATTTGGCAAAATTCCGACGATTTTTGACGAAAATATAACATTTGTGTATGCATTTCAGTAAAGTAATCTATGTGCCGTGCCAGCATTTTAAAAATTGAAACGTGGCTCATTGTAAATAACTCCATATGGGGAATAGGTGTTGTTAACGATGACGTCATTGGTGCCATAATTATGACGTCATAATTCGATAGGGACAACGCTTAGTCTGATCAGTTTGAAATTTATTGAGCATGATCTATGCAACAATTATTTAGAGAATATAAATTTATGATGTCATTGCTCACGTGGTCTGGCAGCCATATTGGATCAAAAAAAAAAGAAACGTTCAAAAATACAAGAGTTGGCTCACACCAAGTTGACTGTGCAGGGTAAGTATTCTATGAATACCATCTAGTTCTTCAAACTGTTATACAGTTTGAACTATTGTTTTACAAGTTTTCAGAGCCAAACCCCTTCAGCCAAATCTTGGTCGCATCAATCAGTTCCTTATTGCCACCAAATCGGTGGTCACGAGAGTGGGATTTATTTTATGCAATGGTCTGGACGTGTGGAGGAGTTGAAAGATAAAGGACAGCAAGTTCACAAACGACCAAAGTGTATTGGTTGAAGGGGGTTGTGTGGGTGGTAGACGTAAACAAGGACAAACAACACGAGTAGAGATGGCTCAGACAAGAACGAAATGGGAAAGAAAGAGTGAGTGTAGAGGAGATTATGGATGTGCACGGGTGTGTGTCTTTGACATCTATCCATGCTACACAATGTCAGCCTTCCATTTGGCTACACAATGTCATCTACACATCTACACAATGTCAGCCTTCCATTTGGCTATACATTGTCATCTACACATCTACACAATGTCAGCCTTCCATTTGGCTATACATTGTCATCTACACATCGACACAATGTCAGCCTTCCATTTGGCTACTGCAGAGAAGACCCTATTTTCATCACACACGGCCACAATGCACTCATGCATGTCGATAAAACTGCATCTCATTTCCATAAAACTTGATTGTTCGATGCTCAATTTTAGCATTATCAACACTTACAGGGTGTTTCAGCAAAGTGGACCATTTGAACGTTTTATTGTAGAGAAATTACAAAAGGTAGTAAGTTCGGTGATACATTGATGGAAGGCGTCCACCACGCCATTTTCAAATCGCTCATCATTCTACTTGTAATTGACATTTTCAATGTGCGCTTGGCTTCTGTTCACCCAGGATTTGATCCTGACTCCTAAATTCTCCATAACTCGCCTACAAGTGGCTGGAGTGGTAGCCCGAGGGTAGGCCTCCACCTGCTTCAGGACAGCCAGGGTTCGAGGTTTGTTGGTGCAAACTTGACCTTCCGCAGCACCCCAAAATATAAAATCCAATGGATTCAAATCCGGGCTGTGGGGCACCCACTCTTGCCCAGGCTGATGGCACCGTTTCCAAACGGCTGGTGGAGCAAGTCGATGGTTTCACCTGCAGTGTGCGGTGGGGCACCGTCCTGCATGAACCATGCAAGTCTGAGTTGGTTTGGAGACGGTAGTTGAGCGAGATCAGTGTGGAATCGGTGCAAGTCCTCACGGTGCCACTCACCGTTGACCGTCACTGTCACCACACACGAGGCCGAGATCGCCAGTTCTCGGGAATCCCGATGATGGGATTTCTTAGGATTTTCGATAGCAGAATCTCTCACAAGATCAATGTTCCCTCGTTCCTTGGTAACACTTGGTGGGTGGCCACTAAAAAAAAAAAAACCCCCCCCAAAAAAAACCCACCGTTTAGAGGCCATTTTCCCCCGCAAAGCGGGGGTTGGCCTTTTCGGGGACCGTGGTAGTTGTTGTTTTTTGGTCCGCTTTTTGAAGCAATGTTTTACGGCCGGATGCCCTTCCTGACGCCAACCCTTTTTGCCGCCTTCAACGACAAACAGGGAATTACCAGTGAACTGGTACTCAATTGACTTGGTGGGTGGCCACTGTTACCTGTATTTTGATTTTTCATGCTTCCATGTACTTTTCAGTCCCGGTGTTGGCTTTGCGGTTAGGGTGCCGGCTTGGGATCCTAGGATCCTGGGTTCGAATCCCGGTCGATCGCTGAATTAACGCCAGGGGGGTTGACTCAGTCTGTCATCCTTCCGAGGTCGGCAAATTGAGTACCAGCTTGCTGGGATGAATGATCACGGTGTGTACCCCGGTTTACAATAGGTACACCGTATCCCTGCGCATCGTAAGAGGCGACCAAGGGTTGGCGTCAGGAAGGGCATCCGGCCATAAAAAAAAAGCCTCAAACAGGGAACCATGATTGTCATGGAGCCCGCAAGGCTAACCGCCGCTCTAGCGGGGAAAATGGCCTTAAAACGATCATTCATTCATTCATTCATTCATGTACTTTGACGTGCTCCACAAACTGCTGAATGCTCCCATTAGAAGGTCCATTACAGGTGTGAACATTGTAATACTAACAGTATCATCGGCACATCTGCACGTAGAATTTTATCTCAAACCACAAAGTTACGATTTTCACTTTTTGTTCCACTGTGAACACCATAGTTGACGTAGGGCCCAACTGACTACTTGTTAGAAATGGCAAAGCAGCAGCACCACCACCACCACCACCATAACAAGAGAGAAGGGTAGAGCATTAGAAACCACAGTATATCAGGCTTCTCAAATAGTCCACTTTTTTGAAACACCCTGTACACATTGCAGCGAACAGCAACATTATACTGGAATAACAACGACAGATTAATGAAACTAATAGCAGATAACGAGCACATGTGCACGTACATGAGGAAAACATGATGTGAGGGTGAAAATGTGCAACCCAATCATTAAACTTTTAGCATTGATGGGTGTGAAGGGATTACCATATCTTGCATGGAATTTCCACTCCATGATGGACTACTCTCTGGGGAGATACAGCACGAGGCCTTCTCACCCAGTGCTCCGTCTGCACTCTCCACTGGACTCTGTGCGCCACGACCTTGCATCGTGGGTTCAGCCACCTCTGTATAAGGAAACAATACTCAATTGTCAACATCAAGCATGGCAGCACCGTTTTTTTTGGTTTTTTAAAAAATTGTACACATAGTCGAGGCACATGGAAGACCTAGTATTAGTACATTGAACGTATCAGGACACAGCAGGACAAAGGGAACAGTTGAGAGAGGGGGCAAACACCAACAGCAGAGTTGAAGGCCAAGACAGAAGCAGACTTCAACAAACAACGGGTGTGGGGAGGAAAACGAGGGGCAGGAGAGTATGCATTGGGTGGACAAGATGGATGCAGAAGGAAACTCTCAGGAGGAAAAACTGGAAATTTGGAAGGAGGAAGGCTTGGGGAGGGGGGTAAAGGGTTAACGAGGGTAGAAAACATCATGGTTTTGGATTGGGAATGATCTGAGATGGTGGTGAATAGCCGTCTTGAAGAAGGAAGAATGGAAGGCAGAATGAGAAAAGATTGAAGAGAATGTTAAAGTTGGTTCCACAGGCAGGAGAAAAGAAAAACTAATGAGTGGAAGTGAGCAGTGATCCTGGATTTAGGTAGTTACACCAGAAGGGGGTTGAGGGTGGACCGTATGTGCCCTGCAGAAATAATGGGGTGTGGAGGAACCACGGAAAGAGCAGAAGATGCAAGACCAGAACGGAGGCAGTAGAAGAGATGTTTAAAAAAAACCTGAAAATAAAAACAATGTTTGAAATCCCCCACCCCCCAACCCCCCACCCAAAAAAAATTAATGCGGTATTAAACTAGTATCTGTCACCATTGATTCTCAAACTGAGGAATGACAAGCCCCACGGTGAGTGGGAAGTGAAGGGGGGAGGGCAGGGGGATTTATCCTGGGAATTGGGGTGTGATTTATCCAGGTTTGGCCCCTTAGGTCTGAGACAGTCCTCGGAGAGAGGGGAAATGTTGCGGGGATGTCATATGGGTCAAAGGGAGTAACACGTGATATGTCATGTCTCCCATGACATATCACGTGCCTTCGATACGGTCTGGCACCCAGCTCTGCTCACCAAACTCTCCTCCTATGGTATCCATGGAAATCTCCATGCATGGCTTGCGGACTTCCTCTCTGGTCGTAGTCAACATGTGGCCCTGAATGGATTTCTCTCATCTCCCCTTCCTGTTCAGGCTGGAGTTCCCCAAGGCAGTGTGCTGGGCCCTGTGCTTTTTCTGGTCTTTATCAATGATCTCTCCGACTCTCTGGAAAATCCTCTATCTCTTTGCTGATGACTCCACTCGATGCCGCTCCATTCCTCTTCCCTCAGATCGGCAGTCTGCAGCCTCCTCACCCTCTGCAGACCTGGACAATATCACAGACTGGTCAAACAAGTGGAACATGTCTTTCAATCCTGACAAATCTCACACTCTTACTATGTCTCTCCGAAAAGATCGACTGGACAACCCTCCCATCTACTTTCTTAACAATCCTCTCCAAGAAGTTCTGTCGCTCAAGCTTTTGGGTCTCACTATCTGCCATGATCTTTCTTGGGAAAACCACATTTCCAAGCTGGCCTCCAAAGCCAGTCGCCGACTGGGCATCCTCCGTCGTGCGAAGTCCTTCCTAGGCACACCTGAGCTCCTCACCACATACAAGGCTTTCATCCGCAGCTCAATGGAATACTGTTCTCCCCTATGGGCTGGTGCTCCTGCCTCACACCTGGCTCGGCTTCACGCTGTTGAATCCAAAGCTTTCAGAATCATTGGAATCTCCCGCGATGAAGCTATCTCTGAGGGCCTTTCACTCACTCACCGCAGGCAGGTAGGTGGTTTTTCTGTCTTCTACCGACTCCTCTCCAGCCTTGCTCCCCCAACTCTCTCTGTGCTGTCCCCCAAATATTCCTACAGGTCGCACAAGATCTGCCAGCCACCCTCTGATGGTTAAACTGCCGAAATCTCGGCTCTCTGCTCACCTTCACTCTTTCATTCCTCTTTTCTCCCGCCTCTGGAACAAACTCCCACACTCACTTCAATCACACTCCTCCCTCCAGGTCTTTAAAACAGCTGTTCACCACCATCTCTTATCTTCCCCCATCCAAAACCTTGATCTTTTCTACCCCCACTAATTCACCCCAGATCCACCTTGTTTGAAATTCCAACTTCTTTCCTGGACGTCCTGGCAGTGTCCATATGTTTTATACCTCTCCCACCCCCCTCCCCCCCCCTTCCCATGCCTCCTCCCCAAAGCCCTCTCCCTCCCACAGTTCTCTCGATGTCTCCATGTCTCTCGGTCCCTGCTCTCAAATGTTGTGTTTGTGTCCTTCCCCCTCTCCCCCCATCTTGTCTACCGCTCCCAATGTTATTTGTTTTATGTGTCTGTTTGTCTTTCTGTGTGATTAATGTTCGCTCTTTCACGAGCCTCGACCTTGTATACAAAAACAAAAAAAAAACAGTGCAGATATTTCATTGTTAAATGTTCAGCATAAGAGTATAGTATTTGTGTACAAAGATTACAACGTGTCGAGGTATGTCGAGACAGATTTTAGTTGGACCATTCAATCCTCTGCCATCTCCGTTAAATGTTCCTTCAATCCATCAAAGTCATGCACGGTCTCTGGGCTGCTTAAGCTGGAAATCGGTATCTCCCCAGGATGTGGAAAAAGCAGTGACAGCACATGAAAGGAGTTCGTCGGTAGTTGAGCGCTCGCTGGAGTGATGATCAAGATCGGCGGATGGAGATAAAGTGTTCAAGAACGACAGACGATAAAAAGTGCAAAAAGACCGATATTAAAAAGCGCATATGAGCGACTGGATGAAAGAAGCTGGAGAACGCTCGGAGACGCGGACAAAATTGCTCCCAAGAGTCCCGAGAAAGGAGTTTTTGTGTTTGTCTCGGTGCTGCTGGATGCGCCGAGCTTGTAGAGAGGGCGGCTGAGACGTACCTCGCTGAACAAGCCGTGTTTCTTGTTCCTTCCTCGGTCGACGTGCAGAACGACAAGTCACCTCATGCAGGGACTGGATCCAAACCACCTCCAGACACTTTGTCAGGCTCTCACGTCTGGGTTTTCTGATCGTCTGTTGTGTATTTCCAGTGTGTCGTGAGTGCTCGCTTGTCGAGTGGATGGTTGTGGGAGATGGATTATCGTGGACATGGGGGAATCATAACTGTATCACTACATCTGTATCTGATTGTTATAGTACAGTATGTACTGTACATTGATTCAGTAATTCCTGTTGAGACGCGTTTCTCTCTCCTCCCCCATTTATTAAATCTGATTACTTTTTCATTAACTTGTGCCGACTGGTTCATCATTTGGCTATTAATCCCAGCATGGATAAAACGCACGATTGTGCCTGTGGGAAATTGGTGTCATTACCTCACAGGACACTTTAGAAAATTACTGCCGCATCACCCAAGGCACCGCTCAGGCTTTCCATCTTGTTTCGAAGAGTGATCCGGGCAGAGCATCAGAGACTCATCAGAGCTAAGTGTACCTCAAAAACGGAAGGAAATATTAATTGATCAATTCAGCTTTTCTGGTGTATGGCGTATGGTCTCTTTCGACAATCCGTCGCTAAATTGGTGATCGAGTGTAGGATTTGACTGAGTCCACCCCCGGTCAACCATAACATTGGTTCGTCAGGATTGGGATTGGGACACTTTCGGTCAGTTCGCTGCACGCCCCAATAGCGGAGGGGTCGCACACCCCAGCAGCGGAGGGGTCTCACGTACCAGCAGCGGAGGGGTCTCACGTACCAGCAGCGGAGGGGCCGCACGCCCCGGCAGCGGAGGGGCCGCACACCCCAGCAGCGGAGGGGCCGCACACCCCAGCAGCGGATGGGTCTCACACCCCAGCAGCGGAGGGGCCGCACGCCCCAGCAGCGGAGGGGCCGCACGCCCCGGCAGCAGAGGGGTCTCACGCCCCAGCAACTAACGGTGCCCCCAATTGTAATGCTACCCCAGTTTCTTCCACCCCGAGGTTACTAAACAACCATTTAGGTTTTTCTCCTTTTTCTGCCAATTTCTGAGCTGTATCACAGAGCCGGCTGGGACTTTCGGAATGGAACTTTGCATCAATAGATGACAATAAAAAGTATGGCGGGGTTGACATAATTTTTTTGACGTTGACCAATTTTTAAGGTTATGACCGAATTATCAACCCAGTGTGCTACCTGTGCTATATGTAACCCAGTGCTACCTCACGCATGGTCGAATTGTCGGCGACCAAACCGACACCCCTCATTGTCTTTGCTGGTGGGGAGGATGACTGTGACACCCTGCCAGGACTAAAAACAACAACTTGCAAAGGGCAGATAAGCTCCCTTTCGGGTGCAAACAGCCATCCAGTACGGAGATTGTCTCCTAAAAAACACCCAATGGGGATAGGAAAATATATTTTTCCGTAAGGCCTAGTTACACCCTCCTGCGCAGTGGTCCTGTGAAGGTTTGCCAGTTTTTCCTCTTCTTCTTTTTCTCTGTAGCCCTTCACATTTGGTGGGTCTCAGCCTTGTTCGGGGCGATTTTCAATGAGAAAAGGGTTCCGCGAAAACGACGTTTGAAAGCCAGCGTCTTCCACAACATGAACTAACTTTTGTTACAGTAAAACGCTTCTGCAGCTACTTTTCAGAAGTATTCCTACAAAGTGCTCAACCATTGCATAGCACGACTATCACTACTCAGCCAAAGAGGAAGCATTTGGCTCTAACGAATCCTACAATTCAGATCCCCAAATTCACAAGGTGCAGGTTTTACTACCGTGCCGTCTTGGCAATTCTCTCATATATTAATAGAAATTAACAAACTTCAACATGTCTTTGCTTTCACTCAAATCAACAAGTCCTCATTCAGTTGACTCCAATTGTCTGGACATTTTCCGCTCATTCCGTGGGGGCGAAGTCAAGGAAGTGTGAGCACTTCACTTCCCTCAATGCATAGCTAACGATCCTTTATAATACTTACGAACCTTTCATGGAAGCATCCAGGTTGAGCAAGATGAAGTTATCTGAACCGTCGCTGTCCAGCGAGATGGTGTCATCTGTAAGGCAGCCATCAGACAAGGCGGTCTCCAAGGACATCTCAGAAGATGTCCGTGGGATGAGTTTGAACTTGCCCTGTGGAAAGCTTTGTGAAGTTTGCTCCCATGGCCTCAGCAGGGCTTCTTTGCTGCCATGAAAGTACAAAAGCATCAACTCTACGTGCCACAGTGTTTAAAAAATAGAAATCAAAACATCATCTCCAGAAAACTTAAACCCAGAGGATTGAAGATTCAAGTGTAAGATTAATCACCACGTAAAAAGTTAGATGACGATAAATCATTGGCACCCCATCCTCGCCACAAAATGGTTCAACCTGCTCACGGAGCGTCCTGGCTTCATTCGGTGACGCATCACGATTGGTCCTTTGTCGTAAGCTACTCAGTAGATAAAAAAACTACCCGGACAACACTTCCATCAGCAAGTTGTACACTTACTCTCAAGGATACATCACAAACAAAACTATAACGGCACTAGGTAGAGAGCATACCTCCGCCAGGCTGAACAGTTTGTTTTGTATCCCACTGATAGGTCAGATCTGGATTCGGACCTGAACATCTAATCACTTGGTCTTGTCGCCTAACCAACTCCATCCACCTACATTTGTCATAACTTGTCCACAATTTTTTAAAATATGGTATAATATCGTTCTTTCGCCCTCTCACTCAATGATGACGAATCACTTTAAAATTTAAATAAAATCCCGCATCCGGCTCTTCACGAACATCGATTATATTCGTCCACCAATCAATTCCCACACCCAACCTCCCCACCAAATTTCGTCCGAATCTGCATCCAAATATCCAACTCAATAGTCAATGTGCATCCAAATATCTAACCTGTGTAAACATATCTATATATGTGCTTTTAACCATTTTGAATAATTTGTTAAAACTTCTTCCAGATAAGCCCTCCTTAAACGGCTCTGTAGAGCTTCAACTACAATTTACAGTAGGTCCTCCTTAAACGGCTCTGTAGAGCTTCAACTACAATGTACAGTAGGTCCTCTTTAAACGGCTCTGTGGAGCTTCAACTACAATGTACAGTAGGTCCTCTTTAAACGGCTCTGTGGAGCTTTAACTACAATGCACAGTAGGTCCTCCTTAAACGGCTCTGTGGAGCTTTAACTACAATGCACAGTAGGTCCTCCTTAAACGGCTCTGTAGAGCTTTAACTACAATGTACAGTGGGTCCTCCTTAAACGGCTCTGTGGCGCTTTAACTACAATGTAGAGTAGGTCCTCCTTAAACGGCTCTGTAGCGCTTTAACTACAATGCACAGTAGGTCCTCCTTAAACGGCTCTGTAGAGCTTTAACTACAATGTACAGTCGGTCCTCCTTAAACGGCTCTGTGGAGCTTTAACTACAATGCACAGTAGGTCCTCCTTAAACGGCTCTGTGGAGCTTTAACTACAATGTACAGTAGGTCCTCCTTAAACGGCTCTGTGGAGCTTTAACTACAATGCACAGCAGGTCCTCCTTAAACGGCTCTGTGGAGCTTTAACTACAATGCACAGTAGGTCCTCCTTAAACGGCTCTGTGGAGCTTTAACTACAATGTACAGTGGGTCCTCCTTAAACGGCTCTGTGGAGCTTTAACTACAATGTACAGTATGTCTTCCTTAAACGGCTCTGCAGAGCTTCAACTACAATGTACAGTAGGTCCTCTTTGAACGGCTCTGCAGAGCTTCAACTACGATGTACAGAGTGCTACCAGGGCAGAGTGCTACCTTAAACGGCTCTGTGGAGCTTTAACTACAATGTACAGTAGGTCCTCCTTAAACGGCTCTGTGGAGCTTTAACTACAATGCACAGCAGGTCCTCCTTAAACGGCTCTGTGGAGCTTTAACTACAATGCACAGTAGGTCCTCCTTAAACGGCTCTGTGGAGCTTTAACTACAATGTACAGTGGGTCCTCCTTAAACGGCTCTGTGGAGCTTTAACTACAATGTACAGTATGTCTTCCTTAAACGGCTCTGCAGAGCTTCAACTACAATGCACAGTAGGTCCTCCTTAAACGGCTCTGTGGAGCTTTAACTACAATGTACAGTGGGTCCTCCTTAAACGGCTCTGTGGAGCTTTAACTACAATGTACAGTATGTCTTCCTTAAACGGCTCTGCAGAGCTTCAACTACAATGTACAGTAGGTCCTCTTTGAACGGCTCTGCAGAGCTTCAACTACGATGTACAGAGTGCTACCAGGGCAGAATCAAATTGTGAATCGCTGGTCTTTTAAATGATACTGTTGAAGCTTGGCCACCTTGAGTGGTACCAATCAGCCAAATGGGACCCTTTACCTGACGGACGATAGTTCCAGGTCGTGCTCACGCAAAGCATAATAAACCCAAATGAGTCGATCTTTCCTGTCTAACTGAAGCAAAAGCAGACATAGAGCACATTGTTAATGCCTCGCACTGTGTGACAGGTTTTGTGCTACAAACTATGATCAAAATGAAATACAGTATACACATCCCACATATCTATCTATAATTCCAGTAATCTCTGTGTGTTTGTTTGTTTGTACGTTTGTTTGTCTGTGACCGCTGTTTCTCGACAACCACGGGTCCGATATACTTGAAACTTGCCAGGTATATTGCTGGGGACCCGAGGATGTGCCTTTTCAAGGTTTCATATTAATCGGACAATTACTTACCGAGCTATGTCCAAAAAACGATTCAACCAATCAGAGAGCAGCGAGCTATCGCGTGTGCCGAACGTGGCGAACACACTCTGCCTCGGATGGCACATTTGAGAGCGTATTCATTTATTTCCCGTCGGCAAACTATGTTGGCGCTATGTTGGCGTTAAACGATGTTTTAAAACTAATTAAAACCCCGGGGGGATTGTCACTGTACTCGCAAGCCGTTCGCCGTTCGCTTTGGCGTTGCGAATGGACCAAAACATTTCATGAACCAAACCATTTCATGTAAAGCGTTCGCCGTTCGCTTTGGCGTTGCGAATGGACCAAAACATTTCATGGACCAAACCATTTCATGTAAATAGAGGGGGGGATATAATTTTAGATATAGATATAGTACGGGCATGCCCTAGTGGTTTTAATTTGAGAACACCGAGTAGTTCTTGTATGATGGCATCGTGTGTGTTTGTTCAGTACTAGGGCATGCCCGTACTATATCTATATCTAAAATTATATCCCCCCCTCTATTTACATGAAATGGTTTGGTCCATGAAATGTTTTGGTCCATTCGCAACGCCAAAGCGAACGGCGAACGCTTTACATGAAATGGTTTGGTCCATGAAATGTTTTGGTCCATTCGCAACGCCAAAGCGAACGGCGAACGGCTTGCGAGTACAGTGACAATCCCCCCGGGGTTTTAATTAGTTTTAAAACGGAGCTTGGCAACCGCTGGCGTTCTTTAGCCGGCAGCTTCGCCCGCCCGAACGCCGTTACAGTACCTTCGACCGCGAGTTGCTCGGACTTCACTTGGCGGTCAGGCACTTCCGCCATCTGCTCGTGCGAGTACAGTGACAATCCCCCCCCCCCCCCCTCTATTTACATGAAATGGTTTTTATTAGTTTTAAAACATAGTTTAACGCCAACATAGCGCCAACATAGTTTGCAAACGTGAAATAAATGAATACGCTCTCAAATGTGCCATCCGAGGCAGAGTGTGTTCGCCACGTTCGGCACACGCGATAGCTCGCTGCTCTCTGATTGGTTGAATCGTTTTTTGGACATAGCTCGGTAAGTAATTGTCCGATTAATATGAAACCTTGAAAAGGCACATCCTCGGGTCCCCAGCAATATACCTGGCAAGTTTCAAGTATATCGGACCCGTGGTTGTCGAGAAACAGCGGTCACAGACAAACAAACAAACGTACAAACAAACAAACGTACAAACGTACAAACAAACAAACACACAGAGATTACTGGAATTATAGATAGATGAAGCTTCTGAATACATTTAAAAAACTCGTGCGAATGGTAGGAATGTGGTAGAAAAAAGATCCATCAAGTGCATACCTGGTTTGTGTCGAGAGGCCAATCTTTGGGGGCGTCATGATCTTTTTGACACCACTGTGCATTTCCATGGGTTTTCTGCATGTCGGAGTGGATGCCGTCACAAGGAGTACCTGATTTTCGGTCGTAGTTTCGGCCTGCTGCATAGTTGGTGCTGGTTCTTCCTCTTTATTCTCAACAACTTGACCGCACGGCATTTCCATAACATCGGTCTCTTTCACTTCTGCAAACTTTCCATGTCCCTCAAACCTATCCGCAACCCCAAAAGCTTCCAACCTACTTAACTCTCCATCAAGTCCTGACCCCTCTGTTGCGAGTGATCTGTTCACAACCTTCAAATCTGTTGCCAAAATCACATTTTGTACTGAAACTTTTGGCTCTCTGCCTGGAACCACATCAGTGGATCCCTCCACAATTTCCTTCCCCACACCTGGCTGTAAAGTCGCTTCAGCCAAGCCTTCTTTAACACCTGCCGACAGCTCTTCTTCAGAGAGGCTGGTACTGTCTCTGGTAGCAGCGCACCCTTCACCCCATTTATCTTCTCCAATGCTTTGCACTCCTCCAGAACTCGGATGCATCAACAATACCAGCTCTACTCCCGGAGCCAACAGGCCGATACACAAACCAAAGTGAACGGTCTCCTGACCCAACACGTCCATGTGATCCTGCTTTAACTGTTGCTGAAGAACCTGCAGAGATTGCTGTAACCGCAGCAAGAACAAATACTGGTCGTGTTCCATCTGCACGCTGAACGATGTTGGTATATGCAACAGAACATGCAGATCTGCATCACCGTAACTTCTTTCATCTTTATCTTCCTTCAGTTCACCTTGGCAAAAGTCCGGCTCCACGCCCTCCTCCTGATTGTCCACCTGGGCCATGCCAGCCACTGTGGTCTGATCCTCTCCTGTTTCTGTATTAACTAAAGAACGAGCTAAACCTCTCTGAGTTCGACACAACCAAAGCACAATCGGAACAGAGTCCACACAGCACAAGGGCCGACCCTTGCCCTCATAATCAATCCAGAACTGTGACAGACTTACAGACCACAAGTCCTCCGAAGAAGGAGTTTTCAACAAATTTACGGAAAGCAAAGGGGATGTAGATCGAGATGCATCCGTTCTCTCTTTGTCGTTCTTCACATGCCTCAGAAACATAGGATAGAGCACTTTGAATCCCTTTTCATCCTTTGGGAAAATCGTAAAATACTCATCAAAAAGCTTTGCACGTTCAAAGTCAGCCAAGACCTTTTGAAGGTCCTGTATTTCACAGTTCGCACCAAGACGTACGTTGGTGGCGATTCCTTCAGAGATCTGCAAAGCAATTGCACGGGGCCTCTTGGGCTGGTCTGGACAGGGCTTCTCTGCTGGGAAAATCACCTGTAATCAAACAAAAGCAACACAGGCTCCGAAACCATATCTGGGGGGGTGCTTGATAAGCGCAACGTCACTTGGTGCAAGCAATAAAGCCCGACTTTAAAGGTTCACCTGCCAATTTGCAGAAGGCCTAGCATTTTGGAACGTGCAGCTATCTTACTGACGGCAGTTTTAACAAAGACAAAGACAAGGTCCACAAAGTATCAGCACGCACAATAACCTTACTTGCCTTGGGGTCTAAGTATTCCGGTGCGATGCAAGTGAAAAGTCTTGGCACCCAACAAAATAATTTCTACTGAGGTCCCAGAGCTTAAAAAGTGTTGGTGCCATTTGCACATTTGAAGAACTAGTACACCTGCTCACTATGGGAGCAGCAGGAAGGGTCATTCCTCTTTGGGGTATATAGATTACAGTAGATCTATGGTCTGTCTCAAGAACATTGGGTGTTCATTTACCAAGTTTCTCGTGGAGGGATCGCCAAGTGGTTTACGCATTCGAGCAAGCACTCCATTCAAAACCGTGAAGGAACGGCTGGCTTGGCAAGCACTAGCTAGGTGGTTGGTAAATGAGCACACCCTGGGCTTTCTCCCTTTCAGCTTCAAGTTAAACAGCAGGAGCGACTTTCAAAAGTTCGCCATGAAAAACACCACATTAGCGGCAGGAAGGGTCATGTTATTAACCTAACTAACCCTTGTGGGGTATCTAGAGTACAGTATATCTTCACTCAGTTCTGAAAGTAAAATTTACCTTGTGGATGTCTGGGTTCCTCCAAATTTCTTTATTTAGTGTTATAAAGAGCTTTAGTGACCGTTTAAAAAGCTAATCATACGCATTAGTGGTTTATAATATTTTTGCTTCTGGTAGAGGCCAGACCGTTACTCCCACGAACACGCCATGATGAGCTATTTATAAATGCCGACTCGACGTTTGTTCAAGGAGGAAAAACCCCTTGGGGAGGTGGAAACGGAAGCCTCTCCTCAGTGAAAGACACATGAAAGCCCGCTTGGAGTTTGCAAAAAAGCACCTAAAGGACTCTCAGACTGTGAGAAACAAGATTATGTGGTCTGATGAAACTAGGATTGAACTGTTTGGCTTCCGTCTGGCGACTCTGCCATAAAGCCCAGATCGGTGGAGTGTTGCAGTGATGGTTGTCCTTCTGGAAGTTTCTCCAATCTCCACACAGGATCGCTGGAGTTCAGCCAGAGTGACCATCGGGTTCTTGGTCACCTCTATTACCAAGGCCCTTCTCCCCCGATTGCTCGGTTTGGCCGGGCGGCCAACTTTAGGAAGAGTCCTGGTTGTTCCAAACTTCTTCCATTTAAGAATTATGGAGGCCACTGTGCTCTTGGGGACCTTCAATGCAGAAGAGATTTTTTTGTAGGCTTCCCAGATCTGTGCCTCGACACAATCCTGTCTCTGAGCTCTGCAGGCAGTTCCTTCGACCTCATGGCTTGGTTTTTGCTCCGATATGCATTGTCAGCTGTGAGACCTTATATAGACAGGTGTGTGCCTTTCCAAATCATGTCCAATCAATTGAATTTACCACAGGTGGACTCCAATCAAGGTGTAGAAACATCTCAAAGATGATGAAGAGAAATGGGAGGCACCTGAGCTAAATTTCAAGTGTCAAAGCAAAGGGTCTGAATACTTATGTAAATGTGATATTTCAGTTTTTTCTTTTTAATAAATTTGCAAAACTTTCTAAAATCCTGTTTTCTCTTTGTCATTATGGGGTATTGAGTGTAGATTGATGAGGGAAAAAATGAATTTAAACGATTTCAGCATAAGGCTGCAGCATAACAAAATGTGAAAAAAGTGAAGGGGTCTGAATACTTTCTGAATGCACTGTATTCATGCTTGTGACCAGGACATGTTTGGCATAAACTCACTACGTGCATTTAAATGAAGGCTACTTTGTGCGTGCATTTAATTTTCTTAAATTTGTTTGGAAAAAGAAAAACACATATCAACCTTATGATGATTTTCTTTTTTTTTCGTCATTTACATGTAAGAAGTTTTACATGCAGTTAATTATGTTTTAAAATGCTTAGAGTGTACAATGTATGTGCAGCAGCAAGAAACTGTCATGAATAATTATACTGGTATATAATTTGGACCAAGATGGTGTAATAGATTATGTCAAGATCAAGATGAGAGAAATTTGTAGAGAATGTATTGGTATCATATCATTTGTTCTTTAATTTCCAAGTGTTCCACATTAGTAAATAACTGCAGTGTTCATATAAGTTATCATAAGTTATATAAGTTATATAATATAAGTATATATAAGTATATAAGTAAGTATACCCTTATAAGGTATACCCTTATACCCTTATAACCTAATAACCTTATAACCTTATTACCTTATAACCTTATTAACCTTATACCATTATACCCTTATACCCTTAGTATACCCTTATAAGTATAAGTATACCCTTATATATATTAAGCCTGGTGTTGGCTTAGCGGTTAGGGTGCCGGCTTGGGATCCTAGGATCCTGGGTTCGAATCCCGGTCGATCGCTGAATTAACGCCAGGGGGGGTTGACTCAGCCTGTCATCCTTCCGAGGTCGGCAAATTGAGTACCAGCTTGCTGGGATGAATGACCACGGTGTGTACCCCGGTTTAGAATAGGTACACCGTATCCCTGTGCATCGTAAGTGCGTGACCAAGGGTTGGCGTCAGGAAGGGCATCCGGCCATAAAAACATTGCCTCAAACAGGGAACCATAATTGTCATGGGGCCCGCAAGACTAACCCCCGCTCTAGCGGGGAAAATGGCCTAAAAACGATCATTCATTCATATAAGTTATCAGCAGCTGCCAACACATACAGGTACATTGCCATTTGATGAAATCAGTCACACATTTATCTCAGCAGTGCATGATACTGATTACATAACTTTGCAGGTGTACTCATACAGTATGATTATGTGAAGCTTTTCTTTATGTTATACAAGCGTTATGCCTAGGTCCCCCATCGGTGAAGTGATGTGCGTTGACAAAGTGGAAGACGCAAGGCGGCCATCTTGGATTTTGACGTGGCGACCCAATTTTCAATAGCGTTCTTCCTTATGCCAAGATACAACCACACACCAGATTAGACGTTGGTACTTCGCTTATTTTTCAAGATGTTCCGCTCACAAGGTTCAGACATACATGGTGGTGGCCATCTTGGATTTTGACGTGGCGACCTAATTTTCAATAGGGTTCTTCCATATGCCTAGTTGCACCCACACACCAAATTATAATTCGGTCCTTCGCTTACGCATGCATGGACAGACATATTTCGCTCACAAGGTTCAGACATATACATGGCGGTGGCCATCTTGGATTTTGACGTGGCGACCTAATTTTCAATAGGGTTCTTCCATATGCCTAGTTGCACCCACACACCAAATTAGAATTCGGTCCTTCGCTTACGCACGCACGGACGGACGGACGGACGGACGCACACACGGAAGGAGGGGAAAACCATAGTCCCCCTTTCGCCCGTGCGACGGGGGACAAAAAGTGCAATATACAGTACTTGTGATTTTTTCATAACTTTAACTTTTACGGAAACCTACCATTTTGGTGAGGTTGCGTTATTCAAGCAATGATTAACTTCAATACAAATGAAGCATTCTGGTGCATTTACAGTATGTCCATAAATGGAAATGTCAGCGTTTTGGTTAATGTTCATAAAAGTAGGCCTGTAGTAGTGCAGGGAGTCCTTTTAGATCTTCCTGAGTAGTGTAACATAGGTAGTAGTGCAGATTTAATACTAAATTGGGCACTGTAATTATTTTCTCATTGTTAAGGAAACATATTCCTTCTACATTTATTAAAAATGTGAATAAATCTGGATCTTTCACAACTGATCTTCAAATTGACAAACTGTAACGTAACTAAACGTAACATAACTAACCTTGTTTTTTTGGCCATGCTTAAAACTGAACAGAATAAATGTCATAAGTTATATGCCAAAACACTTGCCAAGATGCCAGCAATAACAGAAATATTTCACTTGGTTTTATTTTTATTACATGTGAGGAAACTTTTTTGCCAAAAACTTGCAAATCATTGTTAGACAATCGTTGCAAAAAAAACAAAAAAAACAAAAAACGCTTTAAACTTCATTCCCAACATAATTGGTCGAGTCAAGAGTCGCATCGAGCCGTACCTTGGACATGAGCACGTCGACACGAATGTCCACGTGCTCGTCGTGGGGCTGCGGGTCGGACGGCGAGTACAGCTGTTTGCACTGCTCCAGGCTCTGAGCGATGTCCAGCACAAGACGACCGAGCCACAGCATGCTCAGAGAGTCCACCGTCAGTTGAAGAGCGTTCAGTTGTATATACAGGTTTGAACTTGGCACTGGGATACACAGAAACATCCAATTCGTCTTTATAACATCTAGAGCTCGTCTATGTATAGAGAAAGGGACGAGGTTTTAGAATAACAAACCAATTGGCAAACTATTCCACAAGCCTTGACTTTGCATAGAAAATAGAAATGTTCTGAGGTGTGCGAACTGCCGTGAGAATAAAGACGAAGTGTACAAAAAGGGTGGACAAGTGGACAAGGCAAGATGACGTACAAAAACGTATTTAAAAAATAAAACGAATAATGATTTATTTTAACGACAAATAGAGAGAGACCTCTAGAGAGAAAGAGAGAGAGGGAGAGGGAGAGATAGGGAAGAGGAAAAGGAGGAGAGATCTCCACAAGACGGTAACAAAGGACAAAGACCAAAATGGTGCATTCAACGGTGGCACAAGAAACGCAAACAGCATTGAGCTTACCAGGAAACGGCATCTCATCAGGAAAATAGTACTCTGTAAACTCTGCGTAGATGGCAGCGATGTCTGGCGGCAAAAGCAGAGGAGACTTATTACAAGAAATGAGTTTTTCCGGTGGGTTACGCTGAACCTCCATTGTGGAAACCTACACGCCACACGAAGAACCGCGTCATGCCATTTTACACCGAGAACCCATCCCGAGCCAAGACGCAGGGGTTCCTGACACATCTGACCTGATACACGTTCAAGTCCTCGACGCGTAGCACCACGCAACTCGAGAGCAGCTTCACACGTTCCACGTGACGTACGCCCGAGGTAGGAACGGCACGCTGGCCCGGCTCTTCACCTTTCGTACCGACTCGTTCCTTTGATTCTGGTGAGAAGCGTGGATGATAAAAACTCGCGCCGTATCCTTACATCCAGCACACGTACATTTGCTGGTAGGCACTGACCGGGAGAGGTAGGGGACCGACTTGCCGAGGTCTCGTGTGCGTTCTCGCTCTCAGGGCGGTGGCTTTCGCGCCCTCCCGCCTCGGGCAGCCGCTCGACCAGGTCACGAAACCGTGCCCTGAGGATCTTGGCCCAGGCTCCCCGTCGTTCCGTAGCGGCCGAATGGTTCTCCCAATGTTTGCAGCTCGCTCCTTGTAAAAAAACAAACGATACGAGCACCACACGGGCATGCACTATTGAACCCAACAGCACAGCAACACCTCATTTTCTCCATAAAACCACAAAACAACCCAAACATGGCAATATTCTCTTCCTGTCATATACCAATAATTTTGACTGATTTTGGAAGTGCAATTGAAATAGTAGGTGCGTCACAATCACAGCAATATGTTACGTGTGATCGAGACATTTCATCAAATAAACGTCTGTCCCGCAACACAAGATTATTCAAAACTTGCTTTTAATCAATAAGATTTATGAATGCTGAATGCATATTTAATAGAAAATAAAATAACCAAAACAAAATCAACACCTCGTTTTTAATGTGTACATTAAAAAATAAATAATGAAAAAAACCATACAATTTGACGAGAATGCATTTTTGACTCCACCCGTGTTGGATGTCAACCCATGACTGTTGGGTTTGATCTCAATTAGAGGTCACGTGACAAATTAAAGGTCACATTAAAAACGGTTTGAGAGAGAAGTAAAGGAGAGACAACATCAGATGCTTCTAATTCAAGTTGTGATCTGGAAAATGCATTTCAAAGGGCACATAACCTTTGACCTGTTGAACCCAATATTGAATCAGTTCATATTTGTATTGCAGTCCATACTTGTGCAAAGTTTGGTGGAAATCCCTGAAGTGGTTCACAAGTTATCATGGCAACAAAAAAACCGATAAGTTACTGACGCACGGGCACAATGCTTTAGGCCTTCGGCTGCGGACGCATAAAAATAAATCCGCATTTACACAAATCAACAGCTTCATTGATTAAATGAGAAAAGGACAGAGGGACCAGCCGGGGAAGCCATCACACAAAATCATCAAAATAATAGTAATAATAATAATAATAATAACAATACTGTACTAAACAAGAGCGAAGTCAATGGCAGGCCATCGCAAATCCCCACACTTCCCACCAAAAGCAAAGTTGAAAGCTGGCAGAAGGATACACAAATTGTTTTTACCTGTTTCACCCTGATAACCTCAAGTCCCCACCCACTGGGGCATGAACCAGAGTACGAAATCCAATAAATTGTTACATATTTCATGTGTACCTCAATGAATGAATGAATGAATGATCGTTTTAAGGCCATTTTCCCCGCTAGAGCGGGGGTTAGCCTTGCGGGCCCCATGACAATCATGGTTCCCTGTTTGAGGCAATGTTTTTATGGCCGGATGCCCTTCCTGACGCGAACCCTTAGTCGCCTCTTACGATGCGCAGGGATACGGTGTACCTATTCTAAATCGGGGTACACACCGTGATCATTCATCCCAGCAAGCTGGTACTCCATTTGCCGACCTCGGAAAGATGACAGGCTGAGTCAACCCCCCTGGCGTTAATTCAGCGATCGACCGGGATTCGAACCCAGGATCCTAGGATCCCAAGCCGGCACCCTAACCGCTAAGCCAACACCAGGCTCATGTGTACCTCAATGGTGTTTGCATATAAAAAGAGTTATTTAAAAATGTTTTAAAATGTGCCCATAATCAATTCTTTTTCAGTATTTGACCTTTTGACCCTGCCCCAGGGGACGGGGCCAAAATGATACTGCTCTTGCACCTTAGTGCCATGTGGTGATCATAACTACCATGTTTGGTGAATTTCTGCACAACCGTTTATGAGGAGATAGCATGAGGACAGACAGAAGGATGGACAGACACAGACAGACAGACAGAGCCAATTATGATGTCTCCTGTATTTTTTCAAAAAGCATGGGAATAATAAAGGTACCATCAGATCTCCAACAGATTAACAAACCGACTTCCAATTATCCCTAGTCAGGGGTTACGCTTAATTTGGTTTTTTTTGGTGGCCCGACCGTATATTATTTGTTGGTGAATCAAACTGCATAAAAATCAGTATCCACGTTTAAATTATTATTTCTCACGACACCAAGAGATCAAATTTGAGTGCTTTTCATATCAGCAACCTCGCAACTCGCAATCACAGAACACTCCCGTCAGCTGTTCAATCGTCTACCTACTAATTTATAGCAAAATAATACTTGGACAATTTAAATGTTTGCTGCATAAAAATCTCTTGACATGTTAACCCATTTGTTGCATTTTCCAAAACAATTGTTAGCTCTGCAAAACTTTCAGCTATTGACGAGATCATTGTAGTCATTAAATCTCGAAAATAGTACTAAAACACATGTCACTGTAAAACTTGAGTGCTTTTATTTGATGAATATTCAGTTTTTTAAAATATTGGGTCAAAATTTGATGTAAAGAATAGTCAATTTAACACAATGTGAATTTGCGTGATGAGCATGTGGCTAACGATGTGATGCGTGCATATTGCAAGCTCACGGCCTTGATTCTATATCCCAAGGCGGAGTTAGGGGCATGCAAGCCAAGCTTGGTCTCACACCTGTGCTGTATATACAACTGAAGCGCAGCTGAAGCACGCGCTCGCAGGGCAAGCAGCCGCCATGTTGGAATACCCTTCCCTCGAGAGAACGCGAGAGGTACAGGCACAGCTGAGAGTCTGATAAGCGTGAACGCATATGAACGCATATGGACTTTATCCGGTTCCGTTGACAGATTGATTCACATTTGTTTTCCTCTTTTGGTTGTTTGTAATAGTTGGTGTTGGGCTAGCGGCTAGGGTGCCAGCTTAGGATCCAAGGATCCTGGGTTCGAATCCCGGTCGATCGCTGAATTAACGCCAGGGGGGTTGACTCAGCCTGTCATCCTTCCGAGGTCGGCTAATTGAGTACCAGTTCACTGGTAATTCCCTGCTTGTCGTAAAAGGCAACAAACAGGGTTGGCGGCAGGAAGGGCATCCGGCCGTAAAACATTGCTTCAAAAAGGGGACCAAAAAACAACAACAACCACGGTCCCCGAAAAGGCCAACCCCCGCTTTGCGGGGAAAAATGGCCTCTAAACGGTGGTGGTGGTGGTGGTGGTTGTTTGTAATAGAGCTACAAAGGTGACTGACTAAACTGAGATTCCGATTTTATTAAGTCAGAAGCGTCAAATTGAGTTGGTCTGCGAGAATAACTGAGTCTCACCGCCCCCAATAAAATGGAATGAAAGTGTGGTGGGGGGACGAAGGGGGAATTCCTGTGATTGCAGCTGAAATCACAGCAGAACACTGAACATGAACGCCATCTTTTTACCTGAAACCAGTAAGCTGAATACCCTACCTGGGCTATGACAATCCAAGATGGAGGTAATGACTAATCTCTGGTGCAGCTCGCTACCCACATATCACCACAGCGGGGAATGTTCCAGTTATAGATACTGCTCAGTCGGTGTGTTCCATTACCAAGCAGCTTGTTGAGCACTCGCCAAGTGGCTTAAGCACTCAAGAATGGCTGGATTGGCAAGCTGATTGGTAATGGAACACACCTGGATAAGCTGTTTACCACCTTTACCTTTGGAGTTTATTTTGGCTGGCGGTGTTGGTGAGATTAACCATTATGATTATGGGATTACCGTTATTATAATGGCATAAAAATTTAAAATATATTCACAGGAGCGGTCAAGAGGAATCACTTTATTATTTTTAATACTGCCAATGATTGTAGTTATTATTTTCTTGCACCATTTGAATCGGCCATTGAAAAACGTCACAAGGTAAAACGATGGATCAAGCTGCTATATATACACCTTCCCAAGGCGGGAACAGACGATAAAAACGGGAATTCCTCCATTTTTTTTGCAGTCAATTGAAGTCATTAGCAACGTAGGCTCGGTGAATGTGAAAATAACACGGAGACTTCTTACTCGTGATACAATTTAGGGTACTGGAGCGTCATTCGTAATACCCTCGTACACCAGCACCGAAAGCGGCGATCCTACACGGTACATGTTCACGAAGATAATTTGAATCATGCGACTTTGGGAACAAATGAAGTCACTACAACCTTTACCGTATGACCCGTAGTCCGCTTGACAAGTTTAGTTGGTTGAGATTGCATAATGATAACGACGGAATACATCGAAGATTTTGATAAGTGGCCACACAGGCCACCTAGGACCAGGTTTTGGTGGCCAAACGTAGGTTTTGGTGGCCAAACGCAGGTTTTGGTGGTATTTGGCACCCGGGCCACCACTTGTTTCTAACCCTGCTCATTGATTATTATGAGATGACAAATTATATTCAAAGTGACATTTGACTGTAATCCGTCAAATCAAAGCAACTCAGTCAGTAGGACTCGTCTCGAGTATTTTATTTTATTTTTTTTGTATACTGAATCGAGGCTCGTGAAAGAGCTAACATTTATTTCACAAACAAATCAACCAGACAAACAAAATATACAAAAAGAGGGAGCGGAAGACAAGATGGGGAGAGAAGGGGAAGCACACAACCACAACATTTGAGAGCAGGGAGAAGTGTGGGAGGGAGAGGGCTTGGGGGCAGGAGGCGTGGGAAGGGGGGGGTGGAGAGGTATAAAACACAAGGGGACCGAAATTAGCAGGGGTAGAAAAGATCAAGGTTTTGGATGGGGAGGATAAGAGATGGTGGTGAACAGCTGTTTTAAAGACCTGGAGGGTGGAGTGGGATTGAAGAGAGTGAGGGAGTTTGTTCCAGAGGCGGGAGAAAAGAGGAATGAAGGAGTGAAGGTGAGCAGAAAGTCTTGATTTTGGCAGTTTAACCATAAGAGGGTTGCAGGCAGATCTTGTGCGACCTGTAGGAATATTTGGGGGACAGAGCCCAGAGAGGGCTGGGGGGGGCAAGGCCAGAGAGGAGTCGGTAGAAGACGGAAAGACCACCAACCTGCCTGCGGTGAGTGAGTGAAAGGCCCTTGGAGTTAGCTTCATCGCGGGAGATTCCAAATGTAGTGTAGTGTACAGAGTATGATGTCGGACTGGAGTGCACTTATTGGAGAACACGGACTCGACTCTTCAGGACTTGGAGTCAGACTCTGAATGCCAAGAAGTCGGACTCAGGCCGATTCCGGTTCAAGTCCGGCAAAATGTAGTGTACAGTAAAAAAATTTAGGTTACAAAATAAATAAAAAGTGTACAGTAAAACGTTTAGTGTACAGGAGCAAGAACCCACACATACAGTAACCAGTCCCGATTGGTTTCCCACCAAAGAACTCATGCCGTGCAACCATGAAGAAGGTGATTATAAAGGATTAGCGGCCAGAATTAAACAATCCTGCAGAAGAAAATAAAAATAACTCCGACCGACCAATGTGCCAGATTTTCGGAGATATGAAACGCAAACGTACCTTCGTGTAATGGCGTGCAATCCAAAACACATTCTGTTCTTTCAAAGAGCACTTTTAATGATTCGATGAATCACTTTAAAACTAAACACTAAATGGCTTAACTTTAAACACTATCAACGCTTTCGTTTTAAGTGCTACACAAAAATAAGGTACATTTTCCATATAATAATAAGAATGAGGTTTTGGAAAGAGACACTTGTTGAAGAGCAATAAATGAAATGGAGAAGTGAACCAGGAGGTGATGGCTCTGGTTACCTGCTCGGTGGAAAGGGTAATAATCCATAGTTAGCATATGTAGAGTGACCTGAAGGGCACCTCCAGAAACACGCCGTCCGTCACCTGCAACACAAAACCAAATGTTAGGCCGAGCCCAGCTGCGCACAAGTGGATGCCGCACCACATTCCTGATGTACACAAAATTATTCGATTTTGTAATCTATCCAGGATTTTTTTTTTTTTTTTTTTTTTTTTTTTTTTTTTGTATACAAGTTCGAGGCTCGTGAAAGAGCGAACATTAATCACACAGAAAGACAAACCGACACATAAACCGACACATAAGAAGGATTCCACCTTTCTCAACAGGTGATTTGTCATCACACAGGTGCAAGTCCAGCCTTTTTCCAACAGCATGGTAGGATGTTTCTTTCACATCGTATCGCTCAAACAGCCGGCCAATGCCCTCGCTGGAGTCGCGACCAGGACCCGGTTGTCCACCCCGTGAAGACTGTACCGTAGGCTGGGTTGATCCCACCTGCATGGGACACAAACACAGAGGACTACGTTCTGCTATCCACAAACATACCATCACCCAACTCATACATTATCGACCTCTCACAGCAGATCTTCGAACATTATCCTGACATAACACCTGCACAGATCCTCCAGCCAGATTTTTCCGTTGTTGTGCCGAACGCTCGATGCTCTCCTTCAGACTCTGCGCGTACTGCACCACGGCACACAGCTGCGAGTCTGTGAGCACCCACAGCAGGTCGTCCAGCACCAGGGTCAACTTCGATGCGAGCACGTGGCAGTCCTCCAGCTGGGAAGGAAAAGCCAGATCAAAATCAGACACCTGAACACTGAACGCAAAGGTGCTCAAAAAGGTAACTCAGATCATTCGGCAACAAGGATGTGGTTCTAGGGTAACGGTTGTGGGGGGATGGTGTAGGGGAGGTGGCGTGGGTATTGTTAGCCAGGGTGACGGTTGTGGGGGGCTTGTGTAGGGGGAGGTGTTGTGGGTACGGTTAGCTCGGGTTTTTCAGCTCTTCAGATGCGTACGGCAAGGTGGCGTCGATGTTAGCCAGCATATCTAGCAAGGTGAGATTGGTCGCCGGCAGGCCGACACAGTTGTTTGATTCACCATTCAAATCACCCGTGTCCATATGCTGGTAGTTCGACAGAGATGGTCTTCCAGATTCATGTGACGGTTGTTTCTTCTGCTTAATCGTTGGGGTGGCATCCTCTCTCAATCGTGGTGGAAAACCACAAGACCTGCAGCCGTCTCTTTTGATTCATAACAGTGCTCTGTAAAATGTTCCGAACACAAAACCAACCATATTGTAGGCCCGATCCACACTCGGGTATTTCGGACAAACATTGTCCAATTTCTGGCAGCCCTCGGCCATTGGTTTAGCATGAAACCGTCTCGGCTTGTAATACTACAACCACCAAGGATGCTTCGACCTGGTTTATTTGTAGAAATTCCAAATTTATTGGCCGTTTTCGTTTAATCGTTCCTTGATGTTATCTGTGGACAATGTGGAAGTGGCGGTCGTTTTCACTAAGTGACGTCACGGCTAATCGTGAAGAAAATTTGGACTTTAACTTGCAAAATTATCAACTTTATAAATCGCAAACCAGTAAAAGACACTTCATATCTATTTTGTAGTGTGTCAAGGGATAGATTCGTGTCGAGGTGGTCTGAGCGTTTGGGTTCCCCTTTAAAGGCATATATATTGTTACGTTTGTGGAGGTAGATGATGGAATCCCATAGAAAAGATAGGATTGTATAATTATAGCATAGACTGTGGACGAGTAGGAGACATCTCAATGTATTTAAGTAGGGAAACTGGAGCTTAAGATTGTTTATGTCTTCACACGGGGGGGAGGGGGAAGCTATGTTAGCTATGTAGGGATTAAGGTTAGTTTGCCCCCAGTATGTGATTGCCCCCTGCGGTTTTTCCCTACGTTTTTACAACTACAACAAGGCCGGCCATAAAAACCTACGTTTAAACAACAACAACTGTTCCCTGCAAGCCAGGCAGAGCCGTTCGGCAAGTAAACCCCGCCCCACCAACCTAGTCAGGAAAAAGGCCACACCCCCAGAGTGGTACGAGGGGCGTGGAAGAGCAAAGCCAGCAGGGCACGCCAGAGCTTCGTGATTGGGTCAAGGGGACACGGGGCGATTCGGTGGAACTTGGCCATTGGTCGGGGTAACGTCATGCAGAAGGTTTGAGTGAGAAACGACGGATGGACAAAGAGTCGCTCTCTCGGTGCGGGGTTTTTGGAGAGAAATGGACCTTGGAAGAAGAGTGCGTCTCTCTCGGGTGGCTCGGTTGATTCTGGCTCGGTGTTTGTGCTTGTGAGGAAAACTTTCGGAGCTTTTGTGGGAAGTTTTGCAAAGCCGGAGGGAGGAGGTGTTGTTGGTCTGTGGTGCTCTTCGGTGAAACTGGGGCCGCGTTGTGCTTGTTGGCCAGGAATTGAGGGGGGGGGGGGGGGACATTGAGGGGGGTGCTCTCACTTCGTTGATCGGCACCATTTTGGGGAGCTTCGATGCGTGGTCTTTTCGTCGACCGACCTCACCAGTTTCAACGGTCACCAAGCTCACCAAAGTGCTTGTTGGGACGCCAAAGTTGAGTGCCGGCCGGCTAAAGGAATTTCATGTTATTATCTGTCCCCTTGTCTGTATTTGAGTCTGTATGTGAGGTACCTTAAAGTAGAGAATTTTTAGTTTACCTCACCTTTCATTTTTATTCCGTGATTTATTTTTATTAAATCTTCATTGTTGCATTTTTCTTTGTTGTATCTGTCCGCTGTGGGTTTCGGATTAAACCCGTGTGCTTCGTCCAGGTAAGCATTCCGTTTCCTTCATTCCTGCGCGTGCCAAAAACAACCGCCATTTTTCGGGCAGTCGCCTCGGAATTAAAGTCCATCCGGCTATTCGTCCAAGGCTGGTCTTTATCAGCTACGGACACGACAATATATATATATATACACACACACACACACACACACACACACACACACACACACACACACACACACACACACACACACACACACACACACACACACACACACACACACACATACATACATACGGCATTTAATATGGAATATTTTTTTTGTGGGGGTGAACTTACTTTTCAAGATGTCTTAGAACCAAAAGTTCATTGGAATTATGTTGAAATTATTCTAGATTTTGTTAATGTGACCTTTAAAAGAAACAAAAACCACATTTGACATTTCGAAACAAATAAATTGATCCTTGAAAGTGATGTAAACTGATATCGAACTCAATTCATGGACAGTACTGTGTTAAACTTCTGTACGTTTTCCAGAAGTATCTCTTTATTTTGCACATTAGCCAAAATTTTTTTTAACAAAAACAAAAGTTAAATTACGACTGGGATTATGGACAGTAAAATTACAGTTCAGTACTTCATGTAACCCCCACGAGCATTCAGGAGAGCACGTACACGTCGAGGCATGCTGTTCACGAGATTTGCCAAGGTTTGGACAGGAATCGCTTGCCATGCAGTGACAATAGCCTGCTGCAATTCACGCACAGAGGTCGGCTGCTGGTCCAAGTGGTCGATTTGACGCGTTAATTCTGCCCACAAGTTCTCTATCGGATTCATATCCGGGGACATGGCAGGCCACTCCATATGCTCTACACCACGGTCAGCAAGAAAGTGTTGGATCATGCGAGCACGATGAGGCCGTGCATCGTCATCTTGGAAGACAAAGTTTCCTCGAAAGGCTGCACGAGCAAATGGAAGCAATGTTTCTTCCAGAATGGCCCTGAACTTGAACTGGTTCAGGTTTCCATTCAGAACAACCAGGTCAGTTTTGCCCCCTGCATGAAAAGCAACCCAAACGGTCACCCCACCACCTCCAGCTTGGACTTTTGGCACTATACAATCTTTGTTGTAGGCTTCCTGCACTTGTCTGCGCACTCGGACGTGGCCATCTTGACGATAGACCAGAAATCTAGACTCGTCACTGAAGATCACGTGATTCCAGTGTCCTGGCTGCCATTGACGGTGCTCTCTGGCCCACTGCAATCGGCGCTGGTGGTGTTGTCTGGTCAGGCGTGGCTTTCTCAGGGGATGCCTGGCACGATAGCCTGCTTGAACCAGTCGTTGGTTGACTAGCCTTCTGGATACAGGCACATTTGTCAGTTGCTGCCACTCAGCCCTAAGCCGATTAGCTGACTTGGTACGGCCATTGCGGACTCACCGGTGCAGCTGCCGATCATCTCTCCTTGTGGTTCTGCGGGGACGTCCTGGCCTCGGTATTGGAGTAGGGACACCCCTCTGAGCATTTCGTTTCAGGATCTTTGACACCTGACCTTGAGTGATGCCGTACTGCCGAGCAATAGCACGCTGTTTCATGCCGTAATTTCGTAAAGCCACCACTCCATGACAAACAGCATTGTCGAGTTGACGGACCATCTCCAGAGGAAGCGGCAATAACTTTTGGAGACATGCAGCAGTTGTTTTCCACTAATACAGAACGCAACAACCCTTGTATAGCCGACTGTGAAGCCAATCATCAAATGTACCTCTCCGTACATTTTGCCACGCCACCTGTGATATAATCCTGTTGTTGACTTCTTGCTGCGACAGACAATCAGTGACATGGTTCTTTTAACAAATAAATCACCAAAGTGTAAAAGAAACTCACCAGATTGATATAATGAGTTAAGGTAAAAAAAAATTCCATATTAAATGACAAGTCTGTAAAAAAAAAAAAAAAACACACACACACACACACACACACACACACACACACACACACACACACACACACACACACACACACACACACACACACACACACAAACACACAAACACACACAAACACACACACAAACACATTTACAGTCACGTGAAAAAGTAGGTACACCCCATGTAAAGTTTTGACTTTTTCAACATACAGCTATTTGATCTTCATTTCAACAATATTGATAGATAAAGGTGATATAATATAACAAATTTCATTAAACATTTACAGTTTGTAGTCCATTGTATAATTTAAATAAACATAAATGCAAATTTCGCATGTGGAAAAAGTAAGTATCTTGGAGACCTTCGAGTTAAAAATCTTGAGATCTTGGAGACGGCGGCAGGGATTTTCGAAGCTCCACACGGTCTCCACGTTTTTCGAAGTTAAGTCTGTTCACAATTGTATTTTGTCGAAACTGTATTTATCTTTCGGTGTGTGAAGTTATTGTGTGCAACTTTGGTTGTTTCTCGGTGTTTATCTTTCATAAATTGATCGTCTGTTTGCCGTGTCGCGAGCAAGGCCTTGTACAGTGTGCACTGTACAACCTTGAGGCTTTGTTTTTCTCTCAGTGGTCCGTCGTTTGTGATCCAATAACTTTCGTTCTCTGTATTCCCAGTCTTTTCACCCATAGCCTACTTCCTTGTGTAAATCTCAACTCAAAAAAAAAAAAAAAAAAAAAAAAAAAAAAAACATTTCCTTCTCTGTTCTCATTCGTTTATTCATTCTTATTCGTTCGTTCGTTCTTCGACCACGTGTTTCTCCCCCATTTCCCCAGATAGTTTTCACTCATTAACCTTCAATGTTTACACTTTCCCCTCAAGTTATGTATTCCGTCATATTTTATAACACCTTTTTCTTCTTCTTCTTTAAAAGGCTGCTTTCGACTTGCTCACCAAATCAATTCATCCCAAAAAAAATATCCATCTCCTATAGTGCCTTTGTTCTACATTCCCTAAACTCTCCTGCACTCCATCCTCCATCCAGCGTCCTTAAACGTATTTTTAACTCGAAGGTCACAAGAAACTCATTTTGCAATAAATGTTCGTTTCCCATAAATCGTACACTTTCAAAAATCCAATCTCACCCCTCCCCTCCAAATCTTCCCCATAACCCCTCCCCTCCAAATCTTCCCCATCACCCCTCCCCTCCAAATCTTCCCCATCACCCATCCCTTTCAAATCTCCCCCCTTGCCCCCTCCCTCCTAAACTACTCCCTCACCCCTCCCCGCCAAGACGCCCCCTCACCCCTCCCCTCCTAGACTCCTGCCTCACCCCTCCCCTCCAAATCTCCCCCATATCCCATCCCTTTCAAATCCCTCCCCTTGTCCCTTCCCTCCCAAACTCCCCCCTCACCCCTCCCCTTCAAATCTCCCCACCCTCATTGCTTCTCAATTTCCCCCCGCCCACTCCCCCTCCTCAAAGTGTCCTCCCCGCTTCTTCCCCCTTCAAACTCTCACCTCCATCTCCCCCAACCTTCTGCCTCGCTCTTCCCCCTCCTCAAATAACACCTCATTGTGGCTCACCCAATCACCATCAAACCTTTTGTCCGCCCCATCCTTCCCTTTCTCCGAGCTATTCTGAAATCTCTGACACACCTTCAACAGCTCTCCCTACCTCTTCCACCTCTTCCACATCTTACCCTACCCCTCCTCCCCCCTGTTCTGTATCTGATGCTCCCCCTTCCTCTTCATTAACGGTATGGACCTCAAACATCCGGGGCCTTCGTTCAAACTTAACTGATCTCTCCATACAGGTTGCTTCTGTCAAACCAGACGTGATCTGCTTAACAGAAACTTTCCTCCTTTATGATGTCTCTGATTCCATAGTATCTCTCCCGGGCTACTCCCTCCTCCGGTATGATAGACCTGAGCCTCGTCCTGGAGGCGGGGTTGCTATCTTTATCAAAAACTCTCTTCCTCACTCGCCCTGCACTGCACTCTCTCCACCTCACCCCCAGGAATACCTCTGGCTACGGCTTCCCCTTCGCTCCCACCTCTTGTTCATATGTGTGTTGTACCGTCCACCAAACAGTGATGACTCCATCTACATCTCGCTGTCTGATGATATGGACCAACTTCTATCTACTCATCCCAACTCTCTCTTCCTCATATGTGGTGATTTCAACTGTCATCATGCCAGTTGGCTGGGTGTGGGTACCTCTCTCACCAGCCATGGCTCCTCAGCAAAGGACTTCTGCGACTCACTGGGACTGACACAATCTGTCAATTTCCCGACCCGGATCTCAGTCAACGGAACATCTTCTCTTCTGGACTTGGTTATGACTAACTTCCCTGAAAATGTCTGCTGCTCTTCTTCTGCTCCGATCGGATCATCTGATCATGTCCTTGTTAAAGTGGACATCTCTCTGACCATCCTCATGGAGCCTGCTCAGCGTCGACGAGTCTGGCATTTCACTCAGGCCAACTGGCACGGTCTTCAAGCAGCCATCAATCATCTGGACTGGTCTCCCATCTCTACCACCTCTGACATCAACTCATCCTGGGAATTCTTCCAAAGTAAATTGCTCTCTCTCATGCACAGATTTATCCCATCTCGTCTTCAGTTGTCATACCCTTCCTCCCGTCCATGGTACACGGAATCTTGTGGTGAGGCTGTTGCCCAGAAACAACTTGCCTTCGTCTCCTGGAAAGCAAATCCAACGGAAGGAAATCTCATTTCCTTTCACAAAGCCCGAAACAAGTGTGTGTCCACCCTCAGGAGAGCCAGGAAACAATATCTCTCCGTTCTCAAGACCGAACTCTCTTATCTGTCTCCCTCTTCCAAATCCTGGTGGCGTCTGGTCAAATCCGTTTCTGGTGTTTGTTCCCCCTCCATCCCCTCCCTTACCTCAAACGGCTACACAGCTGACTCCGCACGTGAAAAAGCTGAATGCCTCAACTCTGTGTTTGCCTCTAAATCTTGTGTCCCAAACCCATCCCTCTCTGTACCCACCATACCCAGTCGTACCCTGCTGCTCCTGGACTCCGTGTCCTCTCCTCCTGACAAGGTGGAAAAGTTTCTGTCAACCCTCGACTCTGATTCTGCAACTGGACCCGACGGCATCAGCCCACGGGTCCTAAAATCCTGCTCTGCTGCTCTATCTCACCCTCTCTCTGTTCTCTTCACCCTCTCTTTTGCTCAAGGTCAACTGCTATCTGCTTGGAAATCAGCCAACATCACCGCTTTGCACAAAAAAGGTGCAAAAACAGATCCTAGCAACTACAGACCAATCAGCCTTCTCCCAATTATCAGCAAAGTCATGGAATCCATCATTGCTTCTGATATGAAATCTTTCCTCTTCTCCAATGGCTTGATCTCTGATCATCAATTTGGTTTCAGACCAGGTCACTCTACTCTGGACATGCTGCTTCTGCTGTCTCAACAATGGATGGAGGTCCTCAATGCCAAACAGGAAATTAGAGCTGTCTCCCTCGACATATCACGTGCCTTCGACACGGTCTGGCACCCCGCTCTGCTCACCAAACTCTCCTCCTTTGGTATCCATGGAAATCTCCACGCATGGCTGGCGGACTTCCTCTCTAGTCGTCGTCAACGTGTGGCCCTGAATGGGTTTCTCTCATCTCCTCTTCCTGTTCAGGCTGGAGTTCCCCAAGGCAGTGTTCTGGGCCCCGTGCTTTTTCTGGTCTTCATCAATGATCTCTCTGACTCTCTCGAAAATCCTCTCTATCTCTTTGCTGATGACTCCACTCTCTGCCGCTCCATTCCTCTTCCCTCAGATCGGCAGTCTGCTGCCTCCTCACTCTCTGAAGACCTGGACAAAATCACAGACTGGTCAAACAAGTGGAACATGTCTTTCAACCCTGACAAATCTCACACTCTTACTATGTCTCTCCGAAAAGATCGACTGGACAACCCTCCCATCTACTTTCTCAACAATCCTCTCCAAGAAGTTCTGTCGCTCAAGATTTTGGGTCTCACTATCTGCCATGATCTTTCTTGGGAAAACCACATTTCCAAGCTGGCCTCCAAAGCCAGTCGCCGACTGGGCATCCTCCGTCGTGCGAAGTCCTTCCTCGGCACACCTGAGCTCCTCACCACATACAAGGCTTTCATCCGCAGCTCAATGGAATACTGTTCTCCCCTATGGGCCGGTGCTCCTGCCTCACACCTAGCTCGGCTTCACGCTGTTGAAACCAAAGCTTTCAGAATTATTGGAATCTCCCGCGATGAAGCTATCTCTGAGGGCCTTTCACTCACTCACCGCAGGCAGGTAGGTGGTCTTTCTGTCTTCTACCGACTCCTCTCCGGCCTTGCACCCCCAGATCTCTCTGTGCTCTGTCCCCCAAATATTCCTACAGGTCGCACAAGATCTGCCAGCAACCCTCTGATGGTTAAACTGCCGAAATCTCGGCTCTCCGCTCACCTTCACTCTTTCATTCCTCTTTTCTCCCGCCTCTGGAACAAACTCCCTCACTCCCTTCAATCCCACTCCTCCCTCCAGGTCTTTAAAACAGCTGTTCACCACCATCTCTTATCTTCCCCCATCCAAAACCTTGATCTTTTCTACCCCCGCTAATTCACCCCAGATCCACCTTGTTTGAAATTCCAACTTCTTTCCTGGAAGTCCTGGCAGTGTCCATATGTTTTATACCTCTCCCACTGCCACCTTCCCACGCCCCCCCGCCCAAAGCCCTCGCCCTCTCTCAGATCTCTCGATGTCTCCATGTCTCTCGGTCCCTGCTCTCAAATGTTGTGTTTGTGTCCTTCCCCCTCTCTCCCCATCTTGTCTACCGCTCCCTATGTTATATGTTTTATGTGTCGGTTTGTCTTTCTGTGTGATTAATGTTCGCTCTTTCACGAGCCTCGATATTGTATACAAAAAAAAAAAAAAAAAAAAAAAAAAAAAAGTACACCCTTGGCTCTAATTGGTGGTAGTGCCCCCTTTGGCAGAAACAACCTCAAGTAGGCGTTTCTTATAACTGTCTACCAGTCTCTGACATTGACTGGGAGAAATTTTTGCCCACTCCTCCATGCAGAATTCTTTCAGCTGTGTGATGTTTGAGGGGTTTCTTGCATGCACAGCTCGTTTCAAATCCCCCCACAACATCTCAATGGGATTTAGATCCGGGCTTTGACGTGGCCATTCCAGAACCCTCCATTTCTTTCTTTTCAGCCATTCCTTGGTGGATTTACTGGTATGTTTAGGGTCATTGTCATGTTGCAAGGTCGACCTTCGGTTGAGCTTCAACTTTCCGACAGATGGCCTCACATTATCCTCAAGCACCCTCTGGTACAATGAAGAATTCATAGTGGATTCTATGATGGTGATCTGCCCAGGCCCTGATGCAGCAAAGCTGCCCCAAATCATAATATTTCCACCACCATGCTTTACAGTTGGTATCAGGTTATTGTGGTCAAATGCTGTCTTTGGTTTTCGCCAAACATGTCTTCTGGTACTGCGGCCAAATAGCATTACCTTTGACTCACCTGTCCAGAGCATATTGTTCCAGAATTGCTGGTCTTTGCCTCGGTGTTCATTGGCAAACTTTAGTCTTGCCCTGATGGTCTTTCTGGACAGCAAAGGTTTCCTCCTGGCACACCAACTATGTAGATCCATGTAGATCCATGTAGATCCATGTAAACCATGTAGATCAAATTTGTGCAGCCTCTTTCTAATGGTAGTGTGGAAGTGTAACTCAGTGTAACATATTGATTGGCCCTGGTAACTTATTAATTAACCTGGTAACAAAGCAGATACATTTTATGTGTATGAACAATGTAATCTCTTGAAACACCTGGTCAAGGCCCCAGGCTAGAGCACCCCCCCCCCTGCTGTGATTTCCATTTACACAGCAGGAGGGTAGCGAGCTGATGCCAGGACTCGGTGCGATGCATGACCTCGGGACATTAGCGGAGAGGAGATTAAGTCCAGTTTGGCGATATAACGAGAGCAAACGTTGAGTAAAGTACACTTGTCCTCAGAAGCCCTGCCCGACGGAACGATGGAATGAACGAGGACTTGCTACGTGAAGCGCTGACCGAACGGGAGTGTCGGATGAACGAGAAGGACCAGCGAAAAGAGTTAACCTGATCCATTATATTATGCGGTATCATTTTGGTAATTGGATGAAGTGAATACAGTTTAATAAACTAGACCTTTGTAACCTGTGTCCGGTCGTTGGAGTCCTGTGAGTCCCCCAGTAAATTCCCTGACAATCTTGGAGGCACCGCTGCGATCAATTGTACAAGCAAGTCTTCTTTAAAAGGTGAGTGTGTCTTGTCTTGTCCAATATGATTTACGAACTTGGAAGTTATGGGTACATACATGGGGGAGCAGAAGATCTGGGGCTTCTTTGCGCACCAATGCCGCGATATAGGTGGCGGGAGCCATCACGAATGGGATTTCGATAAACGACTGTAGCAATTTATTCGTTTTTTTTTCTCAATGATTTCTGTAAATACGTATTTTTGCGCGGGTTATTAAAGGGCCTTACTGTGACCTGGAAGCGGACGGAGCAAGTGTGCACCTTGCGACCGCTTGCTTCCAGGACGTGTAAGGCCGGTACACTCGTTTACCCACCAGCACACGGATAAAGTACTACTTTTTTTTTGCACTTGTTCGAAGCACTTGACTTGATCGGCGCTCGGCGAGCGACAGGGAACCGGGAAACGGAATTATACTTATATATATATATTTCCAATATGGTACACCGGCCACAACGATTTTAGCGATTATCTGAGTTTTTTTTTTAACGATTTCTGTAAATACGTATTTTTCCTGCGCTGTGTAATTCTTCTGACACGCGCCACGAAGAAACGCACCACTGATGTGCATGAAGCGACTTGTTTGCCGGTTCGCTAAGGTCCGTCCGTACACGTGTACAATCGTGTACACCCGTTTTAAATAAATAATTTTTTTCAGTTTTCCCGCCATGCCTATAAATTCATGACAGACAACCCCCCTCATGCCAGTCCAGAATTATGATGAAAGATGGCGATTGAGGAAAAAATTGCATCAAATTTTGTCCAGGTCCATCAAGAAGCCTTTGAGACATGCTTCACGGTTGAATAAAAAACCACCGTTAAGAGTACTTCTTTTTTTGTTCAAAGCACTCGACTTGGAGCCAGCGACTTGCTCGGCGGGGGATATAATTTTAGATATATATATAGTATGGGCATGCCCTAGTGAGAGATAATTACAGGAAATGGTGTTTTGTGAGTAGCAACCACTCTCTGGTCGAGGCTCATAGAAAAATTGATACTTATTGATTTGGCACGCTTACAATAGATATTAATGGCGAGGGTTCTGTGGTCGTTCGTTTTGGCTTTGCGAATGGACCAAAGAGACAAAGTGAGAAAGAGAGACAGACAGAGAGAGATAGACAGAAAAAGAAAGAAAGAGAGACATAGAGACAAACAGAGATAAAGATGATAGTCAGACACATAGAGAGAGACAGACAAAAAGAGATAGACAGAGTGAGACAAAGTGAGAAAGAGAGACAGACAGAGAGAGATAGACAGAAAAAGAAAGAAAGAGAGACATAGAGACAAACAGAGATAAAGATGATAGTCAGAGTCAGACACATAGAGAGAGACAGACAAAAAGAGATAGACAGAGTGAGACAAAGTGAGAAAGAGAGACAGACAGAGAGAGATAGACAGAAAAAGAAAGAAAGAGAGACATAGAGACAAACAGAGATAAAGATGATAGTCAGACACATAGAGAGAGACAGACAAAAAGAGATAGACAGAGTGAGACAAAGTGAGAAAGAGAGACAGACAGAGAGAGATAGACAGAAAAAGAAAGAAAGAGAGACATAGAGACAAACAGAGATAAAGATGATAGTCAGAGTCAGACACATAGAGAGAGACAGACAAAAAGAGATAGACAGAGTGAGACAAAGTGAGAAAGAGAGACAGACAGAGAGAGAAAGACAGAAAAAGAAAGAAAGAGAGACATAGAGACAAACAGAGATAAAGATGATAGTCAGAGTCAGACACATAGAGAGAGACAGACAAAAAGAGATAGACAGAGTGAGACAAAGTGAGAAAGAGAGACAGACAGAGAGAGATAGACAGAAAAAGAAAGAAAGAGAGACATAGAGACAAACAGAGATAAAGATGATAGTCAGAGTCAGACACATAGAGAGAGACAGACAAAAAGAGATAGACAGAGTGAGACAAAGTGAGAAAGAGAGACAGACAGAGAGAGATAGACAGAAAAAGAAAGAAAGAGAGACATAGAGACAAACAGAGATAAAGATGATAGTCAGAGTCAGACACATAGAGAGAGACAGACAAAAAGAGATAGACAGAGTGAGACAAAGTGAGAAAGAGAGACAGACAGAGAGAGATAGACAGAAAAAGAAAGAAAGAGAGACATAGAGACAAACAGAGATAAAGATGATAGTCAGAGTCAGACACATAGAGAGAGACAGACAAAAAGAGATAGACACTGAGTGAGACAAAGTGAGAAAGAGAGACAGACAGAGAGAGATAGACAGAAAAAAAAGAAAGAAAGAGAGACATAGAGACAAACAGAGATAAAAATGATAGTCAGACACATAGAGAGAGACAGACAAAAAGAGATAGACAGAGTGAGACAAAGTGAGAAAGAGAGACAGACAGAGAGAGATAGACAGAAAAAGAAAGAAAGAGAGACATAGAGACAAACAGAGATAAAGATGATAGTCAGACACGTTTTACAGATGGATACAGGTGGGACAAAGGGAAACACCGTATCAAGACAAGCCGACCAATCAAGGGAAACCAGAGACTTCTACTTCAGATACTCCTTGAAAATGGTGATATTTATCCTAGGAATGGGTTCTCTGGTAGTGGGGACTCTGTGTTGTATGGATTATTTTGGGGTAATGAGGGAACAAAACGCAACACCAGCAAATGATACACAGATATATGATCATGCGGAACGACAAAAGCAGAAGAGAAGTTTGATGAAGGATAAAGACACACCTTTAGAATCCGATGGATTACACGGGATTAATACTTTTTTACATTTAGCCCATACAAGGGCTGCTATAGCAAATGAAACTTGCTGTTGGAACTTGTTGTTGGAACTTGTTGTTGGAACTTGTTGTTGGAACTTGCTGTTGGAACTTGCTGTTGGAACTTGTTGTTGGAACTTGTTGTTGGAACTTGTTGTTGCAACTTGTTGTTGCAACTTGTTGTTGGAACTTGTTGTTGGAACTTGTTGTTGGAACTTGTTGTTGGAACTTGTTGGAACTTGTTGTTGCAACTTGCTGTTGGAACTTGCTGTTGGAACTTGCTGTTGGAACTTGTTGGAACTTGTTGTTGGAACTTGCTGTTGGAACTTGTTGTTGGAACTTGTTGTTGGAACTTGTTGTTGCAACTTGCTGTTGGAACTTGCTGTTGGAACTTGTTGTTGGAACTTGTTGTTGGAACTTGTTGTTGGAACTTGTTGTTGGAACTTGTTGTTGGAACTTGTTGTTGGAACTTGCTGTTGGAACTTGCTGTTGGAACTTGTTGTTGGAACTTGTTGTTGGAACTTGTTGTTGGAACTTGTTGGAACTTGTTGTTGCAACTTGTTGTTGGAACTTGTTGTTGGAACTTGTTGTTGGAACTTGTTGTTGGAACTTGTTGGAACTTGTTGTTGGAACTTGCTGTTGGAACTTGTTGGAACTTGCTGTTGGAACTTGTTGGAACTTGTTGTTGGAACTTGTTGTTGGAACTTGTTGTTGGAACTTGCTGTTGGAACTTGTTGTTGGAACTTGCTGTTGGAACTTGTTGTTGGAACTTGTTGTTGGAACTTGTTGTTGGAACTTGTTGTTGGAACTTGTTGGAACTTGTTGTTGCAACTTGCTGTTGGAACTTGCTGTTGGAACTTGTTGGAACTTGTTGTTGGAACTTGTTGTTGGAACTTGTTGTTGGAACTTGCTGTTGGAACTTGTTGTTGGAACTTGTTGTTGGAACTTGTTGTTGGAACTTGTTGTTGGAACTTGTTGTTGGAATGAATGGGAACATTCAAATGTTGGGTTTTGCTAACATTTCCACAACGTCGCTACAACGTTTCACTTTCGTTGTTGCAACGTTTTGCTCCAACGTTTTGGGGACATTCGAATGTCAAGTGAATCGAATGAGAATTCAGGAATTATTTCATTATTAACGATTAATGAAGTACTTATTTAATTAATTACATTTCTTATTACATTACAGTAATTACATTACAGTAATTACCTGAGGTAATTACAGTAATTACAGTTCCGGTAATTACAGTAATTACAGTAATCATTACAGTAATTGCAGTAATCTTATTACAGTAATTACATTACATTAACTCAGGCACCTTTTGAGTAAGGAAGCTGATATTTGGACATGACACTGACCAAGTGATGTGGCTGTCAAGGAAAATATTGATTTATTGATTAATCATTTAATAAATTAACTCGTTGATTTATAAATGACTTATTTAATTAAAATTCCTGAGAGATACATCTTCGGATGAAATACTTGCAGATTGGTTATGCTATGAGCCAATTGATTAAGGAAAATATTTTGTGATGGCCATATTGGCAATTTCGTGGCCATATTCGTGGCAACTCAGTTAGTGCCACTGCACCTTTAAAATGCATCCCTGCGTTCATTTTTCGATCGATTGAGTTGAAATTTTGAACAATCGGATCTGGACTGTCGTTGTTAACGACTCTAGCACGCACTCGTCCAATCAGGATGGAGCGGTATGGTCCCCGGATCATCACTGCCCGCAGTTTTAATTAATTTTACTTTTTCTCTTGGTCATATAATTTTGAAGACATGCGTGTCATGATAGAGGAAATGTTTGTTCTGTTGAACGGAATAAATGTTGTTTATTTGTGTGGGAGTGTATTTTTGTGTATTTTTGTGTATTTGGATATATTTTCACGACTAATTCCAGTTATCGTCCTGCAAAAGGTCTGCTCGTTCTTTTCCTTTGAGTCGTAAATTCCTGTTGAACTCTCATTAAAAAGCGGAATTAAGTACGCTGTGTGATGATGGAGATCCTTGATGACGAATCAGGAATAGTGAATGAGCAGACAAATATCACGGATGGTACACCAGATAGGGAAAATGTAGATGAAACCCCTTTTGCTCAGGTGCTGTGTAGCGCTGCACAAAGATCCATATGAGCGGGGCCTGGGTGCTGTGTAATTAGTACACAAAGAACCAATTACTAGGGTGCTGAATAAACACAAAGATCCATTTTTGGAGCTGGTTCTCCCGGTGCTGTGATTTATTCAAAGAACCAAAATCTTGTAAGAATTAAGATATGATTTGTCGACATCATAAATACTTTAATATATGTAACGATTTTGTAACGATCATCCTGCAAAAGGTCTGCTCGTTCTTTTTCCTTTGAGTCGTAAATTCCTGTTGAATTCTCATTAAAATGCGGAATTAAGTACGCTGTGTAATGATGGAGATCCTTGATGACGAATCAGGAATAGGGAATGAGCAAACAAATATCACGGATGCTGCGGCTAGAGCAGTGGAAGCGATTTTTGAATTGTTCAATGATTATTCGATATTGTTATGACTTTTTGTAAATAGGTATACTAAGTGGCCATGAGGTAGCCTGTTGCTATGTACAGTTTTATTCTATTGTTGATTATACCACATAGCTGTGGTGATAAAGGAAATGTTCGTTTAAATAGATGATTATGATAGGACCATGACTATAAAATCATGATGATTATTATGAATGATATCATAGGGTTCAAATGCAGAATGATTGCATGAACTTGGGAAAGAACTTTCAAGCCCTATGGGATAAATTGGGTATTACAAGCGATGGAGTTTCAAAATTTAGCATGATTGAAGGAATTTGACAGTCCCATTTCAGGAGTTTTACGAAATTTATATTGCCAAGAGATTTTGGGTACTATTAAAAGGAAAATGATGAGATATTTTTCCCAAAGAACTTTAATATCTGGCATCCATTTTGGCTGTCTCACGAATGAAGGATGAGTTGCCTTTAGTGGTTGCAAAGAAAAATTTGTGGAGACCAGGCAAAATGGGAAAATATGTCAGATATGACCCTAGGACAGGACGGCGATTCATCAATTGACATGAGGTACGAATCCGAGGTGACGACCGATGAAATTCGATCTCAGTCAATGGATGGACCTGTCCTGACATCATTGGGGAAAGGGCTTATGCAAGGAGTCATTCAAAATGATTAATTTGATTTATTGATGAATATTGATGAATTAATTGAAATTGAATAATTGATTGAATTGTTAATTGATTGAATCTAATTGATTGAATTTAATTGCATAAATTGAACTGAATAAATTGAATTGAATATATTGATTGTTTGATTGATGAAAATGCGGTCTCAAGAAAGAAGCTTTGATATCTTTGCGAGATATTATCAATGTGGAGACAACCTGGGAAAATTGAGCAAGGTGGTGAGTTTATATACAGATATATATGTGCGGTTACCATTGTGTGATTTCCCCGTCAACAGAGCGGACACCTGAGGATTCACCCATTTCATACTGACCCTTTGGCTCATCTGCAAATACTGATCTGTGAGATTGGATTGTGCAAAAGCCACAGCTGAGGGAGATTCTCTGGAAATCACCGTGTGAACAGGTGGAGAGACCCTTCCTGGAGGTACGAGTGAAGCTTTAGAGGAACAAACTACAACACATCCAACGCTACTTTGATAAAAGGCAGAATGGGAAATGGAGCCTGCAAGAACACACAAGGACAACCAGAGATTCCACAAAAAGGTACTTGTACACATCATATGTACGACCGTTATGGTGCCGAAGCTATAAGGCAGGTCGAGAATTGGTATTTGTGGACAAAGGGACATGATGAGGAGTTTCCAAGAGATGGTACATTTGAGCGAAGTCGATTGGAAAGATTGGAACAAAGATTGAAAGCCAGGAAGAGACAGAATCTAACGATAGACTGGCTTGCATTCCATCTTTGGGATGGTGAATCCAGACAACGGGAACAGCAAGAACGGATAACGGAACTAGAACTTAAAATAAAAAGGATACAGGATACAGTGGAGGAGACAAATGCACAACTGCCCTCGAAATTAGGAATGAAAGTCACAGTTGTCCCATCTGATTTCCAGTTGTCTCCCCAAAAAGGACGGTACAGAGAATTTTTTCGTGTTTCAGGAGATAACGAGAGATTGCAGTGGCAACTCAGGGATGTAGAGATGCAGCCCAGCAATACAAGTGCACAGGCGCACAGATCAGACAACGACAGAAACCGGTGTTTCGAGTGTGGAAAGATGGGACATTGGAGAAGAAGATGTCCGTATGTCAACAGGAAGACAAGGTCATGGGGCAAACCAAGATCAAGGGTACCAGTGCTTACCGGTACCTCAGACAATGATTAGGCCTTCATTGCTGCAAATCCCAAATGATGATTGGCCTCAACAGATTCGATTACTGGACAAACATGAACAACTGTCAATGATTCTTGTGTCTGAAAAGTTTTCAGAGCAAGAATGATTCATTTTTCTTTTTGCTTGTTAACAAATTAATAATTAATTGATCAAATGCCAAAATTGGATCTTCTATTTTGGGCACAGCAATTTTAAATTTACAAAGTTTGGAACAATTGCGTTGCAATTGTTGGCAAACCAAGTAACAAGAGTCACATGATGATCAGGTGGGAATTTCGGACTATTGTTCCGCACGATTGATAGGTCAATGGTCGACTGACATGCAAATGGGTGTGTAGTCAAAATTTGGATAGATTATTGTGAAGGCAGAAAGAGTAATTTCAATTTGACATCATAAGGGTTTTCTAAGAATGGACTTTTGGTTTATTTGTCTATAAGCATTTTGAATTTGATTGACAAATTTTATGAAATTGAAATAAAATTGACACCCATCTGATCTGTAAATAATGGTTCCAACGCAAACAAATATGCATAATGCATGTGTGTGTGTGTTTTTGTGTATCAATCTTACAAGATTGTTGACACCGACAGTGTGCCTGTCTGGAAATGGATAGTTATATGTGGATGGGATTGGGATATGTGGATGGGATTGAATATCCAGAGAATCCGTAAAATAAAATAGAAATATAATTTGATTATGAACATTATCTCTTTTGTCAAGGGAAATGGAATATAAAAAAAATTTGATGTGCTGGGTTATGAGCAGCCATTAATTAATAGTAAAATTGTGAGTAATTTTGGGATTCCATTTTTTGATAGAATGTATATGAGAATAACATCTATTTATGGATATGAGCTTCATAAAAGGAAATGAGGAAGTACAAAATCATCCAAATTTGGGAGAGGTCTTACACTGACTTCCCAGAATACTCTGCTCATGGATTTTATATATATAAACTTGAATTTTATCAGCATATAAATTGTGCTGTATGTATGGATGTGTTTTAGGCATAGATGATATGGGAAAAGAGTAAAGAAAATTTTGCTGGTTTGAACTATTGTGGGTTTTTCAGTTCTGGAGTTTAAACAAAGTCACTGGTTAACAGATGAGAAAGGATAGTAAATAAATTATTCTCTGCTGGGCAAATTAAGTACGATATTACTAAGACTTATGAGAGCTATTGTTCCGCCTTACAGCAGTGGAAAATTATTGGAAAAAATTAGATCCAACATAATGAATCTATAAAAGAATGTGATAGGGATAATATCCTCAATTTGTACTAATTATTTGATTGTGGGTAAAGGAATTAAGTCATCGTAGTGGATTGTTAACAGCAGCCTGAAAATGTCCTGAGAGTGTGCATCCATGTAATCAGAAATCCCAGATTTGTTTTTACAAACAACATTTTGGTAGAGGTCTTGTGTGGAACACTTCCTTGGTAGATAAAAACGGTACTGCATGCTGGCAGCCACTTTTGCGGCCAGTTAGGCCAAACAAATTGAGAGGAAATTGTAGTTAAATACGTAAGTTACACATGGCTATTTGTAAAAAAGGAAATTTGTTGAGATGGGAAACATTTTTTCGAAGGTTTATTAAGGTGTTATAATATGACATGTGGCAAGGCAAACTATTGGATAGGAAAATTAGATCTGGCTATAGAATAAATGTATTGACCCCTTGAAGTTAATCCTTCGAATCATTGTTTCACTGGCATTTTTGTTCACATTGGAAATAGTTTGGTAGAGCTTTGGTTAAAACCTTTGGTTGCGGTATCTTGGAACGAATTGATAAACCATAGGAGATTGATAAGAATAGAAACAAATATGGACCCAAAATAGAAAGTTGGATTCATGCCTCTCATTGCAAGCAAGCACATGGGGCTAAGGTGGACGATCCCACAGAAAATGAGGCTGCACCTAGCAGCCCAGCAGAACATTCAGTGGTAGAAAAATGATAGTCATGATTTACAGTCATTTGAATTACATTTTAACACCCCTTGCATTGATAAACATTACATTTTCAACATGTGATATTCCTACTTGGAATAGTGACATTTATTTGCCTACATGACATACAATTACCTGCTGATATTAATACAGCATGAGTGAAAAAATGTATCACAACTACACTCATGATCAGGGGATTGAGTTCAACCCCGGGAGATAGGGGGATCAGGGTAAGACAAATAATCTGATTATGTTACATATTAAGGGATTTTCTTTATTTACCTTTTAGGAAGCTTGTTAGTTTGGTATATAATGTTAAATGTCATCGACATATAACTATGTCATAGATATGAATATATACAAGGAGTAGCAGACTTGTTTGTTGGTTTAGTAGTTATATTGGCAATTGTTTTAGTGGTGGCTTGCTTGAAAGCCTTAGTGACGGTGTGTTTGAATAAGGTAACCAACAACACGATGATAACGCATGAAGTGACAAATGAGGAAAGAAATGTGGAACCAGAAAAGGAAGACTTTTATGGCGACATAAATACTGAGATTAAAAGACTAAATCAAGTGATGTTGCAAATGAATACAGTAGAATTAAGATAATGGCATAACGACAATGTTATGAGTTGTGTCAATTACAATATCAATGAACTCATATCACCACGAGTGACACACTGTTAGGAAAAAAAAAAAGAGGGAAAAGAAAAAGTGGAGAGGAATTATGGTAATAATACATTATGCTTAATTTGTTGGTTTGGGAAAATTGTTGTTGGGAATTAGGTATTCCCGTGTGTGATTGTAATCATATACAATGCTATTCTTAGTTTAGTAATAAAATACATACCTGATTGAATATTATTTGTGTGACGCATATAAATGAATATAACTTTTTGTGTTAAGGAAAAACAACAAATTGTTGAATGTGAAACTGTCGGAAGATATACATGATTATGCTGATTTCATGGTAAGATGTACCCTATCTGATTCAGTGTGTGCGGAAAGCAGATTCAGATATGACTGAGCATAAGGATAAGACGAGATCACATTTTGGAGGGATTGCTAACGGAATTGGGAAGAAGAAAGAAAGAAAATTTGTGGCTAAAAAATGAAGTTAATCGTGGCATACACCCTCTTTCTCAAAGAATGATGAAGACATTCTCCCGTGTAACTTGGAGATGAATGCTTACCTTCACCAAGGAAATTTATGTGACCATTTGCCTGGATCACACTGCAACATATGAAAGAAAGGTGATCACTTACTCTTGTTCGAAGACTTCGAACATTCACCACATCAGAAGTTGCAGGACAACGACATTTTACCTGCAACCTCTGTGAAATGCGGGGACATATGTTATTACTTCACCAACGTCCGGGGAACCAGCATGGAGCTGCAAAAAACGGCTGTGCCCTTGTCACAACAGCTGTGCACGATTCTGCTGGATTGCTCCTGGTAAGGACCATGAATGACCTGAACACCATGGTCCCAACATCATTGTGGATGCATCCGGCATCCCTGTTCCACATCTTGCTGGCCAATCAATGTCACACCAATACTTGCTGCCCACTCACAATAAGGGAGGAGGCAAGTCGACTACAACTGGGTGAAGGCCTTGTTCAGGAATTACTATGGTTTACAGCAAAAAGTGGCAAGAATGCTACAAGGAGAGCAGGGTCAGTCTATGACTCCGCAATGTTACCACAACAGCGAAATCCTACACGAAGTAGTGCAGGAGCTATGAAGACATTAGGAGAAAATGTTTCATACCTGGATTCAAACACAAGTGATCAGCCCTTCCTTTCAAACAAAGTCAACATTTGTGTGGAGGCAAACGTTTTTGCCAGATGGTGCAGATGCTTTACAAAACTTGAAAATGAAGTGAAATTGTTGTATCTTGGTGATGGTGAAGTGTTGTTTTGAAAATATATTTGTGATGCAAATGCAATAGATTGAACAATATGGAAGGAGTCAATGACCAACGAAATGTTTTGTGATTCTTGCAGGATGACGGTGTATGCCTAAGGGAATTTGATTACCAAAGTGATTGATTATTTACTTATACTTGTAATGATGTTTACTAGTAGTGATTGATTGTTTACTTATATTGATGTTTAGATTAATGGTTAATATAAACAAAAACAAAAAGATGAGGGAATTGTGGAAGTGTAACTCAGTGTAACATATTGATTGGCCCTGGTAACTTATTAATTAACCTGGTAACAAAGCAGATACATTTTATGTGTATGAACAATGTAATCTCTTGAAACACCTGGTCAAGGCCCCAGGCTAGAGCACCCCCCCCCTGCTGTGATTTCCATTTACACAGCAGGAGGGGAGCGAGCTGATGCCAGGACTCGGTGCGATGCATGACCTCGGGACATTAGCGGAGAGGAGATTAAGTCCAGTTTGGCGATATAACGAGAGCAAACGTTGAGTAAAGTACACTTGTCCTCAGAAGCCCTGCCCGACGGAACGATGGAATGAACGAGGACTTGCTACGTGAAGCGCTGACCGAACGGGAGTGTCGGATGAACGAGAAGGACCAGCGAAAAGAGTTAACCTGATCCATTATATTATGCGGTATCATTTTGGTAATTGGATGAAGTGAATACAGTTTAATAAACTAGACCTTTGTAACCTGTGTCCGGTCGTTGGAGTCCTGTGAGTCCCCCAGTAAATTCCCTGACAGTAGACTTGTGCACTTTGACATCAACAGTGGCAAGATCTACCTGTAGGTCCCGTGATGACATTCTGGGGTTCTTAGAGACTTCTTTCAGCATCTTGCGGTCTGCTCTCGGGCTGAACTTGCTGAGGCGGCGTGGTGTGAACAATTTGGCAGTTGTTTGGAATCTTCTCCACTTGTAGATGATCTTCCGGACAGTCGAATGATTGATTTGAAATTGTTTGGAGATCTTTTTAATTCCCTTCCCAGACTCGTCGGCATCTATAACCTTCTTTCTGAAGGCCTCAGAGAGCTCTTTTGATCTAGGCATGGTGACGCCGCACACTTCAACAACAAAGAGCAAACCAAACTAAATGTCTGAGGTTTAAATACGACAGGTTCCTCCAAGATCCTCTCTAACGATGTTCTAATCATTTGCGCCTGAGCTGGTGAACCTGATTCTAATTTTAGGTATTTGAAGTAGTGATAAATGTAGGGGTGTACTTACTTTTTCCACATGCGAAATTTGCATTTAAGTTTATTTAAATTATACAATGGACTACAAAATGTAAATGTTTCATGATATTTGTCATATTATATCACCTTTATCTATCAATATTGTTGAAATGAAGATCAAAGAGCTGTATGTTGAAATATGTTGAAAAAGTCAAAACTTTACATGGGGTTTACTTACTTTTTCACGTGACTGTATACACATATATACACATACATATACACATACATATACACACCCATACACACACACACACACACACACACACACACACACACACACACACACACACACACACACACACACACACACACACACACACACACACACACACACACACACACACACACACACACACACACACACACACTCCGGGTTATACCTCCATTGTCCCCATTGGCTATTTTCCCATAATTTCTATTGTCCCCAACATGCTACATTTGTGATCCATTGGTGATTCTGTTGTCTGTGTCCTTCATAACGTCCTTAAAAACAGTCGGGTTCCTGTTTGGAATCTTTTGTCAAAACTGCCAGGCCAGCAGGCAGAGTAAAAATATTATCTTTTCTCTGCGAACGTGCGATCAGGACAAATTCAGAGCCAAATTTCTGTATAATGGCAAACTTGTCTTCCTAGTATATTCCAGTCCATGCTCAAAATCTAGCATTCCATTAAAATAAGCTGTTCCTCGATCATAAACTGATCAGACAGACAAACATGAACCACTTGCTTTACCGAGCTCTTCGCTTTGCTTGCACGGAGTAATAACTCTTCTTATTTTGAAGAGTTTGTCCACATGTGTGATCATGAAGATTTTCTGACAGTTCCCATTATGTAGTTATTATGGCAGCAAGACATTGTTACGTTTGTAGGAGTAGGTGATGACATACCATCGTGGAGATAGGACGATGTAGGGTAGCATGGACCACATGCGAGTAGGAAGCCAATCATGATGTCAGTAAAAAAAACTGTGAGCTTAAGCTTGTTTATGTGTCCTTCACACAGGGGGTGAAGACATGATAATTAGCTCTAGGGTTTAAGATTAATCTCCCCAGTATGTGATTGCCTTCTGTGATTTCCCCCATGTTCTTAAAATTATTATTAACAGGCCGGCCATAAAAACCGACGTCGTTAGCCAACAGCAACAACTACCGACATAAATGCCGACAGAAACCCGAACATTCCCCATCGGGCTAAACCCCGCCCCACCATCGCCGACGGTACGGACATTACGATCTACAAGTAAACCCCACCTCCAACGAATCGTAATAGACAATTAACCCCACCCCACCAACCGACTAATGAAAAAAGCCCCGCCCAATAGAGGCGGAGAATTGGTGGGCGGTCATGAGGGCCGTGAGGCTCGCCCCCGAAGTGCATAATTGGTCGGGTGGACGTCATTGAGAGACTGCGAGAATGGAGGAGGAAGAATCTCTCTGTGTGGTGCTGGCTTTGCGGCGGGCGCGCTTGTGGGGAGAACTGTTCGGAGCCCAGAGAACCTTGCAGCGTTGGAGCCAAGGGTGTTGTTTGGCGGTAGTGTTTTCGGGGGAGCTGGAGCCGCATCACATTTTTGGAGGGAGTGGAGATCGAAGTAGGTCCAGCCGCATGAATTGCCTCACGTTTGTGGCGCAGTGAAGAGGAACTGCGCGCCATCTTGTGCGTTTCCCATGCGAGCAGCTTCGGGCTGCCTTGTGTTGCCGACACCACATTCAACAATCTTGATGAGCAAGCTGAGTGCTGGCCAATATAAAAAGAACATCGTTTTATTTATATTTAATCTTTCCCCTTGTCTGTTTATGTGTCTGAGTGGAGACGTCTCAAGTTAGGATATTAGTTTTTACCTCACCGTTCATTTTTGGTTCTTTGATTTACTTTATTAAATTCCTTACTGTGCATTTTCTTTTTCTGTCTTGTTTGCATTGTGTTGGGTCCTTGGCATAAACCCGTGTGGCTTCCATGCGTGCAGGTAAGCACTTTGGTTCCGTCCCGCTCGCGCCAAAAAGTACCGCCAAATTTCGGCTTGTCCACCTCGGAGTAAAACCGATCGACTATACGTCATCCTGCGGTGTTAATCGCTGGTGACACGACAGGTTGTAAAAGCACAGGCCATTCACATATTACATATGCAAGGTGTGAGTGTGAGGAAGCACTAATGTGTGTACAAATCACAATCATTACCATTAAAGTAAGTTTTCCTCGTCTTTCTTTTTTTTGGTTTAATGACAACTTACACACCATGATCACAGACTCTGCATGTTATTTGTTCAATCTGTGGAAGTGAAACTCTCAGGTAAGGAACTTTGTTTGCCAGGTCGTAGTGCCTCAGGGTTTTGTGTACCAGGGCAGAGGGACCAAAATTAGTTCCATTTTGAAACATAACAAGAATGTCCCCCAATACGTGAACTTGTGGAGAGACCTGTTCATACAACAGGACGCTTGATTGAACGGTTTAACATTCCCATTTGATCACTTGGCTCAAGTTGCTGGGATCTTGCGTTCAAATCCCATAAAATATGTTGATTTGCCCATCATCTCCTCATATCCTGATAACTGAGGGCTTAGGAAGAAGTGCATTGATATCTCCTAAATTCCTTCACCTGCACGCGAGTATATTAACTCTTTTAGCTCCTGAATGAGCCTTCGACACAGCCTGCCCCCACCTCAACCACATACCCCCACATCACCCACTCAACAATACCTTGCGTTTGAGCACAATGCGGATCTTGGCCTGGTTGGTGATTAGGCGAAGGGGTGTTGAAGTCGTGTCTTGCAGCTCGGAATTAATTACATCGAGTTCGATGCGCAGGGTCTGCCATTCTAACTCCTTAAAAGTGAGCACCTGCCACCCACCACACAATGACACTTGTCTCACTCACGAGCAATGAAACAACAATAACAACAACAATGAAAGTACAAAATAAATGGTGCACGGAGACGAGTTTCATCAAAAGCCTCACCTGAAACACTCATCTTTCCAATATCACATCAACTGCACTATCTCGAAGTTAAAGAGGCCCCAACCACCTCGCAGGCCGGGCAGGCGCCCCAGCCACGGCATGGGCAGGCGCCCCAGCCTCGGCACGTGCCGGCCGGGCGCCCCAGCCACCTCGCAGGCCGGGCAGGCGCCCCAGCCACGGCATGGGCAGGCGCCCCAGCCTCGGCACGTGCCGGCCGGGCGCCCCAGCCACCTCGCCGGCCGGGCAGGCGCCCCAGCCATGGCACGTGCCGACCGGGCACCCCAGCCACCTCACCGGCCGGCTGGACACCCCAGCCATGGCACGTGCTGGCCGGGCGCCCCAGCCATCTCGCCGGCTGGGCAGGCACCCCAGCCATGGCACGTGCCGGCCGGGCGCCCCAGCCATGGCACGTGCTGGCCGGGTGCCCCAGCCACCTCGCCGGCCGGCCGGCCGCCCCACCAACCGCGTGTGCTGGCTGGGAGAGAGCCCCAGTCACCACGCGTCCCAGCCGGGCGCCCCAATCGGGCGCCCCGGCCACTGCGTGTGCCGGCTGGGAGCCTAAGTCACCGCGCGTGCTGGCCGGGCGCCCCAACCACCGTGCGTGCCGGCCGGGCACCCCCACCATTGCGGATTAGCAATTTATGGGGTAATACTTTGAATGCAAGACAACATCTATTTCTTTGGTGATCACTCCTGGGAGCACGTAATTTCAGAGGTTCACATCAGCATACGTTATCAGAAGTGAAGATATGATTATGCTCGATTACGCCAGATTCGATCGAACAAAATCTCCCAAGTGGACCTGAGAAGTTTGCATATTTTTCCCCGAGTCGAGAGAACGAGTGCTTAAAGAAAGCGTCGCAACACGGATGCCACACCTGCCCACGGTTAGGATCAAGGATGCGGGTGAAGCGGAGATTGCTCGATTGCCAGGAAGGGTTCATGCTGCACACGCGAAGCTGGGACAGCTGCATGGATACTTTGAAGGCCTTGGCCCTGATCTTCACCACAATGGAGCCCACAGACAACGACATGCCTTCCACAACCTTCTCAGCAAAGCCGTACTCACTGTAATAAACAGAAGTCAGTATTCTCAGCAAAGTTTCATTACTCCAAACCTCTCCAGCAAAGCCAACTCAATGTAATAAACTCCAAACACGGTCACACAAGGAGGTTTCTACTGTGACCCGAGCTTTGGACATGCAATTGTCCCAGGTGGAAGCTTCCGTATGTCTTCATTGTTGAAGTGTTTAAGACTTTACAAAACGTTATAAATTATGTCGCTCATTAAAAACTATTTACCCCAATGTGTTCTTCAACATATGTCCTTCAAAGACAATCATGTGATTCTGGATTCTGTAACTGCATCGGACGGCATCAGCTCGCACATCTGAAAACCTGCTCTGCCGCTCTTGCACATCCCATCTCTGTCCTATTCACCACATAAGTTGCCCCAAGTCATATCCCATCTGCTTGAAAGTCAGTCAACATCACTGAATTATCGTATTTTTGTACCTTTGCAATTTACATTTCATTATTATTTTGTAACATTGTATAATGTACAGACCTTCCCGGTGTGTACCCTGGTTTAGAATAGGTACACCGTATCCCTGCGTGTCGTAAGAGGTGACTAAGAGGGTTGGCGTCAGGAAGGGCATCCGACCATAAAAAACATTGCCTCAAAAAGAGAACCATGACAATTACAACTACATATGGGCAGGGTACAGCCCGAAGTGGAGATCGGTTTCTGAGGTTTGGGACATGGAATGTAGGGACAATGACTGGGAGATCAGGAGAAGTGGTGGAAGTATTGGTCAGAAGAAGAGTGGACATACAGTCACGTGAAAAAGTAAGTACACCCCATGTAAAGTTTTGACTTTTTCAACATATTTCAACACACAGCTATTTGATCTTCATTTCAACAATATTGATAGATAAAGGTGATATAATATAACAAATATCATGAAACATTTACCATTTTGTAATCCATTGTCTGATTTAAATAAACATGAATGCAAATTTCGCATGTGGAAAAAGTAAGTACACCCCCACATTTATCCCTACTTCAAATACCTAAAATTAGAATCAGGTGCACCAGCTCAGGTGCAAATGATTAGAACATCGTTGGAGAGGATCTTGGAGGAACCTGTTTTATTTAAACCTCAGACATTTCGTTTGGTTTGCTCTTTGTTGTTGAAGTGTGCGGCGTCACCATGCCTAGATCAAAAGAGCTCTCTGAGGCCTTCAGAAAGAAGGTTATAGATGCCTCCGAGTCTGGGAAGGGATTTAAAAAGATCACCAAACAATTTTAAATCAATCATTCGACTGTCCAGAAGATCATCTACAAGTGGAGAAGATTCCAAACAACTGCCAACTTGTTCAGGCCAGGACGCCCCAGCAAGTTCAGCCAGGGAGCAGACCGCAATATGCTGAAAGAAGTCTCGAAGAACCCCAGAATGTCATCACGGGACCTACAGGTAGCTCTTGGCACTGTTGATGTCAAAGTGCACGAGTCTACCATGAGAAAGAGGCTGCAACAATTTGATCTACATGGGAGGTGTGCCAGGAGGAAACCATTGCTGTCCAGAAAGAACATCAGGGCAAGACTAAAGTTTGTCAATGAACACCTAGGCAAAGACCAGCACTTCTGGAACAATGTGCTCTGGACAGATGAGTCAAAGGTAAAGCTATTTGGCCACAGTACCAGAAGACATGTTTGGTGAAAACCAAAGACAGCATTTGACCACAAGAACCTGATACCAACTGTGCAGCATGGTGGTGGAAATATTATGGTTTGGGGCAGCTTTGCTGCATCAGGGCCTGGGCAGCTCACCATCATAGAATCCACTATGAATTCTTCATTGTACCAGAGGGTGCTTGAGGATAATGTGAGGCCATCTGTTGGAAAGTTGAAGCTCAACCGAAGGTCGACCTTGCAACATGACAATGACCCTAAACATACCAGTAAATCCACCAAGGAATGGCTGAAAAGAAAGAAATGGAGGGTTCTGGAATGGCCAAGTCAAAGCCTGGATCTAAATCCCATCGAGATGAGTGGGGGGATTTGAAACGAGCTGTGCATGCAAGAAACCCCTCAAACATTGCACAGCTGAAAGAATTCGGCATGGAGGAGTGGGCAAAAATTTCTCCCAGTCGATGTCAGATACTGGTAGACAGTTATAAGAAACACCTACTTGAGGTTGTTTCTGCCAAAGGGGGCACGACCACCTATTAGAGCCAAGGGTGTACTTACTTTTTCCACATGCGAAATTTGCATTTATGTTTATTTAAATTAAACAATGGACGACAAAATGTAAATGTTTCATGATATTTGTTATGTTATATCACCTTTATCTATCAATATTGTTGAAATGAAGATCAAATAGCTGTATGTTGAAATATGTTGAAAAAGTCAAAACTTTACATGGGGTGTACTTACTTTTTCACGTGACTGTATGTTGTGTGCAAGAGACAAGATGGAAGGGAAGTGGTGTGAGAATGGTGAAGGGTAGGCAGGGACAGAAATACAAGTTTGCGTGGCAAGGGTGCCCGGAGGGCGTGAATGGTGTTGGTGTCCTGTTTTCTGAGGAGTTTGTAGACAGTGTGGTGAGTGTGACTAGAGTGAGTGAAAGGTTGATGATGGTGAAAATGATGATTGGAAAGCTCTTGGTGAACGTCATCTCGGGATATGCTCCGCAGGTTGGTCGGAGCGATGAAGAGAAGGACAAGTTCTGGTGTGCGATAGAGAAGCTGATGGAAAACGTGAAAGATAAGGAAGTTGTTGTGGTAGGAGGAGACCTAAATGGACATGTGGGAAGGAGTATGGACGGTTTTGAGGGAGTTCATGGGGGTTACGGATATGGTGTGAGAAATGGAGAAGGTGAAAGGATTTTGGAGTTTGCTGATGGAGCTGATTTGTTGATTTGTAATACTCAGTTCCAGAAAGAGGATAATAAGCTTGTTACATACACGTCAGGTGGGTCGACGACAACCGTTGACTTCCTGATGGTGCGTAGGCGAGATAGGGGGCACCTCCGGGACACAAAGGTGATCCCGGGGGAGGAGGCTGTTTCACAGCACCACTTGGTTGTCTGCGACATAAGGGTGAAAGGTGCGAGGAGAGCTCGGCGGGTGAAGTACCAACCGAGAATGAAGGTGTGGAGGTTGAAAGAGGTGACAGTAAGGGGGGGGCATTAAAAGAGGGGCTGAGTAGGGTAGAGAAGGATGTGGTTGAGCTTGAAAGTGCTTGGATGTCAATGAAAGATAGTCTGTTGGGAGCCGTTGGTGAGGTATGTGGATGGACAAAAGGACCACCGAGGCACTCGGAAACATCGTGGTGGGATGATGAAGTTGGAAAAAGGATTGACGAGAAGAGGAGGAAGTTCAAGGAGTGGCAGAAGGCGAAGGGTACGGGGGCAGAAAAAGCAGAGCATGAAAGTTATAAGGCAACCAAGAAGGCTGCAAAGAAAGAGGTAGCAAAGGCGCAGGAGGCATGTAGGAAAATGTTCGGAGAACGCTTGGATTCGGAAGAGGGTCAGAGAGCAGTATTCAGGATTGCAAAGCAGATAGCCAAAGAGAGGTGTGATGTGATGGGGGTGAGTTGCTTGAAGGATGAAGTGGGACAAATCATTGTGGACCCAGACGGAATTAAAGGAAGATGGAAAAGATATATGGAAATGCTGTTGAATACAGAGAATGAATGGGATGGCAACATAGAGAGTAACCCAGTTTTAGGACCAGCAGAGAAGACAAATGAGAAGGAAGTTGAGGAAGCGATAAAAGCAATGAAGAGTAGAAAAGCGGGAGGGCCGACGGCAGTTGTGCGAGATATGTTGAAGGCAGCAGGAAGTTGGGGTGTGAAGAGAATGACAGAGATCTGCAATCTGGTGGTGAAAGAAGGCCGCATTCCAGTGGTTGGAAACTGAGTACCCTCGTCCCTCTATACAAGGGGAAAGGTGACCCTCTGGAGTGTGGCTCATACTGAGCGATAAAGTTATTGGAGCATGGAATGAAGGTATTGGAAAGGGTGTTGGAGAGGAGGATAAGGAAGAAGGTGAAGATTGACGAAATGCAGTTTGGATTTATGCCAGGGAGAGGAACGACAGACGTGCTCTTTATTGTGAGGCAGTTGCAGGAGAAGTACATGGAGAAGAGGAAGAAGTTGTTTCTTGGGTTTGTTGATCTGGAGAAAGCATTCAATAGGGTTCCACGTGAAGTATTGACATGGGTATTGAGGAAGTTAGGAGTGGAGGAATGGTTGATCAGAGTAGTGATGGCAATGTACAAAAGCGCGCGCACAGCTGTAAGGACGAAGGACGGGAACAGTGGTGAGTTTGAGGTGAAGGTGGGAGTGCATCAGGGGTCGGTACTAAGTCCACTACTATTTGTAGCTGTGATGGAGGTGCTGGCTCAGAACGTAAAGGAGGGTTTACCGTGGGAGTTGTTGTATGCAGATGATCTGGTGTTGATTGCGAAAAGTATGGATGGACTGAAGGAAAAGATGAACAAGTGGAAGGAATGTATGGAGACAAAAGGTCTGAAGGTGAATATCGGAAAGACGAAGGTGATGGCAAGTGGTAAAGCATGTGGTGAGGTGGAAAGAACTGGGAAGTGGCCCTGTGCTGTGTGCAGGAAGGGTGTCGGAGTGAACTCCATTCAATGTACAATGTGCGCTGAGTGGGTTCATCAAAAATGCAGTGGTCTGAGAGGGTCATTAACCAGTTTGGCAGCTACAATCAAGTGTAAGGTATGCACAGAGGGAGCTGCAGATGGAGGAAATGTTGAGTTGGATCTTGGAGAAGCTGGAAGGTGTGAAAGCTGGAAGGTGTGAAAACATTTTGCTACCTCGGAGACATGCTGAATGGAGAAGGTGGATCAGACTCGGCAACGGTTGCTCGAGTGAGATGTGCATGGAAGAAGTTTCGGGAACTGAGTGGCGTGCTGATGAGGAGGGGAGTGTCGTTGAAGTTGAAGGGAAAGGTGTCTGCTGCATGTGTGAGAAGTGTTATGATTTATGGGAGCGAGACATGGGTAATGAACGTAGAGCAGCAATGAAGGCTGGAAAGGGTGGAAATGCGAATGGTTCGGTGGATGTGTGGAGTGTCGTTGAGAGAGAGGAAGACAAATGATGAATTGCGAAAGATGATGGGAATAGAGCCTGTGATTGATGCTGTGAAGAGGAACAGGTTGAGATTGTTTCGTCATGTGTTGAGGAAGGATGAAAGTGACTGGTTGAGAAGAGTGATGGAAATGAATGTAGAAGGAAGTAGAGGACGGGGAAGACCGAGAAAGACTTGGCTAAAGATGGTGGAAGAAGAAATGCGGGCAAGGGGGTTAAACAAGGAGAGATGCAGAAAATAGGGCAAAATGAAGAAGATTGTCATGGGGACCACAATGCTAACCCCCGCTCTAGAAGGGAAAATGGCCATAAAATGCATGTTGTTGTTGTTGTTGATGTTATTGTATAATGTACAGACCTTGGCGATATAAAAACATGTTTTACTAAAATTATACAATTAAAAGTATTTGAGTATACAAAATATAACGTCTTCCTTCTCAGGGAAGTGATATCACTTTTTCTTCAGGCACCAGTTTGCAGTGTCAGGATCTCTCGGCAAAGCCACGGCTGATAAAGACAAGCTGTACCAGAATCTCATTCAAGCTTATGAGAAAGCTCACCCGGAAACGCCCAAAAAGGCCGTTCAGCTCATCGTTGTGAAAATATGGGCTGAAATGAAAAAGCAACCCGATACTGTTCCCCCCTCTGGGCCGGTGCTCCTGCCTCACACCTAGCTCGGCTTCACGCTGTTGAAACCAAAGCTTTCAGAATCATTGGAATCTTCTGCGATGAAGCTAACTCCGAGGGCCTTTCACTCAGTCACCGCAGGCAGGTTGGTGGTCTTTCTGTCTTCTACCGACTCCTCTCTGGCCTTGCTCCCCCAGCTCTCTCTGTGCCCTGCCCCCCAAATATTCCCACAGGTCGCACAACATCTGCCAGCAACCTTCTTCTGGTTAAACTGCCAAAATCTAGGCTCTCTGCTCACCTTCACTCTTTTATTCCCCTTTTCTCCCGCCTCTGGAACAAACTCCCCCACTCCCTTCAATCCCACTCCTCCCTCCAGGTCTTTAAAACAGCTGTTCACCACCATCTCTTATCTTCCCCCATCCAAAACCTTGATCTTTTCTATCCCCGCTAATTCACCCCAGATTTTTTTTTTTTGAAATTCCAACTTCTTTCCTGGAAGTCCTTGCAGTGTCCATATGTTTTATACCTCTCCCACCTCCCCCCAAGCCCTCCCCCTCCCAAATTTCTCTCGATGTCCCTGCTCCCAAATGTTGTGTTTGTGTCCTTCCCCGTCTCCCCATCTTGTCTACCGCTCCCCTTATTTTGTGTTTTATGTGTCGGTTCGACTTTTTGTGTGATTAATGTTAGCTCTTTCACGAGCCTCGATCTTGTGTACAAAAAAAAAAAAAAAAAAAAAAATGGCATTCAAAATGCCACGTCACAAAATACTCGACGACTACCATGGTAAGACGATGTACGTTCAAACAAAGCAATCTGCTTTTATAATCAATGTATTAAATATGTATAACATTAGATACATCTTAAAATTAAGTGTGCCGGAAATAATATCGTCATGATTGATTTAGCGTTACATAACGACACTGGAAACCACCCCCTCCTTCACCCCCTCCTTCACCCCCTCCTCCACCCCTCCTCGCAGCACTCCATAACCCTTGGACATACACCTTCACAACCACCTCCCCCCCCCCCCCTCCCCATGTGTTGTGTTACGTATTTTCTGATTTTTCAACGGCCCCCTCTATCACGATATTCATTATCTTGTCAAGGGGTTACTCCCGCGTGCGGGTTACTCCCGCGTGCGGGTTACTCCCACGTGCGGGTTACACGCACGTGTGGGTTATACATGCCTAAAATTTTCCTGAAGCACTTTTTCCCCAGGTGTGGGTTAAACAAGGGTCGGTTTATTTGCATGAAAAAACGGTACATAAAAGGTGCAAAAACTGATCCCCTTAACTACAGACCTATCAACTTACTTCCAATCATCAGCAAGGTCCTGGAATCCATCATGACAGTTGATATGAAATCATTCCTTTTCTCCAACAACCTCATCTCAGATCATCAATTCAGATTCAAACCTGGTGACTCCACCCGTACATGCTGCTTCTACTCTCCCAACAATTGATGGAGGCCCGGCCCTCAGTATCAGACATGAGATCAGGGCCATCTCTCTGGACACATCTCATGCTTCTGATACAGTCTGGCATCCTGCCCTGCTCTCCAAAGTCTATGCCTATGGCATCCAAGGCCAACTCCACGCATGACTTATTGACTTCCTCCACTTTCGTAGTCAACATGTGGCTCTTAACGGAATGTTGTGTCCATCTTGTTTTTCCTGTGTACCCCACCTCCTTCCCGCCTCCCCCACCTCCCACCTTTCCCCTTCCACAGATCCCCCGATGTTCCTGTTTTCTACTGTTGCGTTTCCCTCTCTCTCTCTCTCCCTCTTGTCTCCCACTCCTTCTATTATATGTTCCGTGTGTTAGCTCTTACACGAGCCTCGACTTACTAAACAAAAAATAAAAAAGTATTAATTAAAAAAGTTAAAAGGCCATCATCCATAGGTTGATGGAGTACTGCTCTCCCCTCTGGGCTGGAGCCCCTGCCTCACATGATGCTCAGCTCGTTGCCGAGCATACCAAGGCCTTCAAGATCATTGGAATCTCCCACAATGAAGATAAGTCTGTGGGCCTATCACTTCACCATTGCAGACAGGTCAGTGATCCCTCTGTCTTCTAGCGCCTCCTTGCTGCTCTTGCACCCTCTGCCCTCTGTGCTTTGTCTCCCCTAGGTTTCTGCCAGACACACACGACCCACCATCACCCCCTTCTGGTGAATCTACCTAAATCGAAGCTCACTGCTCACCTCCACTCATTTGTTCCTCTTTTTCCCACCTGCAGAACCAACTTCCGCATCCTCTCCAATCTCATTCTTCCCTCCAGATCTTCAAGACAGCTATTTACCACCGTCTCGGTTTCCCCCCATCAAAATCCGAATCCCAATCTTTTCTACACCCGTCAAATCACCCCTCCCCCCACGCCCCTCCCAAAATTTTGCTTATGGATCGAGCATGTCCACCACTTGCGCTCTCCTCTACCCCTCATCATAACCCGCATCCCTTGTTTGTTTGTCTCCGTCTATCTTCTCCATCTGCCCTGCTGTTGGCATTTCTCCATTCTCTTTCTGCCGTTCCTTTTGTTTTGTTGCATCCTGATGCGTTCTGAGTTCTTGCTGTTCCATGAGTCTTAACTCTGTATACAAATATACGAATGAGCAGACTTTCAGATCTCAACAGCCTTGATTATAGTTCATTGAGCAGACATTTACATTTTTCAATATTCCACCCGTTTTTCTCTCACTCATCGCCATCTTGAATTTCAGTATGTTTGTTAAAGCAAGAAACTCAGAATTCATGGAATTGGATGCAAACAGGATGAAGACAAATTCCATGAAAATCATGATCGATTTTAAAATACATTTGTGCCATTTTTAGTCATTAAAAACCATGGCCCAACGCGAGACACCATGTGTATGATATACCCATGACGGAGCTGTGGTAGCGGAAATAAAATTCAAATAACGTTTGAGTTGGCGTGATTCATGTTTTCAGCTGACATCCTTCTGGGAAAAAAACAACTCGAGGATCTCCTTCATATTGATCTACCATCCCATCGACCTTCGAGTCAAGAACTCCATCGAGAGGAACTTCCAAGCACTGACAGAATGATCCCGAAACCACCTCGATCTTTCCACAACTGCCTCAGCTCTTCCAAGTGGGACAGAAATTTGCAAAGGATCATCATTGCCCTTTGACCTCCAACAAGGAACGTTTAAGTGTTCAGAGTCGCTGTAACATCTGCAACATCAAGAAAACCACTTCACTCTCATGACCCAAAAGAATCATCAAAATCACGGACCATTTCGGCTGCACCTCCGCAAATGCAATCTGCAGAATCAGGTGAACTCTGCAAGATCTACATCGGTGAAACAGGCCAAATACCGGACGATCACTTCCGTGAACACTTGCTCGATGTCCAAACCAACAGAATAGATCTCCCCAAGCCGGTCGCTCGACACTTCAATCTTCCCTCACATTGGTTATGTCACATCCCAGTCTCCAGTATCTTTCTCCGTTCCAGAACCACGGACAGTCAAAAACACAAATAGCAAGCCCTGATCTACAGGATCGGCGCGTCGGCTCCCCACGGGACCATGGAGTGTTTTTCATTCACTTACATCTCCCGTCTCGTAACTTTTCAATCCTTTGCCCCTCCTTATTTATTCGTCTTTCTTTAATTTACCTTACCTCACATCTCTCTTTTTCCATTATTTTTTTTACATACACGTATTGCAATGAAAAACCCGAAAGCAAAGGGTTAATCTAATCGCAAAATTATCCATCCCATATGAGTTTAGACTAGCTGTCGCATTCAGTTACCCCACAATTAGCATTGCCAGAGACCGAGCGTTCAAGCAACACATTGTCGTTCTCTTCATCGCTCTGTGTCGATGTCCCAATAAACTGTGCTTTCGCAAAGTACCCACCTTCCCCATTGAAGCATACTCCAGTAAGGAGTGGTTGTTGAATGCACTGTTTCACATGACGTGATGTGAGGGAGGTCATGTGGTTAGTCGCGTGTACATTGGCCGACTTGTGGACGTTTTAGCCGATCGGTGTCGAAACCCGAAGGAGTGAGCGAACATCGCAAAGTTCCCCCTTTACCCAAACCGGAAAAAATGTACATCGAATAATTAATCCAAGCATCACAGCAATGAATACCGAAATATTAAATTACACTCACGATATGATTAATGCTCAAATCCCCAAAATGACATCATAAGAGTTAAATTCCTCATCAATAAGGGAAAATAAACTCGTGTCCGCCAGATCTTGCCCCTCCCCTCCTCACGCCCCCCCCCCCCCCTTCCTCCCGACTGGAGCAGCAACCCCCATATGGGAGGGGTGAGATTGGGGCCAAATCTACCTTTGACCAGCGACAGCAGCGATTGGTGACGGTCCATTTGGGGGTCGTGGCTCCTCACAAGTCTCCATCTCCACCTCAACCTTGTCCAAGAGCTGCAGAGGTACATGGAGCACAGGGAAGAGAACTTTGGTGTGAAAAACAACAACATAAGCAGTCACGATAATATAGAAAATACGGCTCAAACTCGAGAGATGGTCACAAGGTGTGTTCATGATGGAATGTGTACAGTGCATATACCTGTGAGGATGCAGGTATTTTTGTTAAGTACAGTGCATAGACCTGAGTGTATTGTGGTGTTCTTCATGAAATGTACAGTGCATATACCTATGAGGGTGCAGGCATTTTTGTTTAGTACAGGGCATATACCTGAGTGTATTGTAGTGTTCATTATTAAAAGTACTGTGCATATACCTGTAAGCAGGTAGGTGTTTTACGGCTGCTTTGGCAAAGGGTTAATCTAATCGCATTTCTTTCTTTCTTTCTTTAATTAATCTTCTTTAATTAAACGCAAAATTAAAGTTAATTAATCTTTCTGACACTGGGTATGAAAAGTACAATGCATATACCTGTGAGCATGTAGGTGTTTTTTTGGAAAGTACAGTGCATATACAGTCATGGCCAAAAATATTGCCACCCTTGCACTTTTTTCAAATAACTCACAATTTTCTCCAAAAATAAGTTGAAATTGACAAAAGTATTTGGTCTTCACAATTCTTTATTTCACTGTTAATATCACAGAAACTTTGTTTTTAATTCAGAAGAAATGGCATTGACAAAACTATTGACCCCCAAGACTTAATATTTGGCAGCACAGACTTTGAACAAAATAACTGCAGTCAATCACTTCCTATAGCCATGAATGAGCTTCCTACACCTCCCTACTGGCAGTCTGGCCCACTCTTCTTATGCAAACTGCCCCAGTTCTCCCAGATTTGAAGGGCGCCTTCTCCCAACTGCTGTTTTGAGATCTCCCCACAGGTGTTCAATGGGATTTAGATCTGGACTCGTTGCTGGCTTCTTCAGAACAGTCCAGCGTTTTGTGTTAAACCATTCGTAGGTGCTTATTGAAGTGTGTTGGGGTCATTCTCCTGCTGCAAGACCCATGACCTTCGACGGAGACCCAGCTTTCTGACACTGGGTTGAACATTGCACTCCAAAAGGCCTTGGTAATCTCCTGATTTCTTTATGCCATGCACACATTCAAGGTACCCAGTGCCAGAGGCAGCACAGCAGCCCCAAAACATCACTGAACCTCCTCCATGTGTTACGTGCTCCTCCCCGACCCCCTGGTCACGGTGTACTTCCGAGCCCCGAGAGGAGTCACTGCAGAAAAATGTGTTATTCTGTATGTCAAAGATCAATGATGAAGCCACACCAATTGTTACAAACCAACAGGTATTGTATTAAGATCACACAAGAATAATAGTACAAAAACAATAGTAATCAATTGTACAACAAATAGTATATCATTCCTATGATGGTACCATCAGGTTCGTACAATATAACTCACTGTGCTCCAAGTGAGCAAAAAGAAGAAGATTCCCAATGTCTCTATTCCCCGGCTTCAAGCCAAAGTCGATCCGCTCCAGCGATCGACAGATCAATGTCCAATCGAGACCAGAATCCCGTTGGGTTGGCAGTTACAGTCCGGCTGCCAAAGCTGTGCAAAGGCGCCCTCCAGGCGACTGGGCTCTTCCAAAGGCGCCCTCCCGGCGACTGGAAAATCACACCCTCGGGTATGGACGTTCCACAGCTCGCAGTCGGCAAAACTCCGATTTACCTTCAGGTATATCCGCGCGCGCGCGCGCGCGCGCGCACACACACACACACACACACACACACACACACACACACACACACACACACACACACACACACACACACACACACACACACACACACACACACACACACACACACACACACACACACACACACACACACACACACACACACACACACACACACACACACACGTCTGAAAGCGGTGAAAACGGCTGACGTGAAACAAAGAAAAACCTTGCGCGACGCGCAAAGGCTGAAGCGAAGCAAAGCAAAGAAACCTTGCTCGACGCACAAAGCGCGCGAGTCAAAATAGCCGACGGCCGTACTCGAGACGTAACGGCAGTCCAGCGATTCTCTTCGGAATCGACCGCAAAACCTGACACGCAGGTTTATGTCACAGCGATAACAACTCTGTCGCAGGAATCCCTTTCCTGGGAAACCCCAAAGTTCACTTGTGACTCTTGCTCGCCAATGTTCGCTCTAGACCTCAAAGCGACTCTGCTTCTTGTCCGACTCCACTCGCTCCACCTTCTTTCCTCCTCCTCTTCTTCGTCGTCCGGTTCCGGTTTCATTTAAAACTAACATTTTCACCTTTTGAAAACAGTTCATAAACAATAAACCTTTTTTTTTTCTTTTTTTTTTTTTGTATACAAGATCGAGGCTCGTGAAAGAGCTAACATTAATCACACAAAAAGACAAACCGACACACAAAACACAAAAAACAAGGGGAGCGGTAGACAAGATGGGGAGAGAGGGGGAAGGACACAAAAGAGAGGGGGAAGGACACAAACACAACATTTGAGAGCAGGGACATCGGGAGGACTTGGGGGGAGGTGGGAGAGGATTAAAACATATGAACACTGCAAGGACTCTGGGGTGAATTACCGGGGGTAGAAAAGATCAAGGTTTTCGATGGGGGAAGATAAGAGATGGTGGTGAACAGCTGTTTTAAAGACCTGGAGGGAGGAGTGGGATTGAAGGGAGTGGGGGAGTTTGTTCCAGAGGCGGGAGAAAAGGGGAATGAAAGAGTGAAGGTGAGCAGAGAGCCTAGACTTTGGCAGTTTAACCAGAAGAGGGTTGCAGGCAGATCTTGTGCGACCTGAAGGAATATTGGGGGGACAGAGCACAGAGAGAGCTGGGGGAGCAAGGCCGGAGAGGAGTCGGTAGAAGACAGAAAGACCACCAACCTGCCTGCGGTGAGTGAGTGAAAGGCCCTCAGCGTTGACTACATCGCAGGAGATTCCAATGATTCTGAAAGCTTTGGCCTCAACAGCGTGAAGCCGAGCAAGGTGTGAGGCAGGAGCACCAGCCCAGAGGGGGGAACAGTATTCCATTGAGCTGCGGATGAAAGCCTTGTATGTGGTGAGGAGCTCAGGTGTGCCAAGGAAGGACTTCGCACGACGGAGGATGCCCAGTCGGCGACTGGCTTTGGAGGCCAGCTTGGAAATGTGGTTTTCCCAAGAAAGATCATGGCAGATAGTGAGACCCAAAAGCTTGAGCGACAGAACTTCTTGGAGAGGATTGTTGAGAAAGTAGATGGGAGGGTTGTCCAGTCGGTCCTTTCGGAGAGACATTGTAAGAGTGTGAGATTTGTCAGGATTGAAAGACATGTTCCACTTGTTTGACCAGTCTGTGATTTTATCCAGGTCTGCAGAGAGTGAGGAGGCTGCAGACTGCCGATCTGAGGGATGAGGAATGGAGCGACAGAGAGTAGAGTCGTCAGCAAAGAGATAGAGAGGATTTTCAAGAGAGTCAGAGAGATCATTGATGAAGACCAGAAAAAGCACAGGGCCCAGAACACTACCTTGGGGAACTCCAGCCTGAACAGGAAGAGGAGATGAGAGAAACCCATTCAGGGCCACACGTTGACTACGACCAGAGAGGAAGTCCGCCAGCCATGCGTGGAGATTTCCATGGATACCAAAGGAGGAGAGTTTGGAGAGCAGAGCAGGGTGCCAGACCGTATCGAAGGCACGTGAAATGTCAAGGGAGACAGCTCTAATTTCCTGTTTGGCGTTGAGGACCTCCATCCATTGTTGAGAAAGCAGAAGCAGCATGTCCAGAGTAGAGTGACCAGGTCTGAAACCAAATTGATGATCAGAGATCAAGCCATTGGAGAAGAGGAAAGATTTAATATCTGAAGCAATGATGGATTCCATGACTTTGCTGATAATTGGGAGAAGGCTGATTGGACTGTAGTTGCTGGGATCTGTTTTTGCACCTTTTTTGTGCAAAGCGGTGATGTTGGCTGATTTCCAAGCAGATGGCAGATGACCTTGAGCAAAAGAGAGGGTGAAGAGAACAGAAAGAGGGAGTGAAAGAGCAGAAGAACATGATTTTAGGACCCGTGGGCTGATGCCGTCAGGACCAGTTGCAGAATCAGAGTCGAGGGTTGACAGAAACTTTTCCACCTTGTCAGGAGGAAAGGACACAGAGTCCAGGAGCAGCTGGGTACGACTGGGTACGGTGGGTACAGAGAGGGATGGGTTTGGGACACAAGATTTAGAGGCAAACACAGAGTTGAGGCATTCAGCTTTTTCACGTGCGGAGTCAGCCGTTAAGCCGTTTGAGGTGAGGGAGGGGATGGAGGGGGAACAAACACCAGAAACAGATTTGACGAGACGCCACCAGGATTTGGAAGAGGGAGACAGATAAGAGAGTTCGGTCTTGAGAATGGTGAGATATTGTTTCCTGGCTCTCCTGAGGGTGGACACACAGTTGTTTCGGGCTTTGTGAAAGGAAATGAGATTTCCTTCCGTTGGATTTGCTTTCCAGGAGACGAAAGCAAGTTGTTTCAGGGCAACAGCCTCACCACAAGATTCCGTGTACCATGGACGGGAGGAAGGGTATGACAACTGAAGACGAGATGGTATAAATCTGTGCATGAGAGAGAGCAATTTACTTTGAAAGAATTCCCAGGATGAGTTGATGTCAGAGGCGGTAGAGATGGGAGACCAGTCCAGATGATTGATGGCTGCTTGAAGACCGTGCCAGTTGGCCTGAGTGAAATGCCAGACTCGTCGACGCTGAGGAGGCTCTCTGAGAATGGTCAGAGAGATGTCCACTTTGACAAGCACATGATCAGATGAGCCGATTGGAGCAGAAGAAGAGCAGCAGACATTTTCAGGGAAGTTTGTCATAACCAAATCCAGAAGAGAAGATGCTCCGTTGACTGAGATCCGGGTCGGGAAATTGACCGATTGTGTCAGTCCCAGTGAGTCGCAGAAGTCCTTTGCTGAAGAGCCATGGCTGGTGAGAGAGGTACCCACACCCAGCCAACTGGCATGGTGACAATTGAAATCACCACATATGAGGAAGAGAGAGTTGGGATGGGTAGATAGAAGTTGGTCCATATTATCAGACAGTGAGATGTAGATGGAGTCATCGCTGATTGGTGGACGGTACAACACACATATGAACAAAAGGTGGGAGCGAAGGGGAAGCCGTAGCCAAAGGTATTCCTGGGGGTGAGGTGGAGAGAGGGCAGTGGAAGGCGAGTGAGGAAGAGAGTTTTTTATAAAGATAGCAACCCCACCTCCAGGACGAGGCTCAGGTCTATCATACCGGAGGAGGGAGTAACCTGAGAGAGATACCAAGGCATCAGAGACATCATGAAGGAGGAAAGTTTCTGTTAAGCAGATCACATCTGGTTTGTCAGAAGCAACCTGTATGGAGAGGTCAGTCAAGTTTGAGCGAAGGCCCCGGATGTTTGAGGTCCATACCGTTAATGAAGAGGAAGGGGGAGCATCGGGTCCAGAACAGGGGGGGGGGGAGGGGTAGGGTAAGATGTGGAAGAGGAGGAAGAGGTAGGGAGAGCTGTTGAAGGTGTGTCAGAGATTTCAGAATAGCTTGGAGAAAGGGAAGAATGGGGCGGACAAAAGGTTTGATGGAGATTGGGTGAGGCACAGTGAGGTGTTATTTGAGGAGGGGGAAGAGCAAGGCAGAAGGTTTGGGGAGATGAAGGTGAAAGTTGGAAGGAGGAAGAAGCAGGGAGGATGCTTTGAGGAGGAGGGGTGAGAGGGGAGTCTAGGAGGGGAGGAGCGAGGGAGAGTCTCGGAGGGGAGGGGTGTGGGGGGAGTTTAGGAGGGAGGGGAGGGAAGGGGCAAGGGGGGAGATTTGAAAGGGATGGGTGATGGGGACGATTTGGAGGGGAGGGGTGAGATCGGATTTTGAAAAGTGTACGATTCATGGGAAACAAACATTTTTTGCAAAATGAGTTTGAGACCTTCGAGTCAAAAATACGTTTGAGGACACTGGAGGAGGGGTGGAGTTCTGGATAGTTTAGGGAATGTAGAAAGGAGGAACTGTAAGAGATGGTATTATATATATTTTTTGGAATGAATAGATTTGGTGAGCAAGACGAAAGCATCCTTTTGTAGGAAAAGAAGAAAAGGGTGTTATAATATATGAGAGAAAATAGTTGTTCAGGGGAGAGATTATACATTTCTAACCGCGTGATCGCGAACGAAGAACGAACTAACAAAAAGAACAAATAAACGAATAAGACCTGGGAAGGAAATATTTTTTTGGGGGTTTTTTTTTTTTTTTGTGAGTACAGATATTAAACAAGGAGGTACGGGGTGAACGACTGGGACGAAACAGTGAACGAAAATAATTTCAGCGCATTCGACGAATCGCTGAGAGAAAAACAAACCACAAGGTCGGAGACGGTACGGTAGTCCAAGCCTACGAGTACTAGGCCGCAGAATACTCGATACCATTAACCGACGATTTTGTATACATGTACGAAAAATTAGCACCGAAAATTTTCCAAAAGATACGCTATAGGTACATACACCGAAAGATAGATACAGTCTCGACAAAAACACGATTGAGAAATATCACTTAGCTTCGAAAGCGTGAGCGCATGGAGCAGCTTCGAAAAGACGTGACCTCGCCGTGATCTCGCTGAGACCAATGTTGTCAAATCTCTTTTGACAACAATAATAGCACGTGGAATCGAAAATGTTTACAGTGGATGAAAACCACCACAACGGAAGTGACGAATCGGTAACACTTCCCCCCCTCAAGAAAGAAAGTTTGAACATCGTGAAAACTTTATTTGCAGGCAAAACTCTTTCAACAAACAAAAGTAAAACTCACACCCAAATCATTAATTCACGTGAGCAACGATAATTAATATTTTCCCAAAAATAAAGCAACAAAACTTCCAAGCCACCTACAGAAATTTCCAAAGTTAGTTCACTCTGGACAAAGCATCAGCAACGACATTGCCCCTGCCCTTTACATGCTCAATTTCCAAGTTGAACTCCTGCAAAGCCAAACTCCATCTCATCAACCTCTGGTTTTTATTTTTCATTTTTTGAATGAAGGTTAAGGGGTTGTGATCAGTGAAGACTTTTATAGGGAAGGTAGTAGTTCCCAGATAGACCTCATAATGCTGAAGCACTAGCAGGAGAGCAAGGGTCTCTTTTTCCACAGTGGCATAATTTGCCTGATGTTTGTTAAACTTTCTGGAGTAGTAGCACACCGGGTGATCCACTCCATCATCATCTTCCTGTAATAGAACTCCACAGCCCCCACATCACTTGCATCAATGGCCAACTTGAAAGGTGCTTGAAAATCCGGGGCTGCTAGGACAGGAGAGCTCATTAATATTGCTTTGACGTGGGCAAAGTCATAGACGTGGGTCATATCACCCCGTCATAGACGTGGGCAAAGGAGATCTCGCGAGATCTCGGAGACGGTGGGAGGGATTTTCGAAGCTCCACACGGTCTCCACGTTTTTCGAAGTTAAGTCTGTTCACAATTGTATTTTGTCGAAACTGTATTTATCTTTCGGTGTGTGAAGTTATTGTGTGCAACTTTGGTTGTTTCTCGGTGTTTATCTTTCATAAATTGATTGTCTGTTTGCCGTGTCGTGTCTTGAGGCCTTGTACAGTGTGCACTGTACAACCTTGAGGCTTTGTTTTTCTCTCAGCGGTCCGTCGTTTGTGATCCAATAACTTTCGTTCTCTGTATTCCCAGGCTTTTCACCCATCGCCTACTTCCTTGTGTAAATCTCAACTAAAAAAAAAAAAAAAAAAAAAAAAAAAAAAAAACATTTCCTTCTCTGTTCTCATTCGTTTATTCATTCTTATTCGTTCGTTCGTTCTTCGACCACGTGTTTCTCCCCCATTTCCCCAGATAGTTTTCACTCATTAACCTTCAATGTTTACACTTTCCCCTCAAGTTATGCATTCCGTCATATTTTATAACACCTTTTTCTTCTTCTTCTTTAAAAGGCTGCTTTCGACTTGCTCACCAAATCAATTCATCCCAAAAAAAATATCCATCTCCTATAGTGCCTTTTTTCTACATTCCCTAAACTCTCCTGCACTCCATCCTCCATCCAGCGTCCTTAAACGTATTTTTAACTCGAAGGTCACAAGAAACTCATTTTGCAATAAATGTTCGTTTCCCATAAATCGTACACTTTCAAAAATCCAATCTCACCCCTCCCCTCCAAATCTTCCCCATAACCCCTCCCCTCCAAATCTTCCCCATCACCCCTCCCCTCCAAATCTTCCCCATCACCCATCCCTTTCAAATCTCCCCCCTTGCCCCCTCCCTCCTAAACTACCCCCTCACCCCTCCCCGCCAAGACGCCCCCTCGCCCCTCCCCTCCTAGACTCCTGCCTCACCCCTCCCCTCCAAATCTCCCCCATATCCCATCCCTTTCAAATCCCTCCCCTTGTCCCTTCCCTCCCAAACTCCCCCCTCACCCCTCCCCTTAAAATCTCCCCACCCTCATTGCTTCTCAATTTCCCCCCTCTCACTCCCCCTCCTCAAAGCGTCCTCCCCGCTTCTTCCCCCTTCAAACTCTCACCTCCATCTCCCCCAACCTTCTGCCTCGCTCTTCCCCCTCCTCAAATAACACCTCATTGTGGCTCACCCAATCACCATCAAACCTTTTGTCCGCCCCATCCTTCCCTTTCTCCGAGCTATTCTGAAATCTCTGACACACCTTCAACAGCTCTCCCTATCTCTTCCACCTCTTCCACATCTTACCCTACCCCTCCTCCCCCCTGTTCTGTATCTGATGCTCCCCCTTCCTCTTCATTAACGGTATGGACCTCAAACATCCGGGGCCTTCGTTCAAACTTAACTGATCTCTCCATACAGGTTGCTTCTGTCAAACCAGACGTGATCTGCTTAACAGAAACTTTCCTCCTTTATGATGTCTCTGATTCCATAGTATCTCTCCCGGGCTACTCCCTCCTCCGGTATGATAGACCTGAGCCTCGTCCTGGAGGCGGGGTTGCTATCTTTATCAAAAACTCTCTTCCTCACTCGCCCTGCACTGCACTCTCTCCACCTCACCCCCAGGAATACCTCTGGCTACGGCTTCCCCTTCGCTCCCACCTCTTGTTCATATGTGTGTTGTACCGTCCACCAAACAGTGATGACTCCATCTACATCTCGCTGTCTGATGATATGGACCAACTTCTATCTACTCATCCCAACTCTCTCTTCCTCATATGTGGTGATTTCAATTGTCACCATGCCAGTTGGCTGGGTGTGGGTACCTCTCTCACCAGCCATGGCTCTTCAGCAAAGGACTTCTGCGACTCACTGGGACTGACACAATCTGTCAATTTCCCGACCCGGATCTCAGTCAACGGAACATCTTCTCTTCTGGACTTGGTTATGACTAACTTCCCTGAAAATGTCTGCTGCTCTTCTTCTGCTCCGATCGGATCATCTGATCATGTCCTTGTTAAAGTGGACATCTCTCTGACCATCCTCAGGGAGCCTGCTCAGCGTCGACGAGTCTGGCATTTCACTCAGGCCAACTGGCACGGTCTTCAAGCAGCCATCAATCATCTGGACTGGTCTCCCATCTCTACCACCTCTGACATCAACTCATCCTGGGAATTCTTCCAAAGTAAATTGCTCTCTCTCATGCACAGATTTATCCCATCTCGTCTTCAGTTGTCATACCCTTCCTCCCGTCCATGGTACACGGAATCTTGTGGTGAGGCTGTTGCCCAGAAACAACTTGCCTTCATCTCCTGGAAAGCAAATCCAACGGAAGGAAATCTCATTTCCTTTCACAAAGCCCGAAACAAGTGTGTGTCCACCCTCAGGAGAGCCAGGAAACAATATCTCTCCGTTCTCAAGACCGAACTCTCTTATCTGTCTCCCTCTTCCAAATCCTGGTGGCGTCTGGTCAAATCCGTTTCTGGTGTTTGTTCCCCCTCCATCCCCTCCCTTACCTCAAACAGCTACACAGCTGACTCCGCACGTGAAAAAGCTGAATGCCTCAACTCTGTGTTTGCCTCTAAATCTTGTGTCCCAAACCCATCCCTCTCTGTACCCACCATACCCAGTCGTACCCTGCTGCTCCTGGACTCCGTGTCCTTTCCTCCTGACAAGGTGGAAAAGTTTCTGTCAACCCTCGACTCTGATTCTGCAACTGGACCCGATGGCATCAGCCCACGGGTCCTAAAATCCTGCTCTGCTGCTCTATCTCACCCTCTCTCTGTTCTCTTCACCCTCTCTTTTGCTCAAGGTCAACTGCCATCTGCTTGGAAATCAGCCAACATCACCGCTTTGCACAAAAAAGGTGCAAAAACAGATCCTAGCAACTACAGACCAATCAGCCTTCTCCCAATTATCAGCAAAGTCATGGAATCCATCATTGCTTCGGATATGAAATCTTTCCTCTTCTCCAATGGCTTGATCTCTGATCATCAATTTGGTTTCAGACCAGGTCACTCTACTCTGGACATGCTGCTTCTGCTGTCTCAACAATGGATGGAGGTCCTCAATGCCAAACAGGAAATTAGAGCTGTCTCCCTCGACATATCACGTGCCTTCGACACGGTCTGGCACCCCGCTCTGCTCACCAAACTCTCCTCCTTTGGTATCCATGGAAATCTCCACGCATGGCTGGCGGACTTCCTCTCTAGTCGTCGTCAACGTGTGGCCCTGAATGGGTTTCTCTCATCTCCTCTTCCTGTTCAGGCTGGAGTTCCTCAAGGCAGTGTTCTGGGCCCCGTGCTTTTTCTGGTCTTCATCAATGATCTCTCTGACTCTCTCGAAAATCCTCTCTATCTCTTTGCTGATGACTCCACTCTCTGCCGCTCCATTCCTCTTCCCTCAGATCGGCAGTCTGCTGCCTCCTCACTCTCTGAAGACCTGGACAAAATCACAGACTGGTCAAACAAGTGGAACATGTCTTTCAATCCTGACAAATCTCACACTCTTACTATGTCTCTCCGAAAAGATCGACTGGACAACCCTCCCATCTACTTTCTCAACAATCCTCTCCAAGAAGTTCTGTCGCTCAAGATTTTGGGTCTCACTATCTGCCATGATCTTTCTTGGGAAAACCACATTTCCAAGCTGGCCTCCAAAGCCAGTCGCCGACTGGGCATCCTCCGTCGTGCGAAGTCCTTCCTCGGCACACCTGAGCTCCTCACCACATACAAGGCTTTCATCCGCAGCTCAATGGAATACTGTTCTCCCCTATGGGCCGGTGCTCCTGCCTCACACCTAGCTCGGCTTCACGCTGTTGAAACCAAAGCTTTCAGAATTATTGGAATCTCCCGCGATGAAGCTATCTCTGAGGGCCTTTCACTCACTCACCGCAGGCAGGTAGGTGGTCTTTCTGTCTTCTACCGACTCCTCTCCGGCCTTGCACCCCCAGCTCTCTCTGTGCTCTGTCCCCCAAATATTCCTACAGGTCGCACAAGATCTGCCAGCAACCCTCTGATGGTTAAACTGCCGAAATCTCGGCTCTCTGCTCACCTTCACTCTTTCATTCCTCTTTTCTCCCGCCTCTGGAACAAACTCCCTTACTCCCTTCAATCCCACTCCTCCCTCCAGGTCTTTAAAACAGCTGTTCACCACCATCTCTTATCTTCCCCCATCCAAAACCTTGATCTTTTCTACCCCCGCTAATTCACCCCAGATCCACCTTGTTTGAAATTCCAACTTCTTTCCTGGAAGTCCTGGCAGTGTCCATATGTTTTATACCTCTCCCACCGCCCCCTTCCCATGCCCCCCCCCCCCAAAGCCCTCGCCCTCTCTCAGATCTCTCGATGTCTCCATGTCTCTCGGTCCCTGCTCTCAAATGTTGTGTTTGTGTCCTTCCCCCTCTCTCCCCATCTTGTCTACCGCTCCCGATGTTATATGTTTTATGTGTCGGTTTGTCTTTCTGTGTGATTAATGTTCGCTCTTTCACGAGCCTCGATCTTGTATACAAAAAAAACAAACAAAAAAAAAAAAAAGGCAGCCTGACATTTGTCATCCCAAACAAACTTGGTCTCTTTCCTCAGCAAATTCGTTAAAGGGGCTACCACATCAGAAAAATTCTTGCAGAACCGCCGGTACCAACCAGCCATACCCAAGAATCTCATGAGCTCCTTCTTCCCTATTTGGAACTTGGAAGCGATCAATGGCTTCTATCTTGGCTGTCACTGGTTGCACCGAACCCTGACCTACTACATGGCCTAGGAACACCACCTGTGCCTTCACAAACTCACTTAGATAAGTTGATGGTCAACCCTGCCTCGGTCAGTTTCTTGAAAAATGCATGGATTTGCTTCATATGATCTTCCATGGTCATGGTGTGGATGATGACATCATCCAGATAAGCCTCCACCCCCTCAAGGTCTGCAATAAGCTTATTAATCAGCCGTTGAAATGTAGCAGGCCCGTTTTTCAATCCAAAGGGAAGAACCTTGTACTGATACAACCCATTTGGTGTGACTAAAGCCGAGATTTCCTTGGCTCTATCAGTAAGAGGAATCTGCCAATACCCTTTCAGCAAGTCAAACTTAGTTACAAATTTAGCTGGGCCTATTCTATCAATACAGTCATCAATCCTCGGGATGGGATATGAGTCGGTGTTGGTCACTGCATTAACCCGTTTTAAATCCGTACAACAGCGAAAACTGGCATCGGGTTTTGGAACCAACACACATGGTGAGCTCCATTCACTGCTGCTTGGTTCAATGATGTCATTCTCCAACATATACTGAGAACCTCCTTCCGAAGATACTCTATCTTCACAGGGTTCATCCGATAGGGGTGTCGCTTCACAGGAGTGGCTTCCCCCACCTCAATATCATGATATTCCAAGTCAGTATGACCAGGTACATCTGTGAACAAATGTGCAAACTCAAAGATTAGGCTGGACAGTTGTCCTTATTGTTTCCTCGTCAAATGACCTAATTTCTCATCTAAATGACTCAACACTTCTGTGTTCGTCAATCTGGGACAAGCCTGGTCATCCAAGTTATCAAACTTCACACCGGCGTCAACCTCTGGATTCTCTTGCACCCCGACTACAGGCACGACAGGTGAGACAGGAGCCATTTCTTCCACAGGCTTCCTCTCATGATATTTCTTCAGTCGGTTGACATGACACAGTTGCCGCTTTTTCCGTCGGTCGGGAGTTGTCACCACGTAATCTGTTTCATTAACCCTCCTTTCGATTGCATAGGGACCAAAATATCTAGCCTGTAGTGGCTGGCCTGGAACAGGAAGCATCACTAACACTCGGTCCTCAGGACTGAAATTTCTTATCTGAGATTTCTTGTCATGTCTCACTTTCATTTTATCCTGTGTCACTTTCAAGTTTCTTCTCGCAACTTCACAAGCCTTTGCCAATCTGTGCCTAACCGTTGACACATACTCCACCACTGTTGACTGTGACCCCTCCTGTAGCCACTGTTCTTTCACAAATTTCAACGGTCCTCGAACTGCGTGTCCAAACACAAGTTCAAAAGGACTGAACCCCAATAACTCCTGAACAGATTCCCTCGTAGCAAACAACAATAAGGGTATTCCTTCATCCCAATCCTTGTCACATTCAAAACAATACGTTCTGATCATATTCTTCAATGTCTGGTGAAACCTTTCCAAGGCCCCTTGGCTCTCGGGATGGTAAGTACTTGATCTTACTTGCTCCACTCCCAACAGGTGTACCACTTGCTGAAAAAGCGTTGACATTAAATTGGAACCCTGGTCAGACTGGATGACCTTAGGTAGGCCAACCAAAGTGAAAAATTTAATCAAGGCCTTCGCAATAACTGCCGCAGTAATTTTTCTAAGAGGCACTGCCTCTGGGAACCTTGTGGAAGCGCACATGATGGTCAACAAATACTGATGTCCAGCCTTAGTTTTGGGTAAAGGGCCTACACAGTCAATAATGACACGGCTGAATGGCTCTTCAAAAGCTGGAATGGGTTTTAAAGGTGCGGATGGGACTTTCTGATTAGGTTTTCCCACCAGCTGGCAAGAATGGCAAGATTTGCAGAACTCCGCCACATCATGTCGCAATCCTGGCCAGAAAAAATGTACCAATATTCGGTCACAGGTCTTGTTCACTCCAAGGTGCCCGGCCAACGGTGTCTCATGCGCCAAACTCAATATCTCCTTCCGATACGGCGGTGGCACCACAATTTGGTAATGAACTTTCCACTCATCATTTGCTGGCACCTCCGGTGGTCTCCATTTTCTCATGAGTATTTCCCCTTTCATGAAGTAACTAACAGGTATCTTCATAGCCTCTTCCTCTGTAACGGCTTTACCAATTAAACTCCGGATCTCCGAATCTCCGTGTTGTTCTTCAACAAGTCTCTTTCGGACCAACACTGTTTGCTCAACCTCGTTCCCAGATGTCTCCGACGGACACTCCATTTCCTCTTTGGTTCCAGATACCACCTTTTCCTTAAGTTCCTTGATGTCACTCCCTTTCCTATTACCTCTTTCCGAATTTTCCTCCAATACCTCCAAGGAACCCAAATCCACATCGCCTTCCTTCTCCTTCTCTTCAGAGTGCTTCCTGCCCATAGCACGAGTCACTGCACAAGATGGAAAGATACCCGGAATCTCCTGCTCTAGCTGTGTGGTGTTATTTTCCATCCTGGGCTTTTCAACCAACATTGGGTTACCAGAAACTCGACCACCGGCCAAATCATTCCCGATAATAAGAGAGATTCCCTCCACAGGAAGAGTGGCTTGTAAACCTACGGTGACCGGTCCTGACACCAAATCAGACTTTAAATGGATGACATGAAGTGGAGCTTTAACATAGCCACCAACCCCCTGTAAAAGAACACTAACACCAGTTGCCGTCTTCTCTGACAATGGCAAAATGCCTTCAAGCATCAAAGATTGATGTGCTCCTGTGTCCCTCAATACCCTAACAGGTCTCTGGTTCGTTAAGTCTCCATCCAGTGACACAAACCGCTCTGAAATAAAAGGTTTGTAACCCTCTTGAACAAGGTCGTTCTGTGATGCCGTAACTTTGGCACGGGAACCTTCACAAGGCACTGTCCTCCAAGGACGATTTCTCGCATTTGCCAATGCATTCGGAGTTGTACTCGTCTGACTCCGCTCCTGATTTTTCCTTTTCAGGGCGTAACATTGGGACATCAAATGCCCAGGTTTCTTGCAAAAAGCGCAAGTAGGCCCGGAGGAAAAACTCGAGGTCTGCCTCGGGCCCGCTGGAAGATAAGTCTGTCTTGGAACTGTATAGTGGGGCGGCTTAGCCCAAATATTCAAAAGAATTGTGCATTTTGTGATACAAGCACCAAATTTGGCACAAATGTACATTAATATGTTGCGAACATTTTCAGATATTGGGCCACTTGAAATTCCGTAATTTTTTTTTTCAAATTTTTTCAAATTTCGTAATTTCAAATTTTTCGGGTGACACCGTCACAATTTCGGTCTTCGAGGCCGGCCGATAGGCAAAGTGTGACCGGAAGGGACGAGGTTCTCCTGACCACGTGGCCCTCGATCTGGGAAGCGAGAGGCGTTCCATTAGTGGACGCGCCCCTCACGCCCGACTTTTGGGCGGCCCCGGCAGGCCGTTTGTTTTGACGTTCCGTGACAGGCCCCGCACCCCCACCTCCGGGCCGACCGGAAGCTTGTGCTGAGTACATCATACCTGAACAACTCAGTGAGGCAGAACACAGCAGTGCACACCAGGGTGACCCCTTCAGTGCATAAACCAATTAACCTGTCCACTGCAGGGCATATAGAAATGAAGTTATTTTCTGCATATAATAATAATATAAGTTCAGTTCTATATAACAATTTCTGTTATCACCACTACCACTACAACTACCACTACTACAAGCTTTGTCTGAAATTTTGTGGACTAACAGACAAACAGACATACAGACAAGCTGGGATCAAAACATTACCTCCTTCCACCATTGAGTGTAGAGGTAAACATCATGGAAATTATATCATGCCCTAGATTTAATTCATGCTTACCCGTGTATTTGCTTCACTGGTTCACAAGGTCTTTTGCATACATGTAATTCAGACTCTCGTCTTCATTGCTGACCACACAATGTTCGCAACATATTAATGTACATTTGTGCCAAATTTGGTGCTTGTATCACAAAATGCACAATTCTTTTGAATATTTGGGCTAAGCCGCCCCACTATATCGGCCGGCCTCGAAGACCGAAATTGTGACGGTGTCACCCGAAAAATTTGAAATTACGAAATTTGAAAAAATTTGAAAAAAAAAATTACGGAATTTCAAGTGGCCCAATATCTGAAAATGTTCGCAACATATTAATGTACATTTGTGCCAAATTTGGTGCTTGTATCACAAAATGCACAACAGGTTTGCTATGCTGCTACACTAGTAGTCTTCTGATCCCTAAAAGTCGCGGTATCAGATTTGTCCCCATAGTCATCTATAGGCCGCCTCCATGAATATTTGTTCCCCGCACCGGATTTACCATAACTCCCCTGGCTAACTCAAGGCGGGAAGATAGGTTTGTGGAACCCCATCCTGTGTGTCAAGGCATAGTCATCTGCCATGGTTGCTGCCTCATACAACTCTGGTACTTTATTTTCCTCCAGATGTACTTGAATGTCCGTGTGGACACACTGTTTGAATTCCTCCACCAAGATCAATATTGTCCCAACAGTTTGAAGTCTTTCCCAATCCCCTTTGAATCACACCACCGACCAAACATGGTTTCCTTCATTCTGGCAAACTCCACATGGGTTTCACTCTCCCTCTTCCTGGCATTCCGGAATTTTTGCCGGTAAGCTTCAGGGACCAATTCATAGGCTTTGAGAATGGTTTTCTTCAATATCTCATAATCTGCACATTGGTCAATCGGTAAAGCCGAATAGATATCTTGAGCTTTGCCCACCAGAACACTTTGCACTAACATAGTCCAGGACCCCACAGGCCATTTTAGCATTTGAGCCACTTTCTCAAAGTGTAAAAAAAACTTGGCTAGCTCCTTTTCATTTAAGGGTGGAACCAGCCTCACATGCCTACCAACATCCCAAATGTTCTGACTAGTTGTCGAACTAGCCGGCATGGATACGACTTCTCTCCATTCTCCCCTTAATTCCAGCTCCTTGAGTTTAACTTCCTTCTGATACTCCATGTCACGTTCCTTTAACCCCCTTTCGGCTCTCCTTTCCTCTGCTCTTTCCTTTGCTCTTCTTTTTTCTTCAGCTCTCCTTTCCTCGGTTCTTCTCTCCTCGAGTTCGAGTTCCTGTTCTACTCTTCTTTCCTCAAGTTCCCTTGCAGCTCTCCTTTCCTCTGCTTTTAACCTTTCCTGGCTCTGCAGTTGCATCTCCATTTTCCGGAGCTCCACATTTTCTTTTTCCTCGGGTAACCAATCCAAGGCTACCTCTGTCCATGTTCCTTGTCCCACCAGAGATTCTACCACCAATGTCTGCATCTCTGCTTTCTTCATATGAACTCGGACCTCCAAGTTAAAATGTTTGGCCAATATCAAGAGTTCCGATCTATTTAACGCTTGGACCTGTGCCTCATTAGGGGACGCCGCAAACTGTTCTGCGTCAAACACCATGGTGACTATTAGTTAGCACCTGTTAACCTTCACACAAAAAGTTTCCAATTTTTTTTTTTTTTTGAAAAATTTGGGAATGTTAGAAAAATTCCAAACTTGGCATTTGAGAATGTTAGGGAATTCTATCCCAGACGCATGTTAGGGAATTTAATCCTGGACGAGGACCCCAATTTCAATTTGGGCCAATTTTGGACGAGTTCCCAATTTCTCAGACGAGCCCCCAATTTCTGTTACGTGCTCCTCCCCGACCCCTGGTCACGGTGTACCTCCGAGCCCCGAGAGGAGTCACGGCAGAAAAATGTGTTATTCTGTATGTCAAAGATCAATGGTGAAGCCACACCAATTGTTACAAACCAACAGGTATTGTATTAAGATCACACAAGAATAACAGTACAAAAACAATAGTAATCAATTGCACAACAAATAGTATATCATTCCTATGATGGATGGTACCATCAGGTTCGTACAATATAACTCACTGTGCTCCAAGTGAGCGAAAAGAGGAAGATTCCCAATGTCTCTATTCCCCGGCTTCAAGCCAAAGTCGATCCGCTCCAGCAATCGACAGATCAATGTCCAATCGAGACCAGAATCCCGTTGGGTTGGCAGTTACAGTCCGGCTGCCAAAGCTGTGCAAAGGCCCCCTCCAGGCGACTGGGAAATCCAAAGGCGCCCTCCCGGCGACTGGGAAATCACACCCTCGGGTGTGGACGTTCCACAGCTCGCAGTCGGCAAACCTCAGATTTCCCTTCAGATATATCCACGTTGCACACACACACACCAGATACGTCTGAAAGCGGTGAAATCGGCTGACGTGAAGCAAAGAAAAACCTTGCGCGACACGTAAAGGCTGAAGCAAAGCAAAGAAACCTTGCTCGACGCACAAAGTGCGCGAGTCAAAATGGCCGACGGCCGTACTCGAGACGGAACGGCAGTCCAGCGATTCTCTTCAGAATCGACCGCAAAACCTGACACGCAGGTTTATCTGTCACAGCGATAACAACTCTGTCGCAGGAATCCCTTTCCTGGGAAACCCCAAAGTTCACTCGTGACTCTTGCTCGCCAACGTTCGCTCTAGACCTTGAAGCGACTATGCTTCTTGTCCGACCGACTCCACTCGCTCCACCTTCTTTCTCCTCCTCTTCTTCGTCGTCCGGTTCCGGTTTCATTTAAAACTAACCTTTTCACCTTTTGAAAACAGTTCATAAACAATAAACCTTTTGACAACAATAATAGTACATGCAATCGAAAATGTTTACAGTGGATGAAAACCACCACAACGGAAGTGATGAATCCGTAACACATGTTTGACTGTAGGGAAGGTGTTCTTTTCTTTGAAGGCTTCATTTTGTTTTCTGTAAACATAGAGATGATGTGCTTTACCAAAACGCTCCGATTTGTCTTATCTGTCCACAGGACATTCTCCCAGAAGGATTTTGGCTTGTTCAGGTGCGTTTTGGCAAACTCTAGTCGGGCTTTCTCATGTCTCTCTCTCAGCAGTGGGGTCCTCCTGGGTCTCCTACCATAGAACCCCCTTTCATTGAGTTGGCGATGGATGGTGCAAGTCGAAACTGTCGTACCTTGTGTCTGAAGGTCAGCTTGAATCTGTTTGGCAGTTGATCGAGGTGCTTTCTCCACCATTCGAACAATCCTTCGCTGCAATCTTCGATCAAGTTTTCTCTTGCGGCCACGTCCAGGGAGGTTGGCTACAGTGCCATGGGCCTTAAACTTCCTGATAACATTGCATACAGTGGACACAGGAACATCAAGGTCTCTGGATATGAACTTGTAGCCTTGAGATTGTCCATGATTGGCTACAATCTTATGTCTGACCTCCTCAGACAATTCTCTGGCATTTTCTTTTCTCCATGCTCATTGCAGTACACACTGACACAAAACAGCAGAATGACTCCTTTTCTCTATTCAAACTGGTTGAATGATTGATTTTTTTTATATTGTAGGCACCTGCAACTCACCACAGGTGAGTTCAATTCCAAAGTAAAGGAGAATCACCTGCTTGAAATCTAATTATTTCTAACAGCTTCTAAAAGGTACCAATAATATTGTCCGGGCCATTTTGGGATTTCTGTGTGTAATCAGCTGGGAAATAGTCTTGTTTTCAGGTTTTTTTGTTTGTTCCACTGAAAACCAAAGAAATACAAATGTGGATACCAAAAGATTGTTTAAATTCAACAATTTTCTTCTGAAAGAAATGGTGCATTATTTGAAAAAAGTGCAAGGGTGCAAATATTTTTGGCCACGACTGTACCTGTGAGCATTTTGGTGTGCATACATGACACATATATGAACAAAGAGCACACACACACAGCACTAACCAGTGAGATGGGGTGCGTTTTCAGTTTTGTCCATTGGATCTGAAACAGATATGATAAACAGTACCAATGAATACGTGTTTCTCAACACCAAAACAACTCGCAGATTGTCATCACAAATGACGTTTAAAGTACATTCTGTTCCAAAAACAACAATCAAACTTGCACAGCGTTACAATGTAAGCAATAATTAGCATGAATCAACTTTGAGACCCCCAACAACTTGCATAAAAAACACATCAAATCAGCAATGAGTTACCATGCAGGATAGCAAAGGTGAATGTTCCCAAAAGAACATGCGTATGGAACTAGGTTGTGTGGGCGATGGGGAAAGACCCCGGGGAAGTCATCTGGGAGAGCAGGAAAGAGCCCGGTGAAGTCGTCTGGGAGAGCGGGAAAGAGCCCGGTGAAGTCGTCTGGGAGAGCGGGAAAGAGCCCGGTGAAGTCGTCTGGGAGAGCGGGAAAGGCCCTGGTGAAGTCGTGTGGGAGAGAGGGAAAGGCCCTGGTGAAGTCGTGTGGGAGAGAGGGAAAGGCTCCGGTGAAGTCGTGTGGGAGAGAGGGAAAGAGCCCGGTGAAGTCGTCTGGGAAAGCGGGAAAGGCCCTGGTGAAGTCGTGTGGGAGAGAGGGAAAGGGCCTGGTGAAGTCATGTGGGAGAGAGGGAAAGGCTCCGGTGAAGTCGTGTGGGAGAGAGGGAAAGGCTCCGGTGAAGTCGTGTGGGAGAGAGGGAAAGGCTCCGGTGAAGTCGTGTGGGAGAGAGGGAAAGGCCCTGGTGAAGTCATGTGGGACAGAGGGAAAGGCCCTGGTGAAGTCGTGTGGGAGAGGGAAAGGCTCCAGTGAAGTCATGTGGGAGAGAGGGAAAGGCCCTGGTGAAGTCTTGTGGGAGAGAGGGAAAGGCCCTGGTGAAGTATTGTGGGAGAGAGGGAACGGCTCCGGTGAAGTCTTTGTTACAGGGTCCTCTGCAATCTCGTGGTCTCGGTAACCCCCGAACCCCGAGAGGAACCCCGGCAGAAAGATATATCCTTGGTTGAAATTAATCAATAATGAAACCACACCAAGGGTGATGAACAAACAATATATTAAAAGCACACAAAAAAGAACCATACAACAATGGGGCAATCAACCCTACAATCCAATCTTAAGAAGCTAACCTAGCTCAAACTCACGGCACCCCCAGGGACTGAAACAGAGTCCTTCTCAATGTCTCCAGACCACAATGGTGCTCCCGGCGAAGATGCGATGGCGATGAGGCAGGTAAGGAGATGGAGGTAAGGCGGGGACCGTCACATGGTCCCAGCCAACCCCAATTGGCGGTGGAAAGAGGAATCCCAAAGACGCTAACCAAACGTGCACATACATCGGGCAGTCGCGAACCGCACCGTATTCTTCAAAGGCAACTGTCGCCACACACATCCTCGGCAAACCACCGGAGGGCGGGACCCGCGGACGCGGCTAAACCAAGGGTCCGCGAAGGACGCGCGAGGTCCCCGAAATGGCGGTCGGTTCTTCCTCGGGCCGCAGCCTCTAGTCGAAGATTCTCCGGAATCTCCCACCTGTACCTGGCTTCGCAGGCTTTTCCACGACACCAGCGATATCAACGATCGCACGAGATTCCTTTCCAGGCCTCAAAGTTCCTTCTCCATGGATGCTCGACCACGCTGGGTGCGGAGCCGTTACAAAACGCCTCGTTTCACCTCTGCCTCACGCGCTCTTCTTCCTCGCTCCACCTCTTCCAGTGCCCTATCCGATTTCCGGCATCATTTTTGTCATGAGCGCTTTTAAACCTTTTAACCACAATAACCCTTACTGAGAACCAACAATAATAATACCAACAATAATTAGGGCCGAATCCATAACAGTCTTGTGGGAGAGAGGGAAAGGCTCCGGTGAAGTCATGTGGGAGAGAGGGAAAGAGCCTGGTGAAGTCGTGTGGGAGAGAGGGAAAGGCTCCGGTGAAGTCGTGTGGGAGAGAGGGAAAGGCTCCGGTGAAGTCGTGTGGGAGAGAGGGAAAGGCTCCGGTGAAGTCTTGTGGGAGAGAGGGAAAGGCTCCGGTGAAGTCGTGTGGGAGAGAGGGAAAGACCCTGGTGAAGTCTTGTGGGGGAGAGGGAAAGGCCCTGGTGAAGTATTGTGGGAGAGAGGGAAAGGCTCCGTTGAAGTCGTGTGGGAGAGAGGGAAAGGCTCCGGTGAAGTCTTGTGGTAGAGAGGGAAAGGGCCTGGTGAAGTCGTGTGGGAGAGAGGGAAAGTCTCCGGTGAAGTCGTGTGGGAGAGAGGGAAAGGCTCCGGTGAAGTCGTGTGGGAGAGAGGGAAAGGCTCCGGTGAAGTCGTGTAGGAGAGAGGGAAAGGGCATGGTGAATTCGTGTGGGAGAGAGGGAAAGGCTCCGGTGAAGTCGTGTGGGAGAGAGGGAAAGGCTCCGTTGAAGTCGTGTGGGAGAGAGGGAAAGGCTCCGGTGAAGTCTTGTGGTGGAGAGGGAAAGGCCCTGGTGAAGTCTTGTGGGAGAGAGGGAAAGAGCCCGGTGAAGTATTGTGGGAGAGAGGGAAAGGCTCCGGTGAAGTCTTTTGGGAGAGAGGGAAAGGCCCTGGTGAAGTCTTGTGGGAGAGAGGGAAAGGCTCCGGTGAAGTCTTGTGGGAGAGAGGGAAAGGCTCCGGTGAAGTCGTGTGGGAGAGAGGGAAAGGCTCCGGTGAAGTCATGTGGGAGAGAGGGAAAGGCTCCGGTGAAGTCGTGTGGGAGAGAGGGAAAGGCTCCGGTGAAGTCGTGTGGGAGAGAGGGAAAGGCTCCGGTGAAGTCGTGTGGGAGAGAGGGAAAGGCTCCGGTGAAGTCTTGTGGTAGAGGGAAAGGCCCTGGTGAAGTCTTGTGGGATAGAGGGAAAGAGCCCGGTGAAGTATTGTGGGAGATTGGGAAAGGCTCCGGTGAAGTCTTTTGGGAGAGAGGGAAAGGCTCCAGTGAAATCTTGTGGGAGAGAGGGAAAGGCTCCGGTGAAGTCTGGTGGGAGAGAGGGAAAGGCTCCGGTGAAGTCGTGTGGGAGAGAGGGAAAGGCTCCGGTGAAGTCTTTGTTACGGGGTCCTCTGCAATCTCCTGGTCTCGGTAACCCCCGAACCCCGAGAGGATCCCCGGCAGAAAGATATATCCTTGGTTGAAATTAATCAACAATGAAACCACACCAAGGGTGATGAACAAACAATATATTAAAAGCACACAAAAAAGAACCATACAACAATGGGGCAATCAACCCTACAATCCAATCTTAAGAAGGTAACCTAGCTCAAACTCACGGCACCCCCAGGGACTGAAACAGAGTCCTTCTCAATGTCTCCAGACCACAATGGTGCTCCCGGCGATGGCGATGAGGCAGGTAAGGAGATGTAGGTAAGGTGGGGACCGTCACGTGGTCCCAGCCAACCCCAATTGGCGGTGGAAAGAGGAATCCCAAAGACGCTATCCAAACGTGCACATACACCGGGCAGTCGCGAACCGCACCGTATTGTTCAAAGGCCGCTGTCGCCACACACATCCTCGGCAAACCACCGGAGGGCGGGACCCGCGGACGCGGCTAACCAAGGGTCCGCGAACGACGCGTGAGGTCCCCGAAATGGCGGTCGGTTCTTCCTCGGGCCGCAACCTCTAGGCGAAGATTCTCCGGAATCTCCCACCTGTACCTGGCTTCGCAGGCTTTTCCACGACACCAGCGATATCAACGATCGCACGAGATTCCTTTCCAGGCCTCAAAGTTCCTTCTCCATGGCCGCTCGACCACGCTGGGTGCAGAGCTGTTACAAAACGCCTCGTTTCACCTCTGCCTGACGCGCTCTTCTTCCTCGCTCCACCTCTTCCGGTGCCCTATCCGATTTCCGGCATCGTTTTCGTCATGAGCGCTTTTAAACCTTTTAACCACAATAACCCTGACTGAGAACCAACAATAATAATAATACCAACAATAATTAGGGCCGAATCTGTAACAGTCTTGTGGGAGAGAGGGAAAGGCTCCGGTGAAGTCATGTGGGAGAGAGGGAAAGAGCCTGGTGAAGTCATGTGGGAGAGAGGGAAAGGCTCCGGTGAAGTCTTGTGGGAGAGAGGGAAAGGCTCCGGTGAAGTCTTGTGGCAGAGAGGGAAAGGCTCCGGTGAAGTCGTGTGGGAGAGAGGGAAAGGCTCCGGTGAAGTCTTGTGGCAGAGAGGGAAAGGCTCCGGTGAAGTCTTGTGGGAGAGAGGGAAAGGCTCCGGTGAAGTCGTGTGGGAGAAAGGGAAAGGGCCTGGTGAAGTCGTGTGGGAGAGAGGGAAAGTCTCCGGTGAAGTCGTGTGGGAGAGAGAGAAAGGCTCTGGTGAAGTCGTGTGGGAGAGAGGGAAAGTCTCCGGTGAAGTCGTGTGGGAGAGAGAGAAAGGCTCTGGTGAAGTCGTGTGGGAGAGTGGGAAAGGGCCCGTTGAGGTGACGTGGGCGAGAGGTGTGCCATTTTATTATTTATTTTATCTGCAAAGACGCTTGGTAATAAAACATGAAATGTTCCTTTAAGCCTCAAAATCAACAATTAATATTATCATTGGGTGATGACTCTAGGTGCATCCCAGGGTCCACCACGTGTGCCAGAAAACAACCGGACACTGGGTGGTTAAAAATAGCAAATAAACATGTTATAAATGGTGATTGTCTGGCGAAGAGAATGATGAGAGAAAGACAATGAAAGGTGAAGGAGAAAGTGCATTTATGGTCATCATACGAAAATACACCGTTTGGTTCTGCCTCTCTGTCTGTCTGTCTGACTGTCTGATTGTCTGTCTGTCTGTCTGTATGACCACGATACATTTGGTAGTTACTTATACAATCTCGACGAAACGTGACAGGAGGACTAAGAATCACACCATGGAGGTTGTCGCGACTTCATTTACTCCCCATCCCAAGGGGGTTTTCCGTCTTGGGTGAAATCCGTGGTAGGGTGTATTGATAGCTTATCATGCCTTTTTCCAAGGCCGCTTCTAATAACAAATGTAGTAACAACAATGGCAATGATAATAGCATAATATTAATGTTATTACTTAACAAAATTAATACTGAGTAATTACATCACCTCTCCCCAAAGGGTTTTCCGCCTTGGACATACGCCATGTTAACGTGCATAAATAAACTACCGTGGCATTTTGTGGGGCACCCCGACCACAAGTAAAAAATATTATTTACTTTTTTACAGAAGAAAAAAACATTACCTTTTACCTTTTTAAAAAGTTGGAAGTGCTGTTTTACACAAAAGTGAAAGGGAGTAAACCCGACGTTTTGGGGCATGCTGTGCTTATCGCATCTTCCAAAGACGAACGGACCCAAGCCGAGATAAACTCTAATCTATATACACCAGAAAGGATAATAGCATGACCCTTCCTGCCAAGAGAGCGCGTGTCGGCGTAGAAATCAAAAGGAAGACTTAGAGCAATTCAAGTATCAGTAGGAATCAAAAGGAAGACTTAGAGAAATTCAAGTATCAGTAGGAATCAAAAGGAAGACTTAGAGCAATTCAAGTATCAGGAGAAATCAAAAGGAAGACAGAGCAATTCAAGTATCAGTAGAAATCAAAAGGAAGACTTAGAGCAATTCAAGTATCAGTAGAAATCAAAAGGAAGACTTAGAGCAATTCAAGTATCAGGAGAAATCAAAAGGAAGACTTAGAGCAATTAAAAGATCAGTAGAAATCAAAAGGAAGACTTAGAGCAATTCTAATATCAGTAGAAATCAAAAGGAAGACTTAGAGCAATTCAAGTATCAGTAGGAATCAAAAGGAAGACAGAGCAATTCAAGTATCAGTAGAAATCAAAAGGAAGACTTAGAGCAATTCAAGTATCAGTAGAAATCAAAAGGAAGACTTAGAGCAATTCAAGTATCAGGAGAAATCAAAAGGAAGACTTAGAGCAATTAAAAGATCAGTAGAAATCAAAAGGAAGACTTAGAGCAATTCTAATATCAGTAGAAATCAAAAGGAAGACTTAGAGCAATTCAAGTATCAGGAGAAATCAAAAGGAAGACTTAGAGAAATTAAAAGATCAGTAGAAATCAAAAGGAAGACAGAGCAATTCAAGTATCAGTAGAAATCAAAAGGAAGACAGAGCAATTCAAGTATCAGTAGAAATCAAAAGGAAGACTTAGAGCAATTCAAGTATCAGGAGAAATCAAAAGGAAGACTTAGAGCAATTAAAAGATCAGTAGAAATCAAAAGGAAGACTTAGAGCAATTCTAATATCAGTAGAAATCAAAAGGAAGACTTAGAGCAATTCTAATATCAGTAGAAATCAAAAGGAAGACTTAGAGCAATTCTAATATCAGTAGAAATCAAAAGGAAGACTTAGAGCAATTCTAATATCAGTAGAAATCAAAAGGAAGACTTAGAGCAATTCTAATATCAGTAGAAATCAAAAGGAAGACTTAGAGCAATTCTAATATCAGTAGAAATCAAAACGAAAATTTAGAGCAATTCATAGATCAGTAGAAATCAAGAGGAAGACTTAGAGCAATTCTAACATCAGTAGAAATCAAAAGGAAGACTTAGAGCAATTCTACTATCAGTAGAAATCAAAAGGAAGACTTAAAGCAATTCTAATATCAGTAGAAATCAAAACGAAAATTTAGAGCAATTCAAATATCAGCAGAAATCAAAAGGAAGACTTAGACCAATTCATAGATCAGTAGAAATCAAAAGGAAGACTTAGAGCAATTCTAATATCAGTAGAAATCAAAAGGAAGACTTAGAGCAATTCAAGTATCAGTAGGAATCAAAAGTAAGACTTAGAGCAATTCAAGTATCAGTAGGAATCAAAAGGAAGACTTAGAGCAATTCAAGTATCAGTAGGAATCAAAAGGAAGACTTAGACCAATTAAAAGATCAGTAGAAATCAAAAGGAAGACTTAGAGAAATTAAAAGATCAGTAGAAATCAAAAGGAAGACTTCGACCAATTAAAAGATCAGTAGAAATCAAAAGGAAGACGTAGAGTAATTCTAATATCAGTAGAAATCAAAAGGAAGACAAAGCAATTCAAATATCAGTAGAAATCAAAAGGAAGACTTAGAGTAATTTTAATATCAGTAGAAATCAAAAGGAAGACTTAGAGCAATTCAAATATCAGTAGAAATCAAAAGGAAGACGTAGAGTAATTCTACTATCAGTAGAAATCAAAAGGAAGATGTAGAGCAATTCAAATATCAGCAGAAATCAAAAGGAAGACTTCGAGAAATTCAAAGATCAGCAGAAATCAAAAGGAAGATGTGGAGCAATTCAAATATCAGTATAAATCAAAAGGAAGACTTAGAGAAATTCAAAGATCAGTAGAAATCAAAAGGAAGACTTAGACCTATTCATAGATCAGTAGAAATCAAAAGGAAGACTTGGACCAATTAAAAGATCAGCAGAAATCAAAAGTAAGACTTTGAGCCATTCAAATATCAGTAGAAATCAAAAGGAAGACTTAGAGCCATTCAAATATCAGTAGAAATCAAAAGGAAGACTTAGACCAATTAAAAGATCAGTAGAAATCAAAAGGAAGACTTAGAGCAATTAAAATATCTGTAGAAATCAAAAGGAAGACTTAGAGCAATTAAAATATCAGTAGAAAACAAAAGGAAGACTTAGAGCAATTCAAGTATCAGTAGGAATCAAAAGGAAGACTTAGAGCAATTAAAATATCAGTAGAAATCAAAAGGAAGACTTAGAGCAATTAAAATATCAATAGAAATCAAAAGGAAGACAGAGCAATTCAAGTATCAGTAGGAATCAAAAGGAAGACTTAGAGCAATTCAAGTATCAGTAGGAATCAAAAGTAAGACTTAGCGCAATTCAAGTATCAGTAGGAATCAAAAGGAAGACTTAGACCAATTAAAAGATCAGTAGAAATCAAAGGGAAGACTTAGAGAAATTAAAAGATCAGTAGAAATCAAAAGGAAGACTTAGAGCAATTCAAGTATCAGTAGAAATCAAAAGGAAGACTTAGACCAATTAAAAGATCAGTAGAAATCAAAGGGAAGACTTAGAGAAATTAAAAGATCAGTAGAAATCAAAAGGAAGACTTAGAGCAATTCAAGTATCAGTAGGAATCAAAAGGAAGACTTAGAGAAATTAAAAGATCAGTAGAAATCAAAAGGAAGACTTAGAGCAATTCAAGTATCAGTAGGAATCAAAAGGAAGACTTAGACCAATTAAAAGATCAGTAGAAATCAAAGGTAAGACTTAGAGAAATTAAAAGATCAGTAGAAATCAAAAGGAAGACTTAGAGCAATTCAAGTATCAGTAGGAATCAAAAGGAAGACTTAGAGAAATTAAAAGATCAGTAGAAATCAAAAGGAAGACTTAGAGCAATTAAAATATCTGTAGAAATCAAAAGGAAGACTTAGAGCAATTCAAATATCAGTAGAAATCAAAAGGAAGACAAAGCAATTCAAATATCAGTAGAAATCAAAAGGAAGACTTAGAGCAATTCAAATATCAGCAGAAATCAAAAGGAAGACTTAGAGCAATTCAAATATCAGCAGAAATCAAAAGGAAGACTTAGACCTATTCATAAATCAGCACAAATCAAAAGGAAGATTTAGAGCAATTCAAATATCAGCAGAAATCAAAAGGAAGACTTCGAGAAATTCAAAGATCAGCAGAAATCAAAAGGAAGACTTAGACCTATTCATAAATCAGCACAAATCAAAAGGAAGATTTAGAGCAATTCAAATATCAGCAGAAATCAAAAGGAAGACTTCGAGAAATTCAAATATCAGTAGAAATCAAAAGGAAGACTTAGACCAATTAAAAGATCAGTAGAAATCAAAAGGAAGACTTACAGCAATTAAAAGATCAGTAGAAATCAAAAGGAAGACTTAGAGCAATTAAAATATCTGTAGAAATCAAAAGGAAGACAGAGTAATTCTACGATCAGTAGAAATCAAAAGGAAGATGGAGAGCAATTAAAAGATCAGTAGAAATCAAAAGGAAGATGTGGAGTAATTCTACTATCAGTAGAAATCAAAAGGAAGACTAAGAGCAATTCAAATATCAGTAGAAATCAAAAGGAAGATGTAGAGTAATTCTTCTATCAGTAGAAATCAAAAGGAAGACTAAGAGCAATTCAAATATCAGTAGAAATCAAAAGGAAGATGTAGAGTAATTCTACTATCAGTAGAAATCAAAAGGAAGACTAAGAGCAATTCAAATATCAGTAGAAATCAAAAGGAAGATGTAGAGTAATTCTACGATCAGTAGGAATCAAAAGGAAGACTTAGAGCAATTCAAATATCAGTAGAAATCAAAAGGAAGACTTAGAGCAATTCAAATATCAGTAGGAATCAAAAGGAAGACTTAGACCAATGAAAAGATCAGTAGAAATCAAAAGGAAGACTTAGAGAAATTAAAAGATCAGTAGAAATCAAAAGGAAGACTTAGACCAATTAAAAGATCAGTAGAAATCAAAAGGAAGATGTAGAGTAATTCTACTATCAGTAGAAATCAAAAGGAAGACTAAGAGCAATTCAAATATCAGTAGAAATCAAAAGGAAGACTTAGAGCAATTCAAATATCAGTAGAAATCAAAAGGAAGACTTAGAGCAATTCTAATATCAGTAGAAATCAAAAGGAAGACTTAGAGCAATTCAAATATCAGTAGAAATCAAGAGGAAGACTTAGAGCAATTCATAGATCAGTAGAAATCAAGAGGAAGACTTAGAGCAATTCATAGATCAGTAGAAATCAAGAGGAAGACTTACAGCAATTCTAATATCAGTAGAAATCAAAAGGAAGACTTAGAGCAATTCTAATATCAGTAGAAATCAAAAGGAAGACTTAGAGCAATTCTAATATCAGTAGAAATGAAAACGAAAATTTAGAGCAATTCAAATATCAGCAGAAATCAAAAGGAAGACTGAGAGCAATTAAAATATCTGTAGAAATCAAAAGGAAGACTTAGACCAATTAAAAGATCAGTAGAAATCAAAAGGAAGACTTAGAGAAATTGAAAGATCAGTAGAAATCAAAAGGAAGACTTAGAGCAATTCTAATATCAGTAGAAATCAAAAGGAAGACTTAGAGCAATTCAAATATCAGTAGAAATCAAGAGGAAGACTTACAGCAATTCTAATATCAGTAGAAATCAAAAGGAAGACTAAGAGCAATTCTAATATCAGTAGAAATGAAAACGAAAATTTAGAGCAATTCAAATATCAGCAGAAATCAAAAGGAAGACTTAGAGCAATTCAAATATCAGTAGAAATCAAGAGGAAGACTTACAGCAATTCTAATATCAGTAGAAATCAAAAGGAAGACTGAGAGCAATTAAAATATCAGTAGAAATCAAAAGGAAGACTTCGACCAATTCATAGATCAGTAGAAATCAAAAGGAAGACTTAGAGCAATTAAAATATCAGTAGAAATCAAAAGGAAGACTTAGAGCAATTCAAGTATCAGAAGGAATCAAAAGTAAGACTTAGAGCAATTCAAGTATCAGTAGGAATCAAAAGGAAGACTTAGAGCAATTAAAATATCAGTAGAAATCAAAAGGAAGACTTAGAGCAATTCAAGTATCAGTAGGAATCAAAAGAAAGACTTAGAGCAATTCAAGTATTAGTAGGAATCAAAAGGAAGACTTAGACCAATTAAAAGATCAGTAGAAATCAAAAGGAAGACTTAGAGAAATTAAAAGATCAGTAGAAATCAAAAGGAAGACTTAGACCAATTAATAGATCAGTAGAAATCAAAAGGAAGACGTAGAGAAATTCAAATATCAGTAGAAATCAAAAGGAAGACGTAGAGAAATTCAAATATCAGTAGAAATCAAAAGGAAGATGTAGAGAAATTCAAATATCAGTAGAAATCAAAAGGAAGATGTAGAGCAATTCAAATATCAGAAGGAATCAAAAGGAAGATGTAGACCAATTCATAGATCAGTAGAAATCAAAAGGAAGATGTAGAGCAATTCAAATATCAGCAGAAATCAAAAGGAAGACTTAGACCTATTCATAGATCAGCAGAAATCAAAAGGAAGATGTAGAGCAATTCAACTCTCAGTAGAAATCAAAAGGAAGATGTAGAGCAATTCATATATCAGCAGAAATCAAAAGGAAGACTGAGAGAAATTCAAAGATCAGCAGAAATCAAAAGGAAGATTTAGAGCAATTCAAATATCAGCAAAAATCAAAAGGAAGACTCAGAGAAATTCAAAGATCAGCAGAAATCAAAAGGAAGATTTAGAGCAATTCAAATATCAGCAGAAATCAAAAGGAAGATTTAGAGAAATTCAAAGATCAGCAGAAATCAAAAGGAAGATTTAGACCTATTCATAGATCAGTAGCAATCAAAAGGAATACTTGGACCAATTAAAAGATCAGCAGAAATCAAAAGGAAGACTTAGACCTATTCAAATATCAGTAGAAATCAAAAGGAAGACTTAGACCAATGAAAATATCAGTAAAAATCAAAAGGAAGACTCAGAGCAATTAAGATATCTGTAGAAATCAAAAGGAAGACAGAGAGCAATTAAAATATCTGTAGAAATCAAAAGGAAGACAGAGCAATTAAAATATCTGTAGAAATCAAAAGGAAGACTTAGAGCAATTAAAATATCTGTAGAAATCAAAAGGAAGACTTAGAGCAATTAAAATATCTGTAGAAATCAAAAGGAAGTCTTAGAGCAATTAAAATATCTGTAGAAATCAAAAGGAAGACTTGGACCTATTCATAGATCAGTAGAAATCAAAAGGAAGACTTAGACCAATTCATAGAGCAACAGAAATCAAAAGGAAGACTTAGACCTATTCATAGATAAGTAGAAATCAAAAGGAAGACTTAGACCTATTCATAGATCAGCAGAAATCAAAAGGAAGACTTAGACCAATGAAAATATCAGTAGAAATCAAAAGGAAGACTTGGACCTATTCATAGATCAGTAGAAATCAAAAGGAAGACTTAGACCTATTCATAGATCAGTAGAAATCAAAAGGAAGACTTGGACCTATTCATAGATCAGCAGAAATCAAAAGGAAGACTTAGACCAATGAAAATATCAGTAGAAATCAAAAGGAAGACTTGGACCTCTTCATAGATCAGTAGAAATCAAAAGGAAGACTTAGACCTATTCATAGATCAGCAGAAATCAAAAGGAAGACTTAGACCTATTCATAGATCAGCAGAAATCAAAAGGAAGACTTAGACCAATGAAAATATCAGTAAAAATCAAAAGGAAGACTTAGACCTATTCATAGATCAGTAGAAATCAAAAGGAAGACTTCGACCTATTCATAGATCAGCAGAAATCAAAAGGAAGACTTCGACCTATTCATAGATCAGCAGAAATCAAAAGGAAGACTTAGACCTATTCATAGATCAGCAGAAATCAAAAGGAAGACTTAGACCTATTCATAGATCAGCAGAAATCAAAAGGAAGACTTAGACCTATTCATAGATCAGCAGAAATCAAAAGGAAGACTTAGACCTATTCATAGATCAGTAGAAATCAAAAGGAAGACTTAGACCTATTCATAGATCAGTAGAAATCAAAAGGAAGACTTGGAGAAATTCATAGATCAGCAGAAATCAAAAGGAAGACTTAGACCTATTCATAGATCAGCAGAAATCAAAAGGAAGACTTAGACCAATTCATAGATCAGTAGAAATCAAAAGGAAGACTTAGACCTATTCATAGATCAGTAGAAATCAAAAGGAAGACTTAGAGCAATTCTAATATCAATAGAAATCAAAAGGAAGACTTAGACCAATTCATAGATCAACAGATATCAAAAGGAAGACTTGGAGAAATTCATAGATCAGCAGAAATCAAAAGGAAGACTTAGACCTATTCATAGATCAGCAGAAATCAAAAGGAAGACTTCGACCTATTCATAGATCAGCAGAAATCAAAAGGAAGACTTAGACCTATTCATAGATCAGCAGAAATCAAAAGGAAGACTTAGACCTATTCATAGATCAGCAGAAATCAAAAGGAAGACTTAGACCAATTCATAGATCAGTAGAAATCAAAAGGAAGACTTAGAGCAATTCTAATATCAATAGAAATCAAAAGGAAGACTTCGACCTATTCATAGATCAGCAGAAATCAAAAGGAAGACTTAGACCTATTCATAGATCAGCAGAAATCAAAAGGAAGACTTAGACCTATTCATAGATCAGTAGAAATCAAAAGGAAGACTTGGACCAATTAAAAGATCAGCAGAAATCAAAAGTAAGACTTTGAGCCATTCAAATATCAGTAGAAATCAAAAGGAAGACTTAGAGCCATTCAAATATCAGTAGAAATCAAAAGGAAGACTTAGACCAATTAAAAGATCAGTAGAAATCAAAAGGAAGACTTAGAGCAATTAAAATATCTGTAGAAATCAAAAGGAAGACTTAGAGCAATTAAAATATCAGTAGAAAACAAAAGGAAGACTTAGAGCAATTCAAGTATCAGTAGGAATCAAAAGGAAGATGTAGAGCAATTAAAAGATCAGTAGAAATCAAAAGGAAGATGTAGAGTAATTCTACTTTCAGTAGAAATCAAAAGGAAGACTTAGAGCAATTCAAGTATCAGTAGGAATCAAAAGGAAGACTTAGAGCAATTAAAATATCAGTAGAAATCAAAAGGAAGACTTAGAGCAATTAAAATATCAATAGAAATCAAAAGGAAGACAGAGCAATTCAAGTATCAGTAGGAATCAAAAGGAAGACTTAGAGCAATTCAAGTATCAGTAGGAATCAAAAGTAAGACTTAGACCAATTCAAGTATCAGTAGGAATCAAAAGGAAGACTTAGACCAATTAAAAGATCAGTAGAAATCAAAGGGAAGACTTAGAGAAATTAAAAGATCAGTAGAAATCAAAAGGAAGACTTAGAGCAATTCAAGTATCAGTAGAAATCAAAAGGAAGACTTAGACCAATTAAAAGATCAGTAGAAATCAAAGGGAAGACTTAGAGAAATTAAAAGATCAGTAGAAATCAAAAGGAAGACTTAGAGCAATTCAAGTATCAGTAGGAATCAAAAGGAAGACTTAGAGAAATTAAAAGATCAGTAGAAATCAAAAGGAAGACTTAGAGCAATTCAAGTATCAGTAGGAATCAAAAGGAAGACTTAGACCAATTAAAAGATCAGTAGAAATCAAAGGTAAGACTTAGAGAAATTAAAAGATCAGTAGAAATCAAAAGGAAGACTTAGAGCAATTCAAGTATCAGTAGGAATCAAAAGGAAGACTTAGAGAAATTAAAAGATCAGTAGAAATCAAAAGGAAGACGTAGAGCAATTCTAATATCAGTAGAAATCAAAATGAAGACAAAGCAATTCAAATATCAGTAGAAATCAAAAGGAAGACTTAGAGCAATTCAAATATCAGCAGAAATCAAAAGGAAGACTTAGACCTATTCATAGATCAGTAGAAATCAAAAGGAAGACTTAGACCTATTCATAGATCAGCAGAAATCAAAAGGAAGACTTAGACCAATGAAAATATCAGTAGAAATCAAAAGGAAGACTTGGACCTATTCATAGATCAGTAGAAATCAAAAGGAAGACTTAGACCAATTCATAGAGCAACAGAAATCAAAAGGAAGACTTAGACCTATTCATAGATAAGTAGAAATCAAAAGGAAGACTTAGACCAATTAAAAGATCAGTAGAAATCAAAAGGAAGACTTACAGCAATTAAAAGATCAGTAGAAATCAAAAGGAAGACAGAGCAATTAAAATATCTGTAGAAATCAAAAGGAAGACAGAGTAATTCTACGATCAGTAGAAATCAAAAGGAAGATGGAGAGCAATTAAAAGATCAGTAGAAATCAAAAGGAAGACAGAGCAATTAAAATATCTGTAGAAATCAAAAGGAAGACAGAGTAATTCTACGATCAGTAGAAATCAAAAGGAAGATGGAGAGCAATTAAAAGATCAGTAGAAATCAAAAGGAAGATGTGGAGTAATTCTACTATCAGTAGAAATCAAAAGGAAGACTAAGAGCAATTCAAATATCAGTAGAAATCAAAAGGAAGATGTAGAGTAATTCTTCTATCAGTAGAAATCAAAAGGAAGACTAAGAGCAATTCAAATATCAGTAGAAATCAAAAGGAAGATGTAGAGTAATTCTACTATCAGTAGAAATCAAAAGGAAGACTAAGAGCAATTCAAATATCAGTAGAAATCAAAAGGAAGATGTAGAGTAATTCTACGATCAGTAGGAATCAAAAGGAAGACTTAGAGCAATTCAAATATCAGTAGAAATCAAAAGGAAGACTTAGAGCAATTCAAATATCAGTAGGAATCAAAAGGAAGACTTAGACCAATGAAAAGATCAGTAGAAATCAAAAGGAAGACTTAGAGAAATTAAAAGATCAGTAGAAATCAAAAGGAAGACTTAGACCAATTAAAAGATCAGTAGAAATCAAAAGGAAGATGTAGAGTAATTCTACTATCAGTAGAAATCAAAAGGAAGACTAAGAGCAATTCAAATATCAGTAGAAATCAAAAGGAAGATGTAGAGTAATTCTTCTATCAGTAGAAATCAAAAGGAAGATGAAGAGCAATTCTAATATCAGTAGAAATCAAAAGGAAGACTTAGAGCAATTCAAATATCAGTAGAAATCAAAAGGAAGACTGAGAGCAATTAAAATATCAGTAGAAATCAAAAGGAAGACTTCGACCAATTCATAGATCAGTAGAAATCAAAAGGAAGACTTAGAGCAATTAAAATATCAGTAGAAATCAAAAGGAAGACTTAGAGCAATTCAAGTATCAGAAGGAATCAAAAGTAAGACTTAGAGCAATTCAAGTATCAGTAGGAATCAAAAGGAAGACTTAGAGCAATTAAAATATCAGTAGAAATCAAAAGGAAGACTTAGAGCAATTCAAGTATCAGTAGGAATCAAAAGAAAGACTTAGAGCAATTCAAGTATTAGTAGGAATCAAAAGGAAGACTTAGACCAATTAAAAGATCAGTAGAAATCAAAAGGAAGACTTAGAGAAATTAAAAGATCAGTAGAAATCAAAAGGAAGACTTAGACCAATTAATAGATCAGTAGAAATCAAAAGGAAGACGTAGAGAAATTCAAATATCAGTAGAAATCAAAAGGAAGATGTAGAGCAATTCAAATATCAGAAGGAATCAAAAGGAAGATGTAGAGCAATTCAAATATCAGCAGAAATCAAAAGGAAGATGTAGAGCAATTCAAATATCAGCAGAAATCAAAAGGAAGACTTAGACCAATTCATAGATCAGTAGAAATCAAAAGGAAGACTTAGACCTATTCATAGATCAGCAGAAATCAAAAGGAAGACTTAGACCTATTCATAGATCAGCAGAAATCAAAAGGAAGATGTAGAGCAATTCAACTCTCAGTAGAAATCAAAAGGAAGATGTAGAGCAATTCATATATCAGCAGAAATCAAAAGGAAGACTGAGAGAAATTCAAAGATCAGCAGAAATCAAAAGGAAGATTTAGAGCAATTCAAATATCAGCAGAAATCAAAAGGAAGACTCAGAGAAATTCAAAGATCAGCAGAAATCAAAAGGAAGATTTAGAGCAATTCAAATATCAGCAGAAATCAAAAGGAAGATTTAGAGAAATTCAAAGATCAGCAGAAATCAAAAGGAAGATTTAGACCTATTCATAGATCAGTAGCAATCAAAAGGAAAACTTGGACCAATTAAAAGATCAGCAGAAATCAAAAGGAAGACTTAGACCAATGAAAATATCAGTAAAAATCAAAAGGAAGACTCAGAGCAATTAAGATATCTGTAGAAATCAAAAGGAAGACAGAGAGCAATTAAAATATCTGTAGAAATCAAAAGGAAGACTGAGAGCAATTAAAATATCTGTAGAAATCAAAAGGAAGACTTAGAGCAATTAAAATATCTGTAGAAATCAAAAGGAAGACTTAGAGCAATTAAAATATCTGTAGAAATCAAAAGGAAGTCTTAGAGCAATTAAAATATCTGTAGAAATCAAAAGGAAGACTTAGACCTATTCATAGATCAGTAGAAATCAAAAGGAAGACTTAGACCAATGAAAATATCAGTAAAAATCAAAAGGAAGACTCAGAGCAATTAAGATATCTGTAGAAATCAAAAGGAAGACAGAGAGCAATTAAAATATCTGTAGAAATCAAAAGGAAGACTGAGAGCAATTAAAATATCTGTAGAAATCAAAAGGAAGACTTAGAGCAATTAAAATATCTGTAGAAATCAAAAGGAAGACTTAGAGCAATTAAAATATCTGTAGAAATCAAAAGGAAGTCTTAGAGCAATTAAAATATCTGTAGAAATCAAAAGGAAGACTTAGACCTATTCATAGATCAGTAGAAATCAAAAGGAAGACTTAGACCTATTCATAGATCAGCAGAAATCAAAAGGAAGACTTAGACCAATGAAAATATCAGTAGAAATCAAAAGGAAGACTTGGACCTATTCATAGATCAGTAGAAATCAAAAGGAAGACTTAGACCAATTCATAGAGCAACAGAAATCAAAAGGAAGACTTAGACCTATTCATAGATAAGTAGAAATCAAAAGGAAGACTTAGACCTATTCATAGATCAGCAGAAATCAAAAGGAAGACTTAGACCAATGAAAATATCAGTAGAAATCAAAAGGAAGACTTGGACCTATTCATAGATCAGTAGAAATCAAAAGGAAGACTTAGACCTATTCATAGATCAGTAGAAATCAAAAGGAAGACTTGGACCTATTCATAGATCAGCAGAAATCAAAAGGAAGACTTAGACCAATGAAAATATCAGTAAAAATCAAAAGGAAGACTTAGACCTATTCATAGATCAGTAGAAATCAAAAGGAAGACTTCGACCTATTCATAGATCAGCAGAAATCAAAAGGAAGACTTCGACCTATTCATAGATCAGCAGAAATCAAAAGGAAGACTTAGACCTATTCATAGATCAGCAGAAATCAAAAGGAAGACTTAGACCTATTCATAGATCAGCAGAAATCAAAAGGAAGACTTAGACCTATTCATAGATCAGTAGAAATCAAAAGGAAGACTTAGACCTATTCATAGATCAGTAGAAATCAAAAGGAAGACTTGGAGAAATTCATAGATCAGCAGAAATCAAAAGGAAGACTTAGACCTATTCATAGATCAGCAGAAATCAAAAGGAAGACTTAGACCAATTCATAGATCAGTAGAAATCAAAAGGAAGACTTAGACCTATTCATAGATCAGTAGAAATCAAAAGGAAGACTTAGAGCAATTCTAATATCAATAGAAATCAAAAGGAAGACTTAGACCAATTCATAGATCAACAGATATCAAAAGGAAGACTTGGAGAAATTCATAGATCAGCAGAAATCAAAAGGAAGACTTAGACCTATTCATAGATCAGCAGAAATCAAAAGGAAGACTTCGACCTATTCATAGATCAGCAGAAATCAAAAGGAAGACTTAGACCTATTCATAGATCAGCAGAAATCAAAAGGAAGACTTAGACCTATTCATAGATCAGCAGAAATCAAAAGGAAGACTTAGACCAATTCATAGATCAGTAGAAATCAAAAGGAAGACTTAGACCTATTCATAGATCAGTAGAAATCAAAAGGAAGACTTAGAGCAATTCTAATATCAATAGAAATCAAAAGGAAGACTTCGACCTATTCATAGATCAGCAGAAATCAAAAGGAAGACTTAGACCTATTCATAGATCAGCAGAAATCAAAAGGAAGACTTAGAGCAATTCTAATATCAGTAGAAATCAAAAGGAAGACTTAGAGCAATTCTAATATCAGTAGAAATCAAAAGGAAAACTTACAGCAATTCTAATATCAGTAGAAATCAAAAGGAAGACTTAGGGCAATTCTAATATCAGTAGAAATCAAAAGGAAGCCTTAGAGCAATTCTAATATCAGTAGAAATCAAAAGGAAGACTTAGAGCAATTCTAATATCAGTAGAAATCAAAAGGAAAACTTACAGCAATTCTAATATCAGTAGAAATCAAAAGGAAGACTTAGGGCAATTCTAATATCAGTGGAAATCAAAACGAAAATTTAGAGCAATTCATAGATCAGTAGAAATCAAAAGGAAGACTTAGTAGAAATCAAAAGGAAGACTTAGAGCAATTCTAATATCAGTAGAAATCAAAAGGAAGACTTCGAGCAATTCTAATATCAGTAGAAATCAAAACAAAAATTTAGAGCAATTCAAATATCAGCAGAAATCAAAAGGAAGACTGAGAGCAATTAAAATATCAGTAGAAATCAAAAGGAAGACTTAGACCAATTCATAGATCAGTAGAAATCAAAAGGAAGACTTAGAGTAATTAAAATATCAGTAGAAATCAAAAGGAAGACTTAGAGCAATTAAAATATCAGTAGAAATCAAAAGGAAGATGTAGAGTAATTCTACTATCAGTAGAAATCAAAAGGAAGACTTAGAGCAATTAAAAGATCAGTAGAAATCAAAAGGAAGATGTAGAGTAATTCTGTCAGTAGAAATCAAAAGGAAGATGTAGAGCAATTCAAGTGTCAGTAGGAATCAAAAGGAAGACTTGGACCTATTCATAGATCAGTAGAAATCAAAAGGAAGACAGAGAAATTAAAAGATCAGCAGAAATCAAAAGGAAGACTTAGACCAATTAAAAGATCAGTAGAAATCAAAAGGAAGACGTAGAGTAATTCTAATATCAGTAGAAATCAAAAGGAAGACAAAGCAATTCAAATATCAGCAGAAATCAAAAGGAAGACTTCGAGAAATTCAAAGATCAGCAGAAATCAAAAGGAAGATGTAGAGCAATTCAAATATCAGTAAAAATCAAAAGGAAGACTTAGACCTATTCATAGATCAGTAAAAATCAAAAGGAAGACTTAGACCTATTCATAGATCAGTAGAAATCAAAAGGAAGACTTAGAGACCTATTCATAGATCAGTAGAAATCAAAAGGAAGACTTGGACCAATTAAAAGATCAGCAGAAATCAAAAGTAAGACTTAGAGCCATTCAAATATCAGTAGAAATCAAAAGGAAGACTTAGAGCAATTAAAATATCTGTAGAAATGAAAAGGAAGACTTAGAGCCATTCAAATATCAGTGGAAATCAAAAGGAAGACAGACAAATTAAAAGATCAGTAGAAATCAAAAGGAAGACTTACAGCAATTAAAAGATCAGTAGAAATCAAAAGGAAGACTTAGAGCAATTAAAATATCTGGAGAAATCAAAAGGAAGACTTAGACCAATTAAAAGATCAGTAGAAATCAAAAGGAAGACTTACAGCAATTAAAAGATCAGTAGAAATCAAAAGGAAGATGTAGAGCAATTAAAAGATCAGTAGAAATCAAAAGGAAGATGTAGAGTAATTCTTCTATCAGTAGAAATCAATAGGAAGACTAAGAGCAATTCAAATATCAGTAGAAATCAAAAGGAAGATGTAGAGCAATTAAAATATCAGTAGAAATCAAAAGGAAGACTTAGAGCAATTCAAGTATCAGTAGGAATCAAAAGGAAGACTTAGACCAATTAAAAGATCAGTATAAATCAAAAGGAAGACGTAGAGTAATTCTACTATCAGTAGAAATCAAAAGGAAGACTAAGAGCAATTCAAATATCAGTAGAAATCAAAAGGAAGACGTAGAGTAATTCTTCTATCAGTAGAAATCAAAAGGAAGATGTAGCACAATTCAAATGTCAGCAGAAATCAAAAGGAAGACTTCGAGAAATTCAAAGATCAGCAGAAATCAAAAGGTAGACTTAGACCTATTCATAGATCAGCAGAAATCAAAAGGAAGACTTAGAGCAATTCAAGTATCAGTAGGAATCAAAAGGAAGACTTAGACCAATTCAAAGATCAGGAGAAATCAAAAGGAAGATGTAGAGCAATTAAAATATCAATAGAAATCAAAAGGAAGATGTAGAGCAATTAAAATATCAGTAGAAATCAAAAGGAAGATGGAGAGCAATTCAAATATCAGTAGAAATCAAAAGGAAGATGTAGAGCAATTCAAATATCAGTAAGAATCAAAAGGAAGATGTAGAGCAATTCAAATATCAGTAGAAATCAAAAGGAAGATGTAGAGCAATTCAAATATCAGTAGAAATCAAAAGGAAGATGTAGAGCAATTCAAATATCAGTAGAAATCAAAAGGAAGATGTAGAGCAATTCAAATATCAGTAGAAATCAAAAGGAAGATGCAGAGCAATTCAAATATCAGTAGAAATCAAAAGGAAGACTTAGAGCAATTCAAGTATCAGTAGGAATCAAAAGGAAGACTTAGACCAATTAAAAGATCAGTAGAAATCAAAAGGAAGACGTAGAGTAATTCTACTATCAGTAGAAATCAAAAGGAAGACTAAGAGCAATTCAAATATCAGTAGAAATCAAAAGGAAGACGTAGAGTAATTCTTCTATCAGTAGAAATCAAAAGGAAGACGTAGAGTAATTCTTCTATCAGTAGAAATCAAAAGGAAGATGTAGCACAATTCAAATGTCAGCAGAAATCAAAAGGAAGACTTCGAGAAATTCAAAGATCAGCAGAAATCAAAAGGAAGATTTAGACCTATTCATAGATCAGCAGAAATCAAAAGGAAGACAGAGTAATTCAAATATAAGTAGAAATCAAAAGGAAGACTTAGACCAATTCAAAGATCAGGAGAAATCAAAAGGAAGATGTAGAGCAATTCAAATATCAGTAGCAATCAAAAGGAAGATGTGGAGCAATTCAAATATCAGTAAGAATCAAAAGGAAGATGTAGAGCAATTCAAATATCAGCAGAAATCAAAAGGAAGATGTAGAGCAATTCAAATATCAGTAAGAATCAAAAGGAAGATGTAGAGCAATTCAAATATCAGTAAGAATCAAAAGGAAGATGTAGAGCAATTCAAATATCAGTAGAAATCAAAAGGAAGATGTAGAGCAATTCAAATATCAGTAGAAATCAAAAGGAAGATGTAGAGCAATTCAAATATCAGCAGAAATCAAAAGGAAGATGTAGAGCAATTCAAATATCAGTAAGAATCAAAAGGAAGATGTAGAGCAATTCAAATATCAGTAAGAATCAAAAGGAAGATGTAGAGCAATTCAAATATCAGTAGCAATCAAAAGGAAGATGTGGAGCAATTCAAATATCAGTAGGAATCAAAAGGAAGATGTAGAGCAATTCAAATATCAGTAGGAATCAAAAGGAAGATGTAGAGCAATTCAAATATCAGTAGAAATCAAAAGGAAGATGTAGAGCAATTCAAATATCAGTAGAAATCAAAAGGAAGATGTAGAGCAATTCAAATATCAGTAAGAATCAAAAGGAAGATGTAGAGCAATTCAAATATCAGTAGAAATCAAAAGGAAGATGTAGAGCAATTCAAATATCAGTAGAAATCAAAAGGAAGATGTAGAGCAATTCAAATATCAGTAGGAATCAAAAGGAAGATGTAGAGCAATTCAAATATCAGTAAGAATCAAAAGGAAGATGTAGAGCAATTCAAATATCAGTAAGAATCAAAAGGAAGATGTAGAGCAATTCAAATATCAGTAAGAATCAAAAGGAAGATGTAGAGCAATTCAAATATCAGTAGAAATCAAAAGGAAGATGTAGAGCAATTCAAATATCAGTAGAAATCAAAAGGAAGATGTAGAGCAATTCAAATATCAGTAGGAATCAAAAGGAAGATGTAGAGCAATTCAAATATCAGTAGAAATCAAAAGGAAGATGTAGAGCAATTCAAATATCAGTAGAAATCAAAAGGAAGATGTAGAGCAATTCAAATATCAGTAAGAATCAAAAGGAAGATGTAGAGCAATTCAAATATCAGTAGGAATCAAAAGGAAGATGTAGAGCAATTCAAATATCAGTAGAAATCAAAAGGAAGATGTAGAGCAATTCAAATATCAGTAGAAATCAAAAGGAAGATGTAGAGCAATTCAAATATCAGTAGGAATCAAAAGGAAGATGTAGAGCAATTCAAATATCAGTAAGAATCAAAAGGAAGATGTAGAGCAATTCAAATATCAGTAGAAATCAAAAGGAAGATGTAGAGCAATTCAAATATCAGTAGAAATCAAAAGGAAGACTTGGATAAATTCAAAGACCAGCAGGAGCAATGGATCAAATCGGAGAGAAGAACCAGCTCGTGGCATCGAACAGATAAAATTGAATACAAAACTGAATTTCCATTCAAACTGGAAGTGCTGTTACCCGCACGGCCGCACGGTTGCAGAACACGCGGGTAATGGCAAGCCAGGTGGGAAGGTCCAGCATGTCCTGCAGAACCGTCTCATCGAGCTCCAGGTGGGTGAGCTGTCCCTCTCCACGTAGCGTGCTCACATTGATCTTGTCTGGAGAGAGGTTCTTGGTGAACCTAGGTAAACACGTTGAATACACGTCAATCCATTTCACCAAAGATGGGCCAGAACGATGCAAAGTGGAGCGAACTCTATGAGGACTACACCTTTACCCCATCTACATCTACTCTATCCACCTCGAAACGCATTCCTGGCTGCCCTTCAGTGCTCCCCTCCCTACCGCCCCGATCCCATCGTTCCTGCACCTCTGCAACTCCTGGCCCCACTGACCACCATTGTTGCAACTCCGGGCACCTCAACCCTTCCCCCATGCTGTCCAAGCGCATCAACCCCCATTGTCCTCAACCTTCATCCTACTCCTCACCTCCTTTTTCTGTCTTCCCCACCCCTTCCTCTTCTTCCTCCTTTTATGACCCCCATTCCTCCACTCCTCCACTCCTCCCTTCTCCATCCTCCTCCTCCTCCCCTTCTTCCCCTCACTCTTCCTGCTCCTCCCTCGACAACCCCTTTCCCCCATCAACGACCTCCTCCCTCCTCCTCCTCACCCCATCACCCCTTTCCACTTCGAGCTCATCCCCCCTACTCCATGGATTCCCCTCTTCCTCCTTCTTCCCCCTTCACCTCCCTCCTTTCCTCTCCTCCCTCCTCGATGACCTCTTTCATCATCCTCCTCCCACAATGATCCACTTCCTCATCCACCTCATCCCTCGACAATCCGTCCCCTTCTCCACCCCCTTAGACGGCCCACTTTTGGCATCCTACTTTGATCACCCCCCTTACCCATCCTTGATGACCCTCTGCCTCTTCCCTCCTCACTCGACAACTTCCTCTTCCATCTCCTCCTCCCTCCATCTCATCCTTCCTTTCCATCTGTCCTGTATCGTTCACCCCGGCCCTCCACCTCTTCCTCCACACACTTCCCTCCACCTTTTCCTCTCCCCCTCCATCTCGTCGACCTTACGCTCCCCACCTACACCTGTTTCTCCTCTGCCACCACCGACACCTGTTTCTCCTCTTCCACCACCTACACCTTTTTCTCCTCTCCCACCACCTACACCTCTTTCTCCTCTCCCACCACCTACACCTCTTTCTCCTCTCCCACCACCTACACCTCTTTCTCCTCTCCCACCACCTACACCTCTTTCTCCTCTCCCACCACCTACACCTCTTTCTCCTCTCCCACCACCGACACCTCTTTCTTCTCTCCCACCACCTACACCTCTTTCTTCTCTCCCACCACCTACACCTCTTTCTTCTCTCCCACCACCTACAGCTCTTTCTCCGCTCCCACCACCTACACCTCTTTCTCCTCCCACCACCTACACCTCTTTCTCCTCTCCCACCACCTACACCTCTTTCTCCTCTCCCACCACCTACACCTCTTTCTCCTCTCCCACCACCTACACCTCTTTCTCCTCTCCCACCACCTACACCTCTTTCTCCTCTCCCACCACCTACACCTCTTTCTCCTCTCCCACCACCTACACCTCTTTCTCCTCTCCCACCACCTACACCTCTTTCTCCTCTCCCACCACCTACACCTCTTTCTCATCTCCCACCATCTACACCTCTTTCTCATCTCCCACCACCTACACCTCTTTCTCATCTCCTACCACCTCTTCTACCTATTCCCTCCTCCTCTCCCCCATCCATCCCCTTTCACATCTTCTACCTATTCTTCTCCCCTCTTCACCTCTTCATCCTCACACTCACCTCCTCCTCCTCCCTATCTCTCCCACCTATGTATCTCCCTCTCTTACTCTCTCCCTCTCTCTCTCTTACTCTCTCTCTCTCTCTCTCTCTCTCTCTCTTACTCTCTCTCTCTCTTACTCTCCCTCTCTTACTCTCTCTCTCTCTCTCTCTCTTACTCTCTCTCTCTCTTACTCTCCCTCTCTTACTCTTTCTCTCTTACTCTCTCTCTCTCTTACTCTCACTCTCTCTCTTACTCTCTCTTACTCTCACTTCCTCTCACTCTCTCTCACATACTCTCTCATACTCTCTCTCTCTCTTACTCTCTCTCTCTCTTACTCTCTCTCTCTCTCTGTAACTCTCTCTCTCTCTTACTCTCTCTCTCTCTGTAACTCTCTCTCTCTCTTACTCTCTCTCTCTCTTACTCTCTCTCTCTCTTACTCTCTCTCTCTTACTCTCTCTCTCTCTTACTCTTTCTCTCTCTCTCTTACTCTCTCTCTCTCTCTTACTCTCTTACTCTCTTACTCTCTCTCTCTTACTCTCTCTCTCTCTTACTCTCTCTCTCTCTTACTCTCTCTCTCTTACTCTCTCTCTCTCTTACTCTTTCTCTCTCTCTCTTACTCTCTCTCTCTCTCTTACTCTCTTACTCTCTTACTCTCTCTCTCTTACTCTCTCTCTCTCTTACTCTTTCTCTCTCTCTGTAACTCTCTCTCTCTGTAACTCTCTCTCTCTCTGCAACTCTCTCTCTCTTACTCTCTCTCTCTTACTCTCTCTTACTCTCTCTTACTCTCTCTCCCTCTCTTACTCTCCCTCTCTTACTCTCCCTCTCTTACTCTCCCTCTCTTACTCTCCCTCTCCCTCTCTTACTCTTTCTCTCTTACCCTCTCTCTCTCTCTTACTCTCTCTCTCTCTCTTACTCTCCCTCTCTTACTCTCTCTCACTCTCTTACCCTCTCTCTCTCTCTTACTCTCACTCTCTTACTCTCTCTCTCTCTCTTACTCTCTCTCTCTTACTCTCTCTCTCTGTAACTCTCTCTCTCTCTGTAACTCTCTCTCTCTCTGTAACTCTCTCTCTCTCTGTAACTCTCTCTCTCTCTGTAACTCTCTCTCTCTCTGTAACTCTCTCTCTCTCTCTGTAACTCTCTCTCTCTCTGTAACTCTCTCTCTCTTACTCTCTCTCTCTTTCTCTCTCTTACTCTCTCTCTCTCTTACTCTCTCTTACTCTCTTACTCTCTCTCTCTCTCTCTCTTACTCTCTCTCTCTTACTCTCCCTCTCTTACTCTCCCTCTCTTACTCTTTCTCTCTTACCCTCTCTCTCTCTCTTACTCTCTCTCTCTCTCTCTCTCTTACTCTCCCTCTCTTACTCTCTCTTACTCTCTCTCTCTCTCTTACTCTCTCTCTCTCTGTTACTCTCTCTCTCTGTAACTCTCTCTCTCTTACTCTCTCTCTCTCTCTTACTCTCTCTCTCTTACTCTCTCTCTCTTTCTCTCTCTTACTCTCTCTCTCTCTCTTACTCTCACACTCACTGTCTCTCGCTTCCTCCACTTCTTGTTTCTTTCTGGTTATTCTACTTACTTAATACTTGTGATCGACAATGCAATTGGATAAAAATTAGAGCCACTCACCTGGACAGGTGTTTGAGAATCTGTTTTTTAATCAAGCCCGCCATTCTCAGTTTCGGGTGCTGTTCAGACCGTATGGTGCGAGTTCCCGAGAGTCGCCGTACAGCGGGACCCTCATGTCATGCCATGGCCTTATCTTACAGCAATGCAGGTAAGTACAGCTCTGCCCATTCCCGAGTTCGTCCGCCGGATAAACGGGACCCGACCCTCTCCTCAGGATGGCCGCTCGAGCATGGACACTCGTCTGTCGGACGCCAACTCACCAGACGATCCCAGAAACGAACCTGAGCACCGGAAGGATCCCGGTCGGCACGAAGCTGTTAATACTTTGCAGTTGTTGATACAAATAATTTGCAACCATTATGATTATCGTGAGATTTAACCAAATTATTAAATCTTTTATATTAATAAAGATTCTAATTGGACAACTCCGAGTCGTCTAAATGGTATGATGAAACTACCGCCTTTGTCACCGCCACACTCACTCGACTCCCAAACGAGGATAAACCAAAAAACAAATCGCCTCATGAAACTACCGCCTTTGTCACCGCCACACTCACTCGACTCCCAAACGAGGATAAACCAAAAAACAAATCGCCTCAGGAAACTACCGCCTTTGTCACCGCCACACTCACTCGACTCCCAAACGAGGATAAACCAAAAACAAATCGCCTCATGAAACTACCGCCTTTGTCACCGCCACACTCACTCGGCTCCAAAACGAGGATAAATCAAAAAATTAATCGCCTCATGAAACTACCGCGTTTGTCACCGCCACACTCACTCGGCTCCAAAACGAGGATAAACCAAAAACAAATCGCCTCATGAAACTACCGCCTTTGTCACCGCCACACTCACTCGGCTCCAAAACGAGGATAAATCAAAAAATTAATCGCCTCATGAAACTACCGCGTTTGTCACCGCCACACTCACTCGGCCCCCAAACAAGGATAAACCAAAAACAAAACCGCACACTAAAACTACCGCCGTTATCACCGCATCACTCACTCGGCAGTCGGCTCCCAGACGAGGACAAACCAAAAAACAAATCGCCTCATTAAACTACCGCCGCATTCACTCGGCTCCCAGATGCGGACTGGTTCGTGGATTGGTTTATATAGTAACTGATCTGTATACTACTGATCCAATACTGATCTGTATACGACTGATCCAATACTGATCTGTATACTACTGATCCAATACTGATCTGTATTCCATAACCACCGTTCTCAAAACTAACTGGACAGGAGGGGAAGCTCATTTTTACTCCCACCAGGGAGTAATGCATTCACTCGTGTCCGTGTGTGTGTGCGTCCGTGTGTGTGTGCGTCCGTGTGTGTGTGTGTGTGTGTGTGTGTGTGTGTGTGTGTGTGTGTGTGTGTGAACAAGACATCTGGAAAAGTTCTGAACGGATTTGGATGCAAGTTGGTGGGATGATTGCCCTTGGGATAAGGAAGAATTGATTCGTTTTTGGTGAAGCTCAGGATATTATTCCTGATCCAGGAGTTTTTTGAAGGATTTTTTAACCCTTGGAAGTTGGGCTCAGCAGCGCCCACCCACGGCGTGAGTATGCGCTCTACTGAGTGTCGTTCTAGTTTCAAGCTAGTTGTCCGCCATATTTGCTCTCCGAGTTCCCAAAACGATTCATCCATGGCGCTGTCCGCCATATTTGCTCTCCGAGTTTCCAAAACGATTCATCCATGGCGTTGTCCGCCATATTTGCTCTCCGAGTTCCCAAAACGATTCATCCATGGTGTTGTCCGCTATATTTACTCTCCGAGTTCCCAAAACGATTCATCCATGGTGTTGTTCGCCATATTTGCTCTCCGAGTTTCCAAAACGATTCATCCATGGCGCTGTCCGCCATATTTGCTCTCCGAGTTTCCAAAACGATTCATCCATGGCGTTGTCCGCCATATTTGCTCTCCGAGTTCCCAAAACGATTCATCCATGGCGCTGTCCGCCATATTTGCTCTCCGAGTTCCCAAAACGATTCATCCATGGCGCTGTCCGCCATATTTGCTCTCCGAGTTTCCAAAACGATTCATCCATGGCGTTGTCCGCCATATTTGCTCTCCGAGTTCCCAAAACGATTCATCCATGGCGTTGTCCGCTATATTTACTCTCCGAGTTCCCAAAACGATTCATCCATGGTGTTGTTCGCCATATTTGCTCTCCGAGTTTCCAAAACGATTCATCCATGGTGTTGTTCGCCATATTTACTCTCCAAGTTCCCAAAACGATTCATCCATGGCGTTGTCCGCCATATTTGCTCTCCGAGTTCCCAAAACGATTCATCCATGGCGTTGTCCGCCATATTTGCTCTCCGAGTTCCCAAAACGATTCATCCATGGCGTTGTCCGCCATATTTGCTCTCCGAGTTTCCAAAACGATTCATCCATGGTGTTGTTCGCCATATTTACTCTCCGAGTTTCCAAAACGATTCATGCATGGTGTTGTTCGCCATATTTGCTCTCCGAGTTCCCAAAACGATTCATCCATGGCGCTGTCCGCTATATTTACTCTCCGAGTTCCCAAAACGATTCATCCATGGTGTTGTTCGCCATATTTGCTCTCCGAGTTTCCAAAACGATTCATCCATGGTGTTGTTCGCCATATTTACTCTCCGAGTTCCCAAAACGATTCATCCATGGTGTTGTTCGCCATATTTGCTCTCAGAGCTCCCAAAACGAATCATCCATGGCGCTGTCCACTATATTTGCTGTCAGAGTTCCCAAAATGATTCATCCATGGCGTTGTCCGCCATATTTGCTCTCAGAGCTCCCAAAACGAATCATCCATGGCGCTGTCCACTATATTTGCTGTCAGAGTTCCCAAAATGATTCATCCATGGCGTTGTCCGCCATATTTACTCTCCGAGTTTCCAAAACGATTCATCCATGGCGTTGTCCGCCATATTTACTCTCCGAGTTCCCAAAACGATTCATCCATGGTGTTGTCCGCCATATTTACTCTCCGAGTTTCCAAAATGATTCATCCATGGCGTTGTCCGCCATATTTACTCTCCGAGTTCCCAAAACGATTCATCCATGGCGTTGTCCGCCATATTTACTCTCCGAGTTTCCAAAACGATTCATCCATGGCGTTGTCCGTCATATTTGCTCTCCGAGTTCCCAGAACGATTCATCCATGGCGCTGTCTGCCATATTTGCTCTCCGAGTTCCCAAAACGATTCATCCATGGCGTTGTCCGCCATATTTACTCTCCGAGTTCCCAAAACGATTCATCCATGGTGTTGTTCGCCATATTTGCTCTCCGAGTTCCCAAAACGATTCATCCATGGCGTTGTCCGCCATATTTACTCTCCGAGTTCCCAAAACGATTCATCCATGGTGTTGTTCGCCATATTTGCTCTCCGAGTTTCCAAAACGATTCATCCATGGTGTTGTTCGCCATATTTACTCTCCGAGTTCCCAAAACGATTCATCCATGGTGTTGTTCGCCATATTTGCTCTCCGAGTTCCCAAAACGATTCATCCATGGCGCTGTCCACCATATTTGCTCTCCGTGTTCCCAAAACGATTCATCCATGGCGCTGTCCGCCATATTTGCTCTCCGAGTTCCCAAAACGATTCATCCATGGGGCTGTCTGCCATATGTGCTCTCCGAGTTCCCAAAACGATTCATCCATGGTGTTGTCCGCCATATTTGCTCTCTGAGTTCCCAAAACGATTCATGCATGGCGTTGTCCGCCATATTTGCTCTCCGAGTTCTCAAAACGATTCATCCATGGTGTTGTCCGCCATATTTGCTCTCTGAGTTCCCAAAACGATTCATGCATGGCGTTGTCCGCCATATTTGCTCTCCGAGTTCTCAAAACGATTCATCCATGGCGTTGTCCGCCATATTTGCTCTCCGAGTTCCCAAAACGATTCATCCATGGCGTTGTCCGCCATATTTGCTCTCCGAGTTCCCAAAACAATTCATCCATGGGGTTGTCCGCCATATTTGCTCTCCGTGTTCCCAAAACGATTTATCCATGGCGTTGTCCGCCATATTTTCTCTCCGTGTTCCCAAAACGATTCATCCATGGTGTTGTTGTCCACCATATTTGCTCTCCGTGTTCCCAAAACGATTCATCCATGGCTTTGTCCACCATATTTTCTCTCCGTGTTCCCAAAACGATTCATCCATGGTGTTGTCCACCATATTTGCTCTCCGAGTTCCCAAAACGATTCATGCATGGCGTTGTCCACCATATTTGCTCTCCGAGTTCCCAAAACGATTCATGCATGGCGTTGTCCACCATATTTGCTCTCCGAGTTCCCAAAACGATTCATCCATGGCGCTGTCCGCCATATGTGCTCTCCGAGTTCCCAAAACGATTCATCCATGGTGTTGTCCGCCATATTTGCTCTCTGAGTTCCCAAAACGATTCATGCATGGCGTTGTCCGCCATATTTGCTCTCCGAGTTCTCAAAACGATTCATCCATGGCGTTGTCTGCCATATTTGCTCTCCGAGTTCCCAAAACGATTCATCCATGGCGTTGTCCGCCATATTTGCTCTCCGAGTTCCCAAAACGATTCATCCATGGCGTTGTCCGCCATATTTGCTCTCCGTGTTCCCAAAACGATTTATCCATGGCGTTGTCCGCCATATTTTCTCTCCGTGTTCCCAAAACGATTCATCCATGGTGTTGTCCACCATATTTGCTCTCCGTGTTCCCAAAACGATTCATCCATGGCGTTGTCCGCCATATTTGCTCTCCGAGTTCCCAAAACAATTCATCCATGGGGTTGTCCGCCATATTTGCTCTCCGTGTTCCCAAAACGATTTATCCATGGCGTTGTCCGCCATATTTTCTCTCCGTGTTCCCAAAACGATTCATCCATGGTGTTGTCCACCATATTTGCTCTCCGTGTTCCCAAAACGATTCATCCATGGCGTTGTCCACCATATTTTCTCTCCGTGTTCCCAAAACGATTCATCCATGGTGTTGTCCACCATATTTGCTCTCCGAGTTCTCAAAACGATTCATCCATGGCGTTGTCTGCCATATTTGCTCTCCGAGTTCCCAAAACGATTCATCCATGGCGTTGTCTGCCATATTTGCTCTCCGAGTTCCCAAAACGATTCATCCATGGCGTTGTCCGCCATATTTGCTCTCCGAGTTCCCAGAACGATTCATCCATGGGGTTGTCCGCCATATTTGCTCTCCGTGTTCCCAAAACGATTCATCCATGGTGTTGTCCGCCATATTTGCTCTCCGTGTTCCCAAAACGATTCATCCATGGCGCTGTCCACCATATTTGCTCTCCGTGTTCCCAAAACGATTCATCCATGGCGTTGTCCGCCATATTTTCTCTCCGTGTTCCCAAAACGATTCATCCATGGTGTTGTCCACCATATTTTCTCTCCGTGTTCCCAAAACGATTCATCCATGGTGTTGTCCACCATATTTTCTCTCCGTGTTCCCAAAACGATTCATCCATGGTGTTGTCCACCATATTTGCTCTCCGTGTTCCCAAAATGATTCATCCATGGCGTTGTCCACCATATTTGCTCTCCGTGTTCCCAAAACGATTCATCCATGGCGTTGTCCGCCATATTTGCTCTCCGTGTTCCCAAAACGATTCATCCATGGCGCTGTCCACCATATTTGCTCTCCGTGTTCCCAAAACGATTCATCCATGGCGTTGTCCGCCATATTTTCTCTCCGTGTTCCCAAAACGATTCATCCATGGTGTTGTCCACCATATTTGCTCTCCGTGTTCCCAAAACGATTCATCCATGGCGTTGTCCACCATATTTGCTCTCCGTGTTCCCAAAACGATTCATCCATGGCGTTGTCCACCATATTTTCTCTCCGTGTTCCCAAAACGATTCATCCATGGTGTTGTCCACCATATTTGCTCTCCGAGTTCTCAAAACGATTCATCCATGGCGTTGTCTGCCATATTTGCTCTCCGAGTTCCCAAAACGATTCATGCATGGCGTTGTCCACCATATTTGCTCTCCGAGTTCCCAAAATGATTCATCCATGGCGCTGTCCGCCATATTTGCTCTCCGAGTTCCCAAAACGATTCATCCATGGCACTGTCCGCCATATGTGCTCTCCGAGTTCCCAAAACGATTCATCCATGGTGTTGTCCGCCATATTTGCTCTCTGAGTTCCCAAAACGATTCATGCATGGCGTTGTCCGCCATATTTGCTCTTCGAGTTCTCAAAACGATTCATCCATGGCGTTGTCTGCCATATTTGCTCTCCGAGTTCCCAAAACGATTCATCCATGGCGTTGTCCGCCATATTTGCTCTCCGAGTTCCCAAAACAATTCATCCATGGCGTTGTCCGCCATATTTGCTCTCCGTGTTCCCAAAACGATTTATCCATGGCGTTGTCCGCCATATTTTCTCTCCGTGTTCCCAAAACGATTCATCCATGGTGTTGTCCACCATATTTGCTCTCCGTGTTCCCAAAACGATTCATCCATGGCGTTGTCCGCCATATTTTCTCTCCGTGTTCCCAAAACGATTCATCCATGGTGTTGTCCACCATATTTGCTCTCTGTGTTCCCAAAACGATTCATCCATGGCGTTGTCCACCATATTTGCTCTCCGTGTTCCCAAAACGATTCATCCATGGCGCTGTCCGCCATATTTGCTCTCCGTGTTCCCAAAACGATTCATGCATGGCATTGTCCGCCATATTTGCTCTCCGTGTTCCCAAAACGATTCATCCATGGCGTTGTCCGCCATATTTGCTCTCCGTGTTCCCAAAACGATTCATCCATGGCGCTGTCCGCCATATTTGCTCTCCGTGTTCCCAAAACGATTCATCCATGGCGCTGTCCACCATATTTACTCTCCGAGTTCCCAAAACGATTCATCCATGGCGTTGTCCGCCATATTTGCTCTCCGAGTTCCCAGAACGATTCATCCATGGGGTTGTCCGCCATATTTGCTCTCCGTGTTCCCAAAACGATTCATCCATGGTGTTGTCCGCCATATTTGCTCTCCGTGTTCCCAAAACGATTCATCCATGGCGCTGTCCACCATATTTGCTCTCCGTGTTCCCAAAACGATTCATCCATGGCGTTGTCCGCCATATTTTCTCTCCGTGTTCCCAAAACGATTCATCCATGGTGTTGTCCACCATATTTTCTCTCCGTGTTCCCAAAACGATTCATCCATGGTGTTGTCCACCATATTTGCTCTCCGTGTTCCCAAAATGATTCATCCATGGCGTTGTCCACCATATTTGCTCTCCGTGTTCCCAAAACGATTCATCCATGGCGTTGTCCGCCATATTTGCTCTCCGTGTTCCCAAAACGATTCATCCATGGCGCTGTCCACCATATTTGCTCTCCGTGTTCCCAAAACGATTCATCCATGGCGTTGTCCGCCATATTTTCTCTCCGTGTTCCCAAAACGATTCATCCATGGTGTTGTCCACCATATTTGCTCTCCGTGTTCCCAAAACGATTCATCCATGGCGTTGTCCACCATATTTGCTCTCCGTGTTCCCAAAACGATTCATCCATGGCGCTGTCCGCCATATTTGCTCTCCGTGTTCCCAAAACGATTCATGCATGGCATTGTCCGCCATATTTGCTCTCCGTGTTCCCAAAACGATTCATCCATGGCGTTGTCCGCCATATTTGCTCTCCGTGTTCCCAAAACGATTCATCCATGGCGCTGTCCGCCATATTTGCTCTCCGTGTTCCCAAAACGATTCATCCATGGCGCTGTCCACCATATTTGCTCTCCGAGTTCCCAAAACGATTCATCCATGGCGTTGTCCGCTATATTTGCTCTCCGAGTTCCCAGAACGATTCATCCATGGGGTTGTCCGCCATATTTGCTCTCCGTGTTCCCAAAACGATTCATCCATGGCGTTGTCCGCCATATTTTCTCTCCGTGTTCCCAAAACGATTCATCCATGGTGTTGTCCACCATATTTGTTCTCCGAGTTCCCAAAACGATTCATGCATGGCGTTGTCCGCCATATTTGCTCTCCGAGTTCCCAAAACGATTCATGCATGGCGTTGTCCACCATATTTGCTCTCCGAGTTCCCAAAACGATTCATCCATGGCGCTGTCCGCCATATTTGCTCTCCGAGTTCCCAAAACGATTCATCCATGGTGCTGTCCGCCATATTTGCTCTCCGAGTTCCCAAAACGATTCATCCATGGCGTTTGTCCGCCATATTTGCTCTCCGAGTTCCCAAAACGATTCATCCATGGCGCTGTCCGCCATATTTGCTCTCCGAGTTCCCAAAACGATTCATCCATGGCGTTGTCCGCCATATTTGCTCTCCGAGTTCCCAAAACGATTCATGCATGGCGGGCCCAGATCGGATTTTTCACTTGTTGTTGCTATCCAAGGTAGTAAATTCTAGTTTAGTGTTTGGAAATTGTCTCCAACTATAGATAATATTTCGATGTGATAACCATACGAGAGTGATGGTTTAGTCACAGTTATTAGTTATGAAATAAGTCCACCACACGTCACAAGATTGAACGGCACAAGACTTTATTTGAACAGATCTTACCCAATGTTAACATTAATCTACCAATATATTCATTCAGTTTTTGCCATTATTGTATGTACAATTGTACATGATCGTGTTAGACTGTCCCTCTGGAACACTATACAAATGTAGAGCGCCACAAATTGTTTTACACGTCACATGAGAATAACAGGAATGCATGAATGTTACATTTTAACGTCTTCAGTTCAACGTTCAACAATTTATTTTTCATTTAACATTCACCACAAACGACCCAACATCGTCCTGGTCGAGTGACGTTCCATGAAGAAGAAGCATTTTCACACCTGTGTGATCGATTACTTGCGAGGTAAACAAAGTGAAATCTGTTTGTACAAGTCTGCAACAACAAAGCACAACAAAATGGCAATTGTTATATTGGTTTTGTCTGGATGACGGCACGTGATCATGAGAAGGTTGATTTGAGCGGCCACCATCAAGTTCTCAATTTGTCTAGCTGATAGCACTTGATCACAAAAGGTCCAATTTGAGCGGCCACCACAAAGAGTTCTCATCTCATCTGGCCGATGGCACGTGATCACGGTGCGTATGTTGAGTGGTCACCACAAAGAGTTCTCATCTCATCTGGCCGATGGCACGTGATCACGGTGCGTATGTTGAGTGGTCACCACAAAGAGTTCTCATCTCGTTTGGCCGATGGAACGTGATCACGGTGCGTATGTTGAGTGGTCACCACAAAGAGTTCTCATCTCATCTGGCCGATGGCACGTGATCACGGTGCGTATGTTGAGCGGTCACCACAAAGTTCTCATCTCATCTGGCCGATGGCACGTGATCACGGTGCGTATGTTGAGCGGTCACCACAAAGAGTTCTCATCTCATCTGGCCGATGGCACGTGATCACGGTGCGTATGTTGAGTGGTCACCACAAAGAGTTCTCATCTCATCTGGCCGATGGCACGTGATCACGGTGCGTATGTTGAGCGGTCACCACAAAGAGTTCTCATCTCATCTGGCCGATGGCACGTGATCACGGTGCGTATGTTGAGCGGTCACCACAAAGAGTTCTCATCTCATCTGGCCGATGGCACGTGATCACGGTGCGTATGTTAAGTGGTCACCACAAAGAGTTCTCACATCGTTGTCTGACCACTGGCATGTCATCAAAATAGGTCCGACTCAAGTGGTCACCACAAACAGTTCTCGCCTCATAACGACGACAAAGGACGACTCTGTCTCAGAAGTCGGAAGGACGACTTCGAACATTCTCTTTTCGCTTGTTCTTTCTGTCGGAAGTTGTGAACACAGGAGGCTCCTGCAAAGAATCCTGCGTAGGCCCCAATGCATGATCCATGGCCGCCGGAATTTCTTTCAGCTCTTCCGTAAACACCACAACAGGAGTGGCTGACGATGGTGAGTTTTCCTCCTGGTGTGAAGATATGGTGTTAGCCATGATGATAACAACAATATTTTTCACAATTTCTTTTCCAATCATTTGGTTTAAACTCGTTTTCCATTCAGAATGAAACGTTTTTTTCTTTTTTTCGCAAATGAAAATTATTATTCCTTCCCTCAGGACAGGTTTTGTATTTACCTGCATGATCCTGTTAGGTAAAGAGCACATTTCACCCTACAGCCTTTCACACAACCTCAGTCAAGCAGAGAAGCTTGTACATAAATCATACAAAAAAAAAAAACCACAAGACCTCAGTGAACTTCAAGATATATCCAAATGGGATTTGAACCTGGGTTCCACTTATCATGCACCAAGGGTTCATATGGGAACATTCGTACTTCCGTGCCCAGGGGTGTAACCCATTGATCAGTGCTGAGCGGTCACACTCGCTCTTCTGTCCGCTCCTCCATCGGACTGTGCACAAGCCATGGTGTAAGCCATTGTGGCACAGTTTGTGACGAGGTGAGTTTGGAGGGATGGCGCCGCCAGTGAGAATGGTTCCAAACGTGGTGCGGATGAGACTTAGCAGGCGAACAAGAAACACTTTCCAAAGTAAAGCTCAGATTACGTGAATAAACACAAAGGTGCAGTTTTTCTCTTTGCAAGAGTATAGAATGGAGAGGTTGCATGTGATGTCACCACATTTGCAATCCGCCATCTTGGAGTACAAACAAAGTCAAACAACATGTGGACTGGATCACTGTATTTACAATTGTTAAAATAGGAATTAAAATGTTCAATTATTGCGCTGTATTTTGTCGTTAAGTGTACCTCACACAAAACCGACAACGGATAATCACACCCCACACAAAACCGACAATGGTTAATCACACCCCACACAAAACCGACAACGGTTAATCATACCCCACACAAAACCGACAATGGTTAATCATACCCCACACAAAACCGACAATGGTTAATCATACCCCACACAAAACCGACAATGGTTAATCATACCCCACACAAAACCGACAATGGTTAATCATACCCCACACAAAACCGACAATGGTTAATCACACCCCACACAAAACTGACAACGGTTAATCAGTTAATCACACCCCACACAAAACCGACAATGGTTAATCACACCCCACACAAAACCGACAACGGTTAATCATACCCCACACAAAACCGACAATGGTTAATCATACCCCACACAAAACCGACAATGGTTAATCACACCCCACTCAAAACCGACAATGGTTAATCATATCCCACACAAAACCGACAATGGTTAATCATACCGCACACAAAACCGACAATGGTTAATCATACCCCACACAAAACCGACAACGGATAATCATACCTCACACAAAACCGACAACGGATAATCACACCCCACACAAAACCGACAATGGTTAATCATACCCCACTCAAAACCGACAACGGTTAATCATACCCCACACAAAACCGACAATGGTTAATCACACCCCACACAAAACCGACAATGGTTAATCATACCCCACACAAAACCGACAACGGTTAATCACACCCCACACAAAACTGACAACGGTTAATCAGTTAATCACACCCCACACAAAACCGACAATGGTTAATCACACCCCACACAAAACCGACAACGGTTAATCATACCCCACACAAAACCGACAATGGTTAATCATACCCCACACAAAACCGACAATGGTTAATCACACCCCACTCAAAACCGACAATGGTTAATCATATCCCACACAAAACCGACAATGGTTAATCATACCCCACTCAAAACCGACAATGGTTAATCATACCCCACACAAAACCGACAACGGATAATCATACCTCACACAAAACCGACAACGGATAATCACACCCCACACAAAACCGACAATGGTTAATCATACCCCACTCAAAACCGACAACGGTTAATCATACCCCACTCAAAACCGACAATGGTTAATCACACCCCACACAAAACCGACAATGGTTAATCATACCCCACACAAAACCGACAATGGTTAATCACACCCCACACAAAACCGACAATGGTTAATCATACCCCACACAAAACCGACAACGGTTAATCACACCCCACACAAAACCGACAATGGTTAATCATACCCCACACAAAACCGACAATGGTTAATCACACCCCACACAAAACCGACAATGGTTAATCATACCCCACACAAAACCGACAATGGTTAATCACACCCCACTCAAAACCGACAATGGTTAATCATACCCCACTCAAAACCGACAATGGTTAATCACACCCCACTCAAAACCGTCAATGGTTAATCATACCCCACACAAAACCGACAATGGTTAATCACACCCCACTCAAAACCGACAATGGTTAATCATACCCCACACAAAACCGACAATGGTTAATCACACCCCACTCAAAACCGACAATGGTTAATCATACCCCACTCAAAACCGACAATGGTTAATCACACCCCACTCAAAACCGACAATGGTTAATCATACCCCACACAAAACTGACAACGGTTAATCATACCCCACACAAAACCGACAATGGTTAATCATACCCCACTCAAAACCGACAATGGTTAATCATACCCCACACAAAACCGACAATGGTTAATCATACCCCACACAAAACCAACAATGGTTAATCACACCCCACACAAAACCAACAATGGTTAATCACACCCCACACAAAACCGACAATGGTTAATCACACCCCACTCAAAACCGACAACGGTTAATCACACCCCACACAAAACCAACAATGGTTAATCATACCCCACACAAAACCAACAATGGTTAATCATACCCCACACAAAACCGACAACGGTTAATCACACCCCACACAAAACCAACAATGGTTAATCATACCCCACACAAAACCGACAACGGTTAATCACACCCCACACAAAACCGACAACGGTTAATCACACCCCACTCAAAACCGACAATGGTTAATCACACCCCACACAAAACCGACAATGGTTAATCACACCCCACTCAAAACCGACAACGGTTAATCACACCCCACACAAAACCGACAACGGTTAATCACACCCCACACAAAACCGACAACGGTTAATCACACCCCACTCAAAACCGACAATGGTTAATCACACCCCACACAAAACCGACAATGGTTAATCACACCCCACTCAAAACCGACAATGGTTAATCACACCCCACACAAAACCGACAATGGTTAATCATACCCCACTCAAAACCGACAATGGTTAATCATACCCCACTCAAAACCGACAATGGTTAATCACACCCCACTCAAAACCGACAATGGTTAATCATACCCCACACAAAACCGACAATGGTTAATCACACCCCACTCAAAACCGACAATGGTTAATCATACCCCACTCAAAACCGACAATGGTTAATCATACCCCACTCAAAACCGACAATGGTTAATCATACCCCACTCAAAACCGACAATGGTTAATCACACCCCACTCAAAACCGACAATGGTTAATCATACCCCACACAAAACCGACAATGGTTAATCACACCCCACTCAAAACCGACAATGGTTAATCATACCCCACTCAAAACCGACAATGGTTAATCATACCCCACTCAAAACCGACAATGGTTAATCATACCCCACACAAAACCGACAATGGTTAATCATACCCCACTCAAAACCGACAATGGTTAATCATACCCCACACAAAACCGACAATGGTTAATCATACCCCACACAAAACCGACAATGGTTAATCATACCCCACTCAAAACCGACAATGGTTAATCATACCCCACTCAAAACCGACAATGGTTAATCATACCCCACTCAAAACCGACAATGGTTAATCATACCCCACTCAAAACCGACAATGGTTAATCATACTGTTATGAATTTGGTAATGCAACATCTAGAGCTAGGTAGATCTGAATAGGTAGGTATTCGGCTGTCGTGACAGGGACTCTACATGTAATAAGTTATTGATGTTCAGGCGGTTGTCGGGGTAAGATGTATGAGTGTGGATCTACCTGGAGATTCGAGTGTTAAATAGTGAGGGATTAAAGGTAACGCCCCTGTGAGTATCACCTAGTAATCAAACCTTTGTCCTTTATGGCACTGCAAACCACATAAACATTAGTTAGGTCCTTAGTGCAACATTAAATAATTCCCTTTCCCTGACATCGACTTCGTAATAAATGGGCACCACCAGGCCAAGAACACCGCCACAATACACCGCCACCGTTTACACCTCGAAGGCCTACAAACCTCGCCTGCGCACCTCAAAGGCCTACCAACCTCGCTGGCACGTGTTACACCAGGACCGCGGGGTCACGGACGGGAGATGTCAGGAGTCGCATGCCGCAGAGGGCGTGACCTGGGCGAGTTGGGAGGCTATGATTGGCTGAGGAGCGCGCCAATGTGACGTCATCGGCCACCAATATAGGCGACGGTCGGACGCCATTTCGGAGTTCGAGTGGAGTCCAGAGTTGAGAGAGTTGAGTCGCAGAGTTCGTTGTTACAGTTCCGTACCAGAGTTCGTGGCAGTTGGCACAGGACACGGTTCGTTGCACAGTTCGTCGGAGTTGGCACAGGACACGGTTCGTTGAACATTCGTGACCACAGCTCGTTGCAGTTGGCAGTTGGCACTTGGTTTTGGTTGCTTCGTGCAGCCCTGCGGTGGACCGTTGGAGCAAAGGAGCTCGTGGTGTGTGTGGGCCGTTGGACCGACGAGGCCTGGTGGCGCTTGGAGGCGGACGCAGAGGGCCGTGGAACTTGGAGCGAGGTGTGCGATCGGGCCGAAAGGAGCGGTGTTGGACGGCAGCCACAAAGACGACGAAAGACCAGATAAGCCCGAATCCGCGTACATTTTGAACGACGTGACGTGTTCTTTTCGTAATTAATCTCCCTCGTTTTGTGTTTGATATCAGTCGTGTGGGGACGTCCCGATTTAGTTATTAGTATTACCGGCGCGTGTTTTTTTTCACTGTTATTACTTTTCAATAATAAATCCTTATATTATTTTCTGTACATATTTGAACGCAGTTTCCTGGGTGTTTCATTTTAATAGATAAGGCTGTGGAGCTCGTTGCGTCTGGCCTCCCGCGCGTTTAACTTTGTGTTGAGCTTGAATCCGCCATTGAGTTTTCGCCTCGGGAGTGTAAAGTCTCGCAATCGGTCATCCGTGTTACCCTACGGTGTTCACCAAGGGTAGTCACGCGACAAGTGGTGTCAGGAGTGGGATTTGAACCCGTCGGACAAATTTTTTTTGTCCGCGGCGAGACATCGACACGGTCGGGCGTACATTGCGTCCGACGTTCGAACGCAAAATTTGTATAGGCGAGGCGGAGAAATTTAATAATCAATTGGGCATACGGAGCGCGATATCGCGTCTTCGTCAAATTTAAATTGTGTTTTTGGTATTAAAATAAATACGCGCGCGGGAAACAACCTTCCGAAAGGCGGATGTCGGAGGTCGACGAAATGGAGGTGCGCAGCGAGGCCTCCGTCAGCGTCGGGAGTGAGCCGGAAATGGGGGATAAGGAGGATAGCGTTGGAACTTTCCCCGCCGGTGGGACGGCCCCGATAGATCTCCAGACCATAGTAAATTTAATAAATGCTCAGAGGGCCGAGGGTGAGCGAAACCTTGCAGAAATTCGGGGAGACATGAGGGCTCAGAGTGAGCGATTGGGGAACCGGATGGATGCTCAGGGTGAGCGATTAGAGGGCCAAATGGGGATAATGAGGGACGAAGCGAGGGGTACTGGTGAGAAGTTAGACAATAATTTTGAGGAGTTAGACAAGAAAATCGAGAAGTTAGACAATAATTTTGAGGAGTTAGACAAGAAAATCGGGAAGTTAGACAATAATTTTGAGGGGTTAGACAACGGGATAAAAGAGGTGAAAAATGGGTTAATGGGGGTAGAAAATAGAATGGCTGCCCAGGAGAATCAGATAGAGGGAGTGAAAAATGGGTTAGAGGGGTTAGAAAACAGTATGGAAGGAAAAATTGGGGAAATGGCACAGCAGCTGGGGGAACGAATTGATGGCATAGAAGGGAGAGTGCAAAACCAAATTACGGACAGACTGGGGAAATTTGAGGGTAAAGTAGAAACTCAAATGGGGGAGATGGAAAAAGCCATAGGGGTGGAAATTGAATTGAAACGGGAGGAATTAATGTCGAAAATAGAAGAGGGCGTGACGCAGGCTGTCCAAATGGGGGAAAAGTTGGAGGGTCAGATTGGTGCCACAAATGCTCGAATTGATAAAGCAAATGGGGAATGTTTCCCACATTCTGGCCTGGTTGTTTATCGGGACCGTGTGGATGTCACAACACCCCAACCGGGGGATGAATTTGAAATTGTGCAGCACCAGGGCGGTGGTGCGGAGCAAGAGGGGGTAGAGTTTTTGGGGGTCCATGCGATAGAGCCGGACCGGGTATTTATTGGGGATATTGATCAAAGCCTGGCGGGGCCAGGAATGATTTGTAATGATGAGGATGATTTGATCCAGCGGCTGGAGACCTGTGACAGTCCCATGGAGGTAGAGCTTGTTCAGGCCCAAAGGAGCCTGGGAGATGAGGTGAGTTGGTCCGAGGAGGTGGTTGGAATGACCGAGGGGACGCTCACTGTACACTGCTATTTGGAAACAGAGGCTCCAAAATTGGACAACCAGTTGGGGGAGTGTGTTGGCTCCGGGCTGGATTTGGATCTTGGAGGATCGGGAGATAGAGCTTCTGGAGATTTGGTCCCTGTAGGGAATTTGGATCAACTGCAGGGAGGGGCAGAACAACCGGTGGTAGAGGTTGTTCCCTGCAGCTGCGGTTTGGCGGTGAGAATGAAAATTTGTAAAATAAAATTTAAAATAAAATTACAATGGGAACTTGATTTGGAGCAGCCATGGTTGGGATTGGTCCCCGGGCTGCGGGATTTGGACATGGAGAGGTCATGGGTGATGGCCTCGGGCAAAAGTTGCCCCTTTCAAAATTTGGGTATGCCGGCCAGCTGGGGGGCTGTGATGGCGAGATTTGGACGTGGGGTCCAGCCTTGGGTGTCGAGGTACGACCTGGGTCCCACGGGGGGTCTGGTGGAGTGTGGCGTCCCTTGTCCGTCGGGGCGCCGTCCGAGCTGGTGGCTCGGGCCGGCAGGGTCACCGGACCCTGGTGGGGGTTAAGACCTCCAGAGGGGTCCGAGGTGGTTTCTCAAGTCTGGGTTGGCATTTATTGAGGACCACTAGGGGGAGGTGTTGTGGGTCGCGCTTTGGTGGTGGCACTGCGGACGGCCAACTTGGGACTGATGTGGTGACCACCCGGGCATGCGGCCTGGCACTCTCCTCCAGGGACTCTGGGACAACCAGCATGTGGTGACCTGGCATGGTGGTTGGTCTATGGACGCGGGTCAAACCGAATGGACAGGGATGGAGATAGCCTGCCGGACAACCATTGGGGCATCTGTGGAACGTGATGGTGTGAGTGACCTTCCACAGATGCTCCGTTGTGATTTATGGACTCTCGGGTTGGGAAGAGAGCCATGGGGATGTGAATCGGGAGATGTGTAACGAGCCGAGCATATGGGCCATGCTCGGCTGGCATGTGTATGGCAAAGCATCCTTCTTTGGTGAGGTTAGTAAAATGTGACAAATGGTTGGCATGGGTAATCTGTGGGTTAGATGGAAATTTAAGGGTGGATTTTGAAATGCCATGGTGGACACTGTATAGTGACGCCATTATTGATCCAGGTGTGTAGACCAAAGTGTTGGAGGCTGTGATGAAATTAATAGGGTAGCAAGACACAGCTTTCAACTGGTTGCGGGGGCAACTGTGCTGATATTTGGGACGCGGGATGATGGGGATGTAGTTGTGTAGCCTGAGGGTCAACGTGGTGCTGTGCGTGTCCGAGGTGTGTGGACCATGTCTTCTGGGTGGGTCTCCTGGTGGAGCATGGCTGTTGACTGGACCTTGGTGTGGTCAAGTGTGGGTGAGCACTGGGGGGCTGCAGTTCTGTAGTCGGACTGGGGGATGATGGGGAGGTGCAGGGGACGTGGCTGTAGGGATGCCACGCACTGCGACCGTGCCCCCCAGGGCCGAGGTTGTGTGTGCGGTAGTGTGTGTTGTGGCAGCAAGTGCTCACCACATTGGCCAGCTGGGGCTGCTGCAGCTGTGTTCCTCGCAGGGGGGCCGAAGGATGGATGGTGGGTCGCACCCTTATGGACACTCATGGGCCATGTTGGCGTTTTGACTGCTCACCTTGTCCCGGTGACCCTTGCACGGTAGAGGTGCAGAGCTGTCGTGGCCACAGGTAGTTGTGTAGTGATGATCACCGTTGGATGCGGATCCACATACCTGCCAGTGTAGTGGGGACAAAAGAGAAATTTGGAAGTATTTGGTAGGCCCAATGTGAAATTTTGGGATTGTGAAGGGTGGATGACACTCTTGGACCTGACCAACCTGCAACTACCTGCACTTGAGGTGAGTGTTTTGAGGAGTACTGTCCCAGGCTTCAGGATTTGCTTTGGGAAATTGGGGACATGTAATTTGGAGTTGGGAGGCGGGTGAGAGTGATGACATGGCCGGTGAGGGGATGGAATGGGAGCCACAGTGTCTTGTGGGTGGCGTATGTTTTTGTATTGTGGTTAGGTGTTTTGATGTGGTCGTGAGAGTGGAACCTGGAGAGTGAGTGATGATTATTGGAGATAATGAGGGGCGATAAATTGTGCTTTTTGGAAATGTGCTAATGGAAAGGTGTAAGGATTTAATGATTCGAACTGTGAATGGGATTTCACATTGGCAGGCCATGGCAAGCCTTGTAACACCTTTTACACCATCTATGAATTGTACTGAATTGTGCTGAGTTGTGTGGAGAATTGAATGGCAGCGGGGGAGGAAGTGTGTTTTGGGGACCATGGGTGGGGAAGGTGTGTGTGTCCGCAGGTACAGAGCAAGCTCTGAGGAGCGATGCCTGCGGGCCCCCCTCTGCGGCAATTACCCCTGGCAGCCGGTGGTAACTGGAAATTGGAGCTCGTCGGTGGAGGGTCTGGTTGGGCGCCGCGGGGTGAGGAAGTCCCCCGGTGACCCGTGTTGCTGCGCGAAAGCAGGAGGCAAAGGAGCCTGGTGTGTGTGGAGACCCTCACCGGCGAGGTAACGGCGGAAAGGGGCTGTTGGGCTGTCACGGGGCCAAGAGGTAAAGGGGGGGGGGGGGCAATGAATTTGTAAGTCGGTTGACTTGTTTTTGGGACTGCGGGCACCACAGCCTGATGCGCCCCCACCATCTTTTTGTGCGGTACCTCCCCGCTGCCTAGTTGAGGAATGCACACACACGTGAATGACATCAATGCCATGGTCCTGCAGGGGGTGTATTGAAATAAGTGCTTTGTTGATTTTTGAAATGCCTTGATGACCTATGGAATGAGAATGAGTGGTTAAGGGGTCTGTGTAGCATGAATGTGGGCGAAATCCACCGAGCCGTGTCACTCACCTGTAACATCTGGACAGGGCCCGAGGAAATTTAGGGGGATGCATTGGGGATGGCCCCGCAGGTAAGGTTGAGTCTTGTGGCATCCACCGGGGGACGCGGTCTGTAGACCGGGGTATGTACAAAGGTTAGAGTTTTGAGTTCGGGAAGATGGTTAAGTTTTGTGGTTAAGTTAGTGTTGTGTGTTGTTGTTTCCTCCCTCCACAGGAACAACGAAGAAGATGTACATACTTGCATGATGGTTAAGGGGTTCAGCATGTTAAGGAAGTGTAGGTAGGTAGTCCGACTCACTTCCCACAGCCCTTCCTGATTTATTTCATAGGTTAATTAAGTGTGTGACAGTAAGTGTTAAGGCTGGAATGGTAGCGCCTGCGGTGAACCTTGCAGGAGCTACGGTTCCAGGGGGGGGGCTGTGTTATGAATTTGGTAATGCAACATCTAGAGCTAGGTAGATCTGAATAGGTAGGTATTCGGCTGTCGTGACAGGGACTCTACATGTAATAAGTTATTGATGTTCAGGCGGTTGTCGGGGTAAGATGTATGAGTGTGGATCTACCTGGAGATTCGAGTGTTAAATAGTGAGGGATTAAAGGTAACGCCCCTGTGAGTATCACCTAGTAATCAAACCTTTGTCCTTTATGGCACTGCAAACCACATAAACATTAGTTAGGTCCTTAGTGCAACATTAAATAATTCCCTTTCCCTGACATCGACTTCGTAATAAATGGGCACCACCAGGCCAAGAACACCGCCACAATACACCGCCACCGTTTACACCTCGAAGGCCTACAAACCTCGCCTGCGCACCTCAAAGGCCTACCAACCTCGCTGGCACGTGTTACACCAGGACCGCGGGGTCACGGACGGGAGATGTCAGGATTCGCATGCCGCAGAGGGCGTGACCTGGGCGAGTTGGGAGGCTATGATTGGCTGAGGAGCGCGCCAATGTGACGTCATCGGCCACCAATATAGGCGACGGTCGGACGCCATTTCGGAGTTCGAGTGGAGTCCAGAGTTGAGAGAGTTGAGTCGCAGAGTTCGTTGTTACAGTTCCGTACCAGAGTTCGTGGCAGTTGGCACAGGACACGGTTCGTTGCACAGTTCGTCGGAGTTGGCACAGGACACGGTTCGTTGAACATTCGTGACCACAGCTCGTTGCAGTTGGCAGTTGGCACTTGGTTTTGGTTGCTTCGTGCAGCCCTGCGGTGGACCGTTGGAGCAAAGGAGCTCGTGGTGTGTGTGGGCCGTTGGACCGACGAGGCCTGGTGGTGCTTGGAGGCGGACGCAGAGGGCCGTGGAACTTGGAGTGAGGTGTGCGATCGGGCCGAAAGGAGCGGTGTTGGACGGCAGCCACAAAGACGACGAAAGACCAGATAAGCCCGAATCCGCGTACATTTTGAACGACGTGACGTGTTCTTTTCGTAATTAATCTCCCTCGTTTTGTGTTTGATATCAGTCGTGTGGGGACGTCCCGATTTAGTTATTAGTATTACCGGCGCGTGTTTTTTTTCACTGTTATTACTTTTCAATAATAAATCCTTATATTATTTTCTGTACATATTTGAACGCAGTTTCCTGGGTGTTTCATTTTAATAGATAAGGCTGTGGAGCTCGTTGCGTCTGGCCTCCCGCGCGTTTAACTTTGTGTTGAGCTTGAATCCGCCATTGAGTTTTCGCCTCGGGAGTGTAAAGTCTCGCAATCGGTCATCCGTGTTACCCTACGGTGTTCACCAAGGGTAGTCACGCGACAATACCCCACTCAAAACCGACAATGGTTAATCATACCCCACTCAAAACCGACAATGGTTAATCATACCCCACACAAAACCGACAATGGTTAATCACACCCCACACAAAACCGACAATGGTTAATCACACCCCACTCAAAACCGACAACGGTTAATCACACCCCACACAAAACCGACAACGGTTAATCACACCCCACACAAAACCGACAACGGTTAATCACACCCCACTCAAAACCGACAATGGTTAATCACACCCCACACAAAACCGACAATGGTTAATCACACCCCACTCAAAACCGACAATGGTTAATCACACCCCACACAAAACCGACAATGGTTAATCATACCCCACTCAAAACCGACAATGGTTAATCATACCCCACTCAAAACCGACAATGGTTAATCACACCCCACTCAAAACCGACAATGGTTAATCATACCCCACACAAAACCGACAATGGTTAATCACACCCCACTCAAAACCGACAATGGTTAATCATACCCCACTCAAAACCGACAATGGTTAATCATACCCCACTCAAAACCGACAATGGTTAATCATACCCCACTCAAAACCGACAATGGTTAATCACACCCCACTCAAAACCGACAATGGTTAATCATACCCCACACAAAACCGACAATGGTTAATCACACCCCACTCAAAACCGACAATGGTTAATCATACCCCACTCAAAACCGACAATGGTTAATCATACCCCACTCAAAACCGACAATGGTTAATCATACCCCACACAAAACCGACAATGGTTAATCATACCCCACTCAAAACCGACAATGGTTAATCATACCCCACACAAAACCGACAATGGTTAATCATACCCCACACAAAACCGACAATGGTTAATCATACCCCACTCAAAACCGACAATGGTTAATCATACCCCACTCAAAACCGACAATGGTTAATCATACCCCACTCAAAACCGACAATGGTTAATCATACCCCACTCAAAACCGACAATGGTTAATCATACTGTTATGAATTTGGTAATGCAACATCTAGAGCTAGGTAGATCTGAATAGGTAGGTATTCGGCTGTCGTGACAGGGACTCTACATGTAATAAGTTATTGATGTTCAGGCGGTTGTCGGGGTAAGATGTATGAGTGTGGATCTACCTGGAGATTCGAGTGTTAAATAGTGAGGGATTAAAGGTAACGCCCCTGTGAGTATCACCTAGTAATCAAACCTTTGTCCTTTATGGCACTGCAAACCACATAAACATTAGTTAGGTCCTTAGTGCAACATTAAATAATTCCCTTTCCCTGACATCGACTTCGTAATAAATGGGCACCACCAGGCCAAGAACACCGCCACAATACACCGCCACCGTTTACACCTCGAAGGCCTACAAACCTCGCCTGCGCACCTCAAAGGCCTACCAACCTCGCTGGCACGTGTTACACCAGGACCGCGGGGTCACGGACGGGAGATGTCAGGAGTCGCATGCCGCAGAGGGCGTGACCTGGGCGAGTTGGGAGGCTATGATTGGCTGAGGAGCGCGCCAATGTGACGTCATCGGCCACCAATATAGGCGACGGTCGGACGCCATTTCGGAGTTCGAGTGGAGTCCAGAGTTGAGAGAGTTGAGTCGCAGAGTTCGTTGTTACAGTTCCGTACCAGAGTTCGTGGCAGTTGGCACAGGACACGGTTCGTTGCACAGTTCGTCGGAGTTGGCACAGGACACGGTTCGTTGAACATTCGTGACCACAGCTCGTTGCAGTTGGCAGTTGGCACTTGGTTTTGGTTGCTTCGTGCAGCCCTGCGGTGGACCGTTGGAGCAAAGGAGCTCGTGGTGTGTGTGGGCCGTTGGACCGACGAGGCCTGGTGGCGCTTGGAGGCGGACGCAGAGGGCCGTGGAACTTGGAGCGAGGTGTGCGATCGGGCCGAAAGGAGCGGTGTTGGACGGCAGCCACAAAGACGACGAAAGACCAGATAAGCCCGAATCCGCGTACATTTTGAACGACGTGACGTGTTCTTTTCGTAATTAATCTCCCTCGTTTTGTGTTTGATATCAGTCGTGTGGGGACGTCCCGATTTAGTTATTAGTATTACCGGCGCGTGTTTTTTTTCACTGTTATTACTTTTCAATAATAAATCCTTATATTATTTTCTGTACATATTTGAACGCAGTTTCCTGGGTGTTTCATTTTAATAGATAAGGCTGTGGAGCTCGTTGCGTCTGGCCTCCCGCGCGTTTAACTTTGTGTTGAGCTTGAATCCGCCATTGAGTTTTCGCCTCGGGAGTGTAAAGTCTCGCAATCGGTCATCCGTGTTACCCTACGGTGTTCACCAAGGGTAGTCACGCGACAAGTGGTGTCAGGAGTGGGATTTGAACCCGTCGGACAAATTTTTTTTGTCCGCGGCGAGACATCGACACGGTCGGGCGTACATTGCGTCCGACGTTCGAACGCAAAATTTGTATAGGCGAGGCGGAGAAATTTAATAATCAATTGGGCATACGGAGCGCGATATCGCGTCTTCGTCAAATTTAAATTGTGTTTTTGGTATTAAAATAAATACGCGCGCGGGAAACAACCTTCCGAAAGGCGGATGTCGGAGGTCGACGAAATGGAGGTGCGCAGCGAGGCCTCCGTCAGCGTCGGGAGTGAGCCGGAAATGGGGGATAAGGAGGATAGCGTTGGAACTTTCCCCGCCGGTGGGACGGCCCCGATAGATCTCCAGACCATAGTAAATTTAATAAATGCTCAGAGGGCCGAGGGTGAGCGAAACCTTGCAGAAATTCGGGGAGACATGAGGGCTCAGAGTGAGCGATTGGGGAACCGGATGGATGCTCAGGGTGAGCGATTAGAGGGCCAAATGGGGATAATGAGGGACGAAGCGAGGGGTACTGGTGAGAAGTTAGACAATAATTTTGAGGAGTTAGACAAGAAAATCGAGAAGTTAGACAATAATTTTGAGGAGTTAGACAAGAAAATCGGGAAGTTAGACAATAATTTTGAGGGGTTAGACAACGGGATAAAAGAGGTGAAAAATGGGTTAATGGGGGTAGAAAATAGAATGGCTGCCCAGGAGAATCAGATAGAGGGAGTGAAAAATGGGTTAGAGGGGTTAGAAAACAGTATGGAAGGAAAAATTGGGGAAATGGCACAGCAGCTGGGGGAACGAATTGATGGCATAGAAGGGAGAGTGCAAAACCAAATTACGGACAGACTGGGGAAATTTGAGGGTAAAGTAGAAACTCAAATGGGGGAGATGGAAAAAGCCATAGGGGTGGAAATTGAATTGAAACGGGAGGAATTAATGTCGAAAATAGAAGAGGGCGTGACGCAGGCTGTCCAAATGGGGGAAAAGTTGGAGGGTCAGATTGGTGCCACAAATGCTCGAATTGATAAAGCAAATGGGGAATGTTTCCCACATTCTGGCCTGGTTGTTTATCGGGACCGTGTGGATGTCACAACACCCCAACCGGGGGATGAATTTGAAATTGTGCAGCACCAGGGCGGTGGTGCGGAGCAAGAGGGGGTAGAGTTTTTGGGGGTCCATGCGATAGAGCCGGACCGGGTATTTATTGGGGATATTGATCAAAGCCTGGCGGGGCCAGGAATGATTTGTAATGATGAGGATGATTTGATCCAGCGGCTGGAGACCTGTGACAGTCCCATGGAGGTAGAGCTTGTTCAGGCCCAAAGGAGCCTGGGAGATGAGGTGAGTTGGTCCGAGGAGGTGGTTGGAATGACCGAGGGGACGCTCACTGTACACTGCTATTTGGAAACAGAGGCTCCAAAATTGGACAACCAGTTGGGGGAGTGTGTTGGCTCCGGGCTGGATTTGGATCTTGGAGGATCGGGAGATAGAGCTTCTGGAGATTTGGTCCCTGTAGGGAATTTGGATCAACTGCAGGGAGGGGCAGAACAACCGGTGGTAGAGGTTGTTCCCTGCAGCTGCGGTTTGGCGGTGGGAATGAAAATTTGTAAAATAAAATTTAAAATAAAATTACAATGGGAACTTGATTTGGAGCAGCCATGGTTGGGATTGGTCCCCGGGCTGCGGGATTTGGACATGGAGAGGTCATGGGTGATGGCCTCGGGCAAAAGTTGCCCCTTTCAAAATTTGGGTATGCCGGCCAGCTGGGGGGCTGTGATGGCGAGATTTGGACGTGGGGTCCAGCCTTGGGTGTCGAGGTACGACCTGGGTCCCACGGGGGGTCTGGTGGAGTGTGGCGTCCCTTGTCCGTCGGGGCGCCGTCCGAGCTGGTGGCTCGGGCCGGCAGGGTCACCGGACCCTGGTGGGGGTTAAGACCTCCAGAGGGGTCCGAGGTGGTTTCTCAAGTCTGGGTTGGCATTTATTGAGGACCACTAGGGGGAGGTGTTGTGGGTCGCGCTTTGGTGGTGGCACTGCGGACGGCCAACTTGGGACTGATGTGGTGACCACCCGGGCATGCGGCCTGGCACTCTCCTCCAGGGACTCTGGGACAACCAGCATGTGGTGACCTGGCATGGTGGTTGGTCTATGGACGCGGGTCAAACCGAATGGACAGGGATGGAGATAGCCTGCCGGACAACCATTGGGGCATCTGTGGAACGTGATGGTGTGAGTGACCTTCCACAGATGCTCCGTTGTGATTTATGGACTCTCGGGTTGGGAAGAGAGCCATGGGGATGTGAATCGGGAGATGTGTAACGAGCCGAGCATATGGGCCATGCTCGGCTGGCATGTGTATGGCAAAGCATCCTTCTTTGGTGAGGTTAGTAAAATGTGACAAATGGTTGGCATGGGTAATCTGTGGGTTAGATGGAAATTTAAGGGTGGATTTTGAAATGCCATGGTGGACACTGTATAGTGACGCCATTATTGATCCAGGTGTGTAGACCAAAGTGTTGGAGGCTGTGATGAAATTAATAGGGTAGCAAGACACAGCTTTCAACTGGTTGCGGGGGCAACTGTGCTGATATTTGGGACGCGGGATGATGGGGATGTAGTTGTGTAGCCTGAGGGTCAACGTGGTGCTGTGCGTGTCCGAGGTGTGTGGACCATGTCTTCTGGGTGGGTCTCCTGGTGGAGCATGGCTGTTGACTGGACCTTGGTGTGGTCAAGTGTGGGTGAGCACTGGGGGGCTGCAGTTCTGTAGTCGGACTGGGGGATGATGGGGAGGTGCAGGGGACGTGGCTGTAGGGATGCCACGCACTGCGACCGTGCCCCCCAGGGCCGAGGTTGTGTGTGCGGTAGTGTGTGTTGTGGCAGCAAGTGCTCACCACATTGGCCAGCTGGGGCTGCTGCAGCTGTGTTCCTCGCAGGGGGGCCGAAGGATGGATGGTGGGTCGCACCCTTATGGACACTCATGGGCCATGTTGGCGTTTTGACTGCTCACCTTGTCCCGGTGACCCTTGCACGGTAGAGGTGCAGAGCTGTCGTGGCCACAGGTAGTTGTGTAGTGATGATCACCGTTGGATGCGGATCCACATACCTGCCAGTGTAGTGGGGACAAAAGAGAAATTTGGAAGTATTTGGTAGGCCCAATGTGAAATTTTGGGATTGTGAAGGGTGGATGACACTCTTGGACCTGACCAACCTGCAACTACCTGCACTTGAGGTGAGTGTTTTGAGGAGTACTGTCCCAGGCTTCAGGATTTGCTTTGGGAAATTGGGGACATGTAATTTGGAGTTGGGAGGCGGGTGAGAGTGATGACATGGCCGGTGAGGGGATGGAATGGGAGCCACAGTGTCTTGTGGGTGGCGTATGTTTTTGTATTGTGGTTAGGTGTTTTGATGTGGTCGTGAGAGTGGAACCTGGAGAGTGAGTGATGATTATTGGAGATAATGAGGGGCGATAAATTGTGCTTTTTGGAAATGTGCTAATGGAAAGGTGTAAGGATTTAATGATTCGAACTGTGAATGGGATTTCACATTGGCAGGCCATGGCAAGCCTTGTAACACCTTTTACACCATCTATGAATTGTACTGAATTGTGCTGAGTTGTGTGGAGAATTGAATGGCAGCGGGGGAGGAAGTGTGTTTTGGGGACCATGGGTGGGGAAGGTGTGTGTGTCCGCAGGTACAGAGCAAGCTCTGAGGAGCGATGCCTGCGGGCCCCCCTCTGCGGCAATTACCCCTGGCAGCCGGTGGTAACTGGAAATTGGAGCTCGTCGGTGGAGGGTCTGGTTGGGCGCCGCGGGGTGAGGAAGTCCCCCGGTGACCCGTGTTGCTGCGCGAAAGCAGGAGGCAAAGGAGCCTGGTGTGTGTGGAGACCCTCACCGGCGAGGTAACGGCGGAAAGGGGCTGTTGGGCTGTCACGGGGCCAAGAGGTAAAGGGGGGGGGGGGGCAATGAATTTGTAAGTCGGTTGACTTGTTTTTGGGACTGCGGGCACCACAGCCTGATGCGCCCCCACCATCTTTTTGTGCGGTACCTCCCCGCTGCCTAGTTGAGGAATGCACACACACGTGAATGACATCAATGCCATGGTCCTGCAGGGGGTGTATTGAAATAAGTGCTTTGTTGATTTTTGAAATGCCTTGATGACCTATGGAATGAGAATGAGTGGTTAAGGGGTCTGTGTAGCATGAATGTGGGCGAAATCCACCGAGCCGTGTCACTCACCTGTAACATCTGGACAGGGCCCGAGGAAATTTAGGGGGATGCATTGGGGATGGCCCCGCAGGTAAGGTTGAGTCTTGTGGCATCCACCGGGGGACGCGGTCTGTAGACCGGGGTATGTACAAAGGTTAGAGTTTTGAGTTCGGGAAGATGGTTAAGTTTTGTGGTTAAGTTAGTGTTGTGTGTTGTTGTTTCCTCCCTCCACAGGAACAACGAAGAAGATGTACATACTTGCATGATGGTTAAGGGGTTCAGCATGTTAAGGAAGTGTAGGTAGGTAGTCCGACTCACTTCCCACAGCCCTTCCTGATTTATTTCATAGGTTAATTAAGTGTGTGACAGTAAGTGTTAAGGCTGGAATGGTAGCGCCTGCGGTGAACCTTGCAGGAGCTACGGTTCCAGGGGGGGGGCTGTGTTATGAATTTGGTAATGCAACATCTAGAGCTAGGTAGATCTGAATAGGTAGGTATTCGGCTGTCGTGACAGGGACTCTACATGTAATAAGTTATTGATGTTCAGGCGGTTGTCGGGGTAAGATGTATGAGTGTGGATCTACCTGGAGATTCGAGTGTTAAATAGTGAGGGATTAAAGGTAACGCCCCTGTGAGTATCACCTAGTAATCAAACCTTTGTCCTTTATGGCACTGCAAACCACATAAACATTAGTTAGGTCCTTAGTGCAACATTAAATAATTCCCTTTCCCTGACATTGACTTCGTAATAAATGGGCACCACCAGGCCAAGAACACCGCCACAATACACCGCCACCGTTTACACCTCGAAGGCCTACAAACCTCGCCTGCGCACCTCAAAGGCCTACCAACCTCGCTGGCACGTGTTACACCAGGACCGCGGGGTCACGGACGGGAGATGTCAGGAGTCGCATGCCGCAGAGGGCGTGACCTGGGCGAGTTGGGAGGCTATGATTGGCTGAGGAGCGCGCCAATGTGACGTCATCGGCCACCAATATAGGCGACGGTCGGACGCCATTTCGGAGTTCGAGTGGAGTCCAGAGTTGAGAGAGTTGAGTCGCAGAGTTCGTTGTTACAGTTCCGTACCAGAGTTCGTGGCAGTTGGCACAGGACACGGTTCGTTGCACAGTTCGTCGGAGTTGGCACAGGACACGGTTCGTTGAACATTCGTGACCACAGCTCGTTGCAGTTGGCAGTTGGCACTTGGTTTTGGTTGCTTCGTGCAGCCCTGCGGTGGACCGTTGGAGCAAAGGAGCTCGTGGTGTGTGTGGGCCGTTGGACCGACGAGGCCTGGTGGTGCTTGGAGGCGGACGCAGAGGGCCGTGGAACTTGGAGCGAGGTGTGCGATCGGGCCGAAAGGAGCGGTGTTGGACGGCAGCCACAAAGACGACGAAAGACCAGATAAGCCCGAATCCGCGTACATTTTGAACGACGTGACGTGTTCTTTTCGTAATTAATCTCCCTCGTTTTGTGTTTGATATCAGTCGTGTGGGGACGTCCCGATTTAGTTATTAGTATTACCGGCGCGTGTTTTTTTTCACTGTTATTACTTTTCAATAATAAATCCTTATATTATTTTCTGTACATATTTGAACGCAGTTTCCTGGGTGTTTCATTTTAATAGATAAGGCTGTGGAGCTCGTTGCGTCTGGCCTCCCGCGCGTTTAACTTTGTGTTGAGCTTGAATCCGCCATTGAGTTTTCGCCTCGGGAGTGTAAAGTCTCGCAATCGGTCATCCGTGTTACCCTACGGTGTTCACCAAGGGTAGTCACGCGACAATACCCCACTCAAAACCGACAATGGTTAATCATACCCCACTCAAAACCGACAATGGTTAATCATACCCCACACAAAACCGACAATGGTTAATCATACCCCACTCAAAACCGACAATGGTTAATCATACCCCACTCAAAACCGACAATGGTTAATCATACCCCACACAAAACCGACAATGGTTAATCATACCCCACTCAAAACCGACAATGGTTAATCACACCCCACTCAAAACCGACAATGGTTAATCATACCCCACACAAAACCGACAATGGTTAATCACACCCCACACAAAACTGACAATGGTTAATCATACCCCACTCAAAACCGACAATGGTTAATCATACCCCACTCAAAACCGACAATGGTTAATCATACCCCACTCAAAACCGACAATGGTTAATCACACCCCACACAAAACTGACAATGGTTAATCACACCCCACTCAAAACCGACAATGGTTAATCATACCCCACACAAAACCGACAATGGTTAATCACACCACACACAAAACTGACAATGGTTAATCACACCCCACACAAAACTGACAATGGTTAATCACACCACACACAAAACCGACAATGGTTAATCATACCCCACACAAAACTGACAATGGTTAATCACACCACACACAAAACTGACAATGGTTAATCACACCCCACTCAAAACCGACAATGGTTAATCACACCACACACAAAACTGACAATGGTTAATCACACCCCACTCAAAACCGACAATGGTTAATCATACCCCACACAAAACTGACAATGGTTAATCACACAACACACAAAACTGACAATGGTTAATCACACCCCACTCAAAACCGACAATGGTTAATCACACCCCACACAAAACTGACAATGGTTAATCACACCACACACAAAACTGACAATGGTTAATCACACCACACACAAAACTGACAATGGTTAATCACACCCCACTCAAAACCGACAATGGTTAATCACACCCCACACAAAACCGACAATGGTTAATCACACCCCACTCAAAACTGACAATGGTTAATCACACCACACACAAAACTGACAATGGTTAATCACACCCCACTCAAAACCGACAATGGTTAATCACACCCCACACAAAACCGACAATGGTTAATCACACCCCACTCAAAACCGACAATGGTTAATCACACCCCACACAAAACCGACAATGGTTAATCACACCCCACACAAAACCGACAATGGTTAATCACACCCCACTCAAAACCGACAATGGTTAATCACACCCCACACAAAACCGACAATGGTTAATCATACCCCACACAAAACCGACAATGGTTAATCACACCCCACTCAAAACCGACAATGGTTAATCACACCCCACTCAAAACCGACAATGGTTAATCACACCACACACAAAACCGACAATGGTTAATCACACCCCACACAAAACCGACAATGGTTAATCACACCCCACTCAAAACCGACAATGGTTAATCACACCACACACAAAACCGACAATGGTTAATCACACCCCACACAAAACCGACAACGGGTCACAGTATCCCACACAAAACCGACAATGGGTCACAGTATCCCACACAAAACCGACAATGGTTAATCACACCCCACACAAAACCGACAACGGGTCACAGTATCCCACACAAAACCGACAATGGGTCACAGTATCCCACACAAAACCGACAACGGGTCACAGTATCCCACACAAAACCGACAACGGGTCACAGTATCCCACACAAAACCGACAACGGGTCACAGTATCCCACACAAAACCGACAATGGGTCACAGTATCCCACACAAAACCGACAACGGGTCACAGTATCCCACACAAAACCGACAACGGGTCACAGTATCCCACACAACACTGACAACGGGTCACAGTATCCCACACAACACTGACAACGGGTCACAGTATCCCACACAACACTGACAACGGGTCACAGTATCCCACACAAAACCGACAACGGGGCACCGTACCTCATACAATGGAGTCATTTCAATGTTGTGGAAATTGTCCTGTAAAGCTTCCAAACGAGTCATTAAAAACCTGAAGAAGAAATAAAAATTAACTTCAATCACGGAGCAGGTCTGCCCCCCCCCCCCCCCCCCTTCTTCACAAACTGGCTTTCTTAACGGCACACACATTCAATTAACCTTTGTACTCCGACCTTTCCATACAACAGCATTCCACTGTGTTGGTACTTTCACCAGCTCAACCAGGACGTCACACGACCAGCATGGCTGTTTACAATTAAGGAACTATCTGGGCACGGGTAGGCCATCCTCACAGGCAGCTGGTTTGAAGCACCACAATGTTGCTCGGTACGCTTCACGGGCGCACGTGTTGTTGAGGTTGTGGGTTCATTGGGAACACGTTAAGATTCGTAGTTCATTGGGAACATGTGTGTTGTTGAGGATGGGAGTTCATTGGGGAACACATGTTAAGATTGGTAGTTCATTGGGAACATGTGTGCTGTTGAGGATGGGAGTTCATTGGGGAACACATGTTAAGATTGGTAGTTCATTGGGAACATGTGTGTTGAGGTTGTGGGTTCATTGGGAACACGTTAAGATTCGTAGTTCATTGGGAACATGTGTGTTGTTGAGGATGGGAGTTCATTGGGGAACACATGTTAAGATTGGTAGTTCATTGGGAACATGTGTGTTGAGGTTGTGGGTTCATTGGGAACACGTTAAGATTCGTAGTTCATTGGGAACATGTGTGTTGTTGAGGATGGGAGTTCATTGGGGAACACATGTTAAGATTGGTAGTTCATTGGGAACATGTGTGTTGTTGAGGATGGGAGTTCATTGGGGAACACATGTTAAGATTGGTAGTTCATTGGGAACATGTGTGTTGTTGAGGATGGGAGTTCATTGGGGAACACATGTTAAGATTGGTAGTTCATTGGGAACATGTGTGTTGAGGTTGTGGGTTCATTGGGAACACGTTAAGATTGTTAGTTCGTTGGGAACATGTGTGTTGTTGAGGATGGGAGTTCATTGGGGAACACATGTTAAGATTGGTAGTTCATTGGAAACATGTGTGTTGTTGAGGATGGGAGTTCATTGGGCACACATATTGTTAAGATTGGTAGTTCATAGAGCACACGTGTATTGTTGAGGTTGGTGGTTCATCAGGTGCACATGTGTAGCTGAGGTTGGGTTCATGTCTGAGCATTTTTATGATTTGGGTTAAATTCCCAAAATGACAAAACAATTTAAAATAAATAAATGGCAGTTCACAGAATACCTTACGCAACGCAATAATGTCAAAAAGGACATGGGAAGGGTCTTTTCAACTGTTGCTTTGCATTTTGTACTGAAATGCGAGTCACCACTACATTTGTCTGACCTCAGAGTTACTCTGCCCTCAAGGCATGAGACGTGCGAACACTGAAGTTCAGTTACTCTGCCCTCAAGGCATGAGACGTGCGAACACTGAAGTTCAGTTACTCTGCCCTCAAGGCATGAGACGTGCGAACACTGAAGTTCAGTTACTCTGCCCTCAAGGCATGAGACGTGCGAACACTGAAGTTCAGTTACTCTGCCCTCAAGGCATGAGACGTGCGAACACTGAAGTTCAGTTACTCTGCCCTCAAGGCATGAGACGTGCGAACACTGAAGTTCAGTTACTCTGCCCTCAAGGCATGAGACGTGCGAACACTGAAGTTCAGTTACTCTGCCCTCAGGGCATAACGGCGTAAATATTTTGTCCAAGTACTGCTAAATGTAAGGTTTTAAAAGTGCCGAGGAGATTTGTGTTCTACAGTATTCAAATATATATTTTAACATAAATAAAATAAAGATTTTAAAGGCCTGCTGTATTAAAAAAAAAAATTGGAAGTTTAACTCCGTTGATGCACCGTATTTTACACGTTAAATTAGTCATTTCAAAATCAAACTTTCAAAATCATTGGAATCTCCCGCGATGAAGCTATCTCTGAGGGCCTTTCACTCACTCACCGCAGGCAGGTAGGTGGTCTTTCTGTCTTCTACCGACTCCTCTCCGGCCTTGCTCCCCCAGCTCTCTCTGTGCTCTGTCCCCCAAATATTCCTACAGGTCGCACAAGATCTGCCAGCAACCCTCTGATGGTTAAACTGCCGAAATCTCGGCTCACTGCTCACCTTCACTCTTTCATTCCTCTTTTCTCCCGCCTGTGGAACAAACTCCCACACTCCCTTCAATCCCTCTCCTCCCTCCAGGTCTTTAAAACAGCTGTTCACCACCATCTCTTATCTTCCCCCATCCATAACCTTGATCTTTTCTACCCCCACTAATTCACCCCAGATCCACCTTGTTTGAAATTCCAACTTATTTCCTGGAAATCCTGGCAGTGTCCATATGTTTATACCTCTCCCACCCCCCCCCCCCTTCACATGCCTCCCCCCCTTCACATGCCTCCCCCCCTTCACATGCCTCCCCCCCAAAGCCCTCTCCCTCCCACAGATCTCTCGATGTCTCCATGTCTCTCGGTCCCTGCTCTCAAATGTTGTGTTTGTGTCCTTCCCCCTCTCTCCCCATCTTGTCTACCGCTCCCGATGTTATTTGTTTTATGTGTCTGTTTGTCTTTCTGTGTGATTAATGTTCGCTCTTTCACGAGCCTCGATCTTGTATACAAAAAAAAAAAAAAAAAAAAAAAAAATAGTTATCCATGCATGTTTTTTGTGTCCTTTACAACAGCCCTAAAAATAGCAAGTTTCCTGTTTGGAATGATTTTCAATTTTGTTTGACAGACACGTTTCCAGCAGATGGCAGAGGTGTTAAAGGTGGGTTTCTGGCACCTTAAAACCAGATTGCTCCGGGTGAAAGGGGCCCGCCAGCCTTGGATGGCAGCCCACATACGAGAGGAACAACTCCGATTTAAAATCCCAGCTATGGGTTAAATAACCTGGCACCGGGCAGCAGCAATGCCTTGAGCCACTCATTGGCGGATTTTTTATATTTTTTTGTATACAAGATCGAGGAAAGTGAAAGAGCGAACATTGATCACAAAAAGACAAACTGACACATACACCATATGATAAAGGGAGCGGGAGACAATATGGAGAGAGACAGGGAAGCACACAAGTACAACATTTGAGAGCAGGGACATCGGAAGATCTGTGGGAGGGAGCATAGGGGGGAGGGGGCATAGGAAGGGGGTGGGGGATGGGAGAGGTATAAAACACGTGGACACTGCTATGACTTCAGGAAAATAAGTCGGTATTTCAAAAAAGTGGATCTGGGGTGAATTAACGGGGGTAGAAAAGATCAAGGTTTTGGATGGGGGAAGATTAGAGATGATGGTGTACAGGTGTTTCAAAGACCTGGAGGGAGGAGTGGGATTGAAGGGAGTGGGGGAGTTTGTTCCAGAGGCGGGAGAAAAGAGGAATGAAAGAGTTAAGGTGAATAGAAAGTCTTGATTTTGGCAGTTTAACCATAAGAGGGTTGCAGGCAGATCTTGTGCGACCTGTAGGAATATTTGGGGGACACAGCACAGACGGGGCTGGGGGGGCTAGGCCAGAGAGGAGTCAGTAGAAGACATAAAGACCACCAACCTGCCTGCGGTGAGTAGGTGAAAGGCCCTCTGAGTTAGCTTCATCGTGGGAGATTCCAATGATTCTGAACGCTTTAGTTTCAACAGCGTGAAGACGAGGATGGTGTGAGGCAGGAGCCGGCCCAGAAGGGGGAACAGTATTCCATTGAGCTGCGGATGAAAGCCTTGTATGTGGTGAGGAGCTCAGGTGAGCCAAGGAAGGACTTCGCAAGACGGAGGATGCCCAGTCGGCGACTGGCTTTGGAGGCCAGCTTGGAAATGTGGTTTTCCCAGGAAAGATCAAGGCAGATAGTGAGACCCAAAAGCTTGAGTGACAGAACTTCTTGGAGAGGATTGTTGAGAAAGAAGATGGGAGGGTTGTCCAGTTGGTCTTTTTGGAGAGACATAGTAAGAGTGTGAGATTTGTCAGGATTGAAAGACATGTTCTACTTGTTTGACCAGTCTGTGATTCTGTCCAGGTCTGCAGAGAGTGAGGAGGCTGCAGACTGCCGATCTGAGGGATGAGGTATGGAGCGGCAGAGAGTGGACTCATCAGCAAAGAGATGGAGATAATTTTTCAGAGAGTCGGACAGATCATTGACGAAGACCAAAAAAAGCACAGGGCCCAGAACACTGCCTTGGGGAACTCCAGCCTGAACAGGAAGGGGAGATGAGAGAAACCCATTCAGGGCCACACGTTGACAATGACCAGAGAGGAAGTCCGCAAGCCATGCGTGGCGAATTCCATGGATACCATAGGAGGAGAGTTTGGTGAGCAGAACGGGTTTCAAGACCGCATCGAAGGCACATGATATGTCAAGGGATACAGCTCTGATTTCCTGTTTGGCACTAAGGACCTCCATCCATTGTTGAGACAGCTCTAATTTCCTGTTTGGCACTAAGGACCTCCATCCATTGTTAAGACAGCAGAAGAGGCATGTCCAGAGTAGAATGACCTGGTCTGAATCCAAATTGATGATCCGAGATCAAGCCATTGGAGAAGAGGAAGTGGTATGGAGCGGCATGTCAGAAGCGATGATTGATTCCATGCCCTTGCTGATTATTGGGAGTAGGTCGATTTGTCTGCTGTTGCAAGGATCTGTTTTTGCACATTTTTTGTGTGTAAAGCGGTAATGTTGGCTGATTTCCAAGCCGATGGCAGATGACCTTGAGCAAAAGAGAGGCTGAAGAGAACAGAGAGAGGGTGAGATGGACGGCAGAGCAGGATTTTAGGTCCCGTGGGCTGATGCCGTCTGGTCCAGGTGCTGAATTCAGAGTCGAGGTTTGACAAAAACTTCTCCACCTTGTCAGGAGAGGACACAGAGTCCAGGAGCAGCTGGGTTCGACTGGGAAAGGTGGGAACAGAGAGAGATGGGTTTGGGACGCAAGATTTTGAGGCAAACACAGAGTTGAGGCATTCGGCTTTGTCACGTGCGGTGTCAACTGTGTATCCATTTGAGGTAAGGGAGGGGATGGAGGGGGAACAAACACCAGAAACGGATTTGAACAGACGCCACCAGGATTTGGAGGAGGGAGACAGGTTTGAGAGTTCAGTCTTGAGAGTGGAGAGATATTGTTTCCTGGCTCTCCTGTTGGGTAGACACACTTGTTCCGAGCTTTGTGGAAGGAACTGAGATTGCCTTCCATTGGATTAGCCTTCCATGAGGTGAAGGCAAGTTGCTTCATGGCAACTGCCTCACCACAAGCTTCATTGTACCATGGACGGGAGGAAGGGTATGACAACTGAAGACGAGATGGGATAAATCTGTGCATAAGAGAGATCAGTTTGCTTTGGAAGAATTCCCAGGAAGAGTTGATGTCAGAGGCAGTAGAGATGGGAGACCAGTCCAGATGATTGATGGCTGCTTGAAGACCGTGCCAGTCAGCCTGAGTGAAATGTCAGACTCGTCGACGCTGAGGAGGCTCTCCGAGAATGGCCAGAGAGATGTCCACTTTAACAAGCACATGATCAGAAGAACCGATTGGAGCAGAAGAAGAGCAGCAGACATTTGGAGGGAAGGTAGTCATAACTCAGTCTAGAAGAGAAGACACTCCATTGACTGAGATCCGGGTCGGGAAATTGACAGATTGTGTCAGTCCCAATGAGTCACAGAAGTCCTTTGCTGAGGTGCCATGGCTGGTGTGAGAGGTACCCACACCCAGCCAAATGACATGATGACAGTTAAAATCACCACATATGAGGAAGAGAGAGTTGGGATGAGTGGATAGAAGATGGTCCATGTTGTCAGACAGGGAGATGTAAATGGAGTAATCACTGTTTGGAGGATGGTACAGAACACATATGAACAAAAGGTGGGAGCGGAGAGGAAGCCGTAGCCAGAGGTACTCCTGGGGGTGAGGTGAAGAGAGGGCAGTGCAAGGAGAGTGAGGAAGAGAGTTTTTGATAAAGATAGCAACCCCACCCCCAGAACGAGGCTCAGGTCTATCATACCAAAGGAGGGAGTAACCAGGAAGAGATATTAAGGAATCAGAGACATCTTGAAGGAGGAAAGTTTCTGTTAAGCAGATTACGTCTGGTTTGTCAGAAGCAACCTGTATGGAGAGATGAATAAGGTTTGAGCGAACGCCCTGGATGTTTGAGGTCCATACCGTTAAGGAAGAGGGAGGGGGAGCATCGGATACAGGACATGGGAGGGGAGGGGTAGGTTAAGATGAGGGGTGAGAGGGGGAGGTAGGGAGAGCAGTTGGTCGTGTGTCGAAGATTGCAGAAGAGTTAGGAGAAAGGGAAGGATGAGGAGGACAAAAGGTTTGATGGCGATGGGAAGAGGCACAGTGAGGTGTTGTTTGTTTTGTCGGGCAAAGTCGAAGGTTGGAGGAGGGGGAGGTATGAGATTGAAGGGAGAGGAAGTGGGGAGGAGGGAGCTTTGAGGAGGAGGAGGGGGGAGGGAGGAGAATTGGAGAAAAATAGTAGGGGGAGAGATTAGATGGGGAGGAGTGGGGCAGGGGGAGTTTTGAAGGGGAGGGGTGAGGGGGGAGTTTTGAAGGGGAGGGGTGAGGGGGAAGTTTTGAAGGGGAGGGGTGAGGGGGGAGTTTTGGAAGGGAGGGGTGAGAGGGGAGTTTAGAAAGTGGATGATTAATGAAAAACTAACATTTATTACAAACTGGGTTTGTTGTGATTTTCAAGTCAGAGATCCGTTTGAAAACGATAGAGGAGGGGTGGAATGAAGGTGAGTTTCGAGAATGTAGAAAGGAATGACTAAGAGATTGATTTTTTTTTTTGAAATGGAATGATTTGATGAGGAAATTGAAAAAAGCCTTTTAAATATGAAGAAAAACAGCGTGTTGTAATAAACCACTGAATAAGACACTGCACCGGAAAGTTTAAACATATTTAAACAAAACCGTGAAAAACAATCTGGGAAAAGTCCCTGAAATAAGGGCGTGGATCAGAGAAAGGAGAAAGGGTTAAATGAGATGGAGGAAACTAGAATTGGAAGGGTGTGTTTCAGCTGGAGATGGAAGGAAGAGGTGGAAGAAAAGGAGATAAAGGGGGCGGGGCAAGACAACAAGCTTGTGCCCGTGAGGAGAGAAGGAAATAATAATAATTTTTTGGGTTTTTTTTGTATTTAAAACGTTAGACCAAGGGTAGATGTTCGGGGAAGTTAGGGGGAGAAGAGAAAATCTCAGAAACAAGCAATACAGCGAAGGAAAGAACTTATATTCACAAAACACCGACGAGGAAGCCAAGAGAGACCAGGCCGCACACGTGGTGCGAACAGAAAACGCTTATTTACACACAAGTTTGCACAAATTGAAAACCAACACCAACTAGAAACACACAGCAACACATACACAATAAAATAACAAGTGGAAATTCGACAAAGACACGAATGGGAAAATACTTAAACTTTGATGCCATGCAGAGGTCGAAGTCACTTCCTTGCTTAAGGGACCGGAAGCGGAAGTTGATGTTGGCAAAGAATTCCTTTTCAAATTCAAAAGGATGAATTTCTTTCGGGTTCAACGGCAATGTCTGCCATATATGGAGGCACATTACTCAACTTTATGAAGAACTGGCTCTGTCTACTGTGCTTCACGTTCCCCCTGTTCCAAGGGAACGAAGTATTAAGGATCAACCCCCTCACACTATTATGAAAGCAAATATTTATGGCACCAAGGTTAGATCTCCTGACTATCCAGGACCCGTAGGACAACCCCGTGCTGCTTCTCCAGTGAGTATGACGCGTACCACCCAAACCCCTTCTTGGGGAGGTGGTAGGCTGAGATGTGGCACATCCTTGGTTCCACCAATTACTGATCTTCGACATACTAAACGTATCGCAACATGGAATGTATTGCAATTAACCCAAGTAGGATATCCACAAGCCATGGTGCGTGAAATGACAAGACTCCAAATATCAGCAGCAGGCTTGTCCAAAGCAAGAATACCTGGCAGTGGACAGCAGCAAGTGGGGAACTACACCCTCATCCATTCAGGAGAGTCAAAGCACATCCCTCGTGTGGTCCTACTACTGGCAAGCAACATGAGCCGCTCATTGATGTGATGGCTCCCTGTTTCAGGCTGTCTCCTTATGGCTAGCCTAAAGCATCAACATGGCGCCCTTTCGCCGATTGTGGTATATAAGCCCCCAACGAGGTCTCTAGTTGCTCATATAATGTCTTTCTCTGAACTTGCAGAGTCTCTTGTAGCATTGTTCTCCTCCCATGACCAACTTTTGATTCTCGGTGACCTGAACGCATCCTCTGCCACAGACCGTACAGGATACAAAAGTGTTATTGGGAACTGCGGATCAGTGTAGATGAATGACAACACTTCATATGATCTCCCTCTGAGGTTATGGGTTCTTGGTTCAGAAGAGAGACATACACAGATTTACCTGGATCTCTAATGATGCTTACACCTGTCAAGAACTCGATTTCATTTTATCTTGAGATTGTTCAATTTTCAAATCATATCGAGTTTTTAGAGGGACCAAAGCTCTGGAAAACACTGACCGCAGACGAGTTGTGGCCGAAAATCTGCCTACACTCTGTATACCATCATCAAGCAAGACCTGGGCGACGCTTGAACGTGGAAGCTATGGATCGTGACCCAGAGCTGTCAGCCCGATATAACATATCTATCCAGAACCGTTTTGATGCTTTGGGTGAACTGTCAGACGACGTTGAGGAGTCTTGGCCTCTTATCCATGACACCATCCTCTCGACAACATCCAAGCCAGTCGGATTCAGTGGGCAACAGAAATGGCCCTGGTTGTCTGTCGATACCCTGGCCATTATTGAAATGAAGAGGCAAGCACGACTTCAAGGAAACATCCCAGAAAGAAGGCGCCTTAGAGGTGTCTATCGAGAGAAGGCTAGGAAAGACCTTGACTCTTGGTATGGACACCTGGCCGATGAAGCTGAGAAAGGTATCCATCAAAACGACCTTAGATCTGCCTTCCGGGTCGATCCAGCGCATGCAAACTGGTCAAAATCCAAATAAAAACAAAAGCAGCATTCCGATCATGAAGGCAAGCGGGACACCCTGCCGCACCAATGAGAAAACCCTTAACTGCTGGAAAGAACATTTTTAGCAGGCTCTTAACTTTCCACTTAACTTATTTCCACTTCCACTTATTGGAAAGGGTGTTGGAGAGGAGGATAAGTAAGAAAGTGAAGATTGACGAAATACAGTGTGGATTTATGCCAGGAAGAGAAACGACAGACACGCTTTTTATTGTGAGGCAGTTGCAGGAGAAGTCCATGGAGAAGAGGAAGAAGTTGTTTCTTTCGTTTGTTGATCTGGAGAAAGCATTCGATGGGGTTCCACGTGAAGTAGTGACATGGGCATCGAGGAAGTTAGGAGTGGAGGAATGGTTGATCAGAGTGGTGATGGCAATGTACAAAACAGCGCGCACAGCTGTAAGGACGAAGGACGGGAACAGTGGTGAGTTTGAGGTGAAGGTGCGAGTGCATCAGGGGTCGGTACTAAGTCCACTACTATTTGTAGCTGTGATGGAGGTGCTGGCTCGGAACGTAAAGGAGGGTTTACCGTGGGAGTTGTTGTATGCAGATGATCTGGTGTTGATTGCGAAAAGTATGGATGGACTGAAGGAAAAGATGAACAAGTGGAAGGAATGTATGGAGACAAAAGGTCTGAAGGTGAATATCGGAAAGACGAAGGTGATGGCAAGTGGTAAAGCATGTGGTGAGGTGGAAAGAACTGGGAAGTGGCCATGTGCTGTGTGTGCAGGAAGGGTGTCGGAGTGAACTCCATTCAATGTACAATGTGCGCTGAGTGGGTTCATCAAAAATGTAGTGGTCTGAGAGGGTCATTAACCAGTGTGGCAGCTACATTCAAATGTAAGGTGTGCACAGAGGGAGCTGCAGATGGAGGAAATGTTGAGTTGGATCTTGGAGACGGCGTGAAGCTGGAAGGTGTGAAAGCATTTTGTTACCTAGGAGACATGCTGAATGGAGAAGGTGGATCAGACTCGGCAAAGGTTGCTTGAGTGAGATGTGCATGGAAGAAGTTTCGGGAACTGAGTTGCGTGCTGATGAGGAGGGGAGTGTCGTTGAAGCTGAAGGGAAATATGTGTGCTGCATGTGTGAGAAGTGTTATGATTTATGGGAGTGAGACATGGGTAATGAACGTAGAGCAGCAACGAAGGCTGGAAAAGGTGGAAATGCGAATGGTTCGGTGGATGTGTGGAGAATCATTGAGAGAGAGGAAGACAAATGATGAATTGCGAAAGATGATGGGAATAGAGCCTGTGATGGATGCTGTGAAGAGAACCAGTTTGAGATTGTTTGGTCATGTGTTGAGGAAGGATGAAGTGACTGGTTGAGAAGAGTGATGGAAATGAATGTAGAAGGAAGTGGAGGATGGGGAAGACCGAGAAAGACTTGGCTAAAGATGGTGGAAGAAGAAATGTGGGCAAGGGGGTTAACAAGGAGAGATGCAGAAAATAGGGCAAGATGGAGAAGATTGTCATGGGGACCGCAAGGCTAACCCCCGCTCTTGCAGGGAAAATGGCCTTAAAATGCCTGTTGTTGTTGTCTTAACTTTCCCCCTGCTCCACACTTCCCCGACTTGGAGGTGATAGCGCCCAGAGCCGACAATGATGTTACTGTGAGAGTGTGGATCCTCCATCCCTGTCTGAGGTGCGCTGTGCAGTGAGGAATCTCAAAAAATGGTCGAGCCGCTGGGTGTGACATCATCACTGCAGAATTGCTGAAATGTGCTGAGACTCCAATTTGTCACATATTATACTGGCTTTTCAGAAATGTCTGGAATTCTGTGTATGTTCCAGCAGAATGGAAAAATGGTTTAACAAGTACAGTCTATACATTCAAAGTACACCGCCCCCATGCCAAATAAATAAATATCCTCCAGCGCGGTATTGCCGGGGTGCTTTCGGCGCCTGGCGATACCACCGTGCAGCACATAGAGACGGTATTGGGAAGGAGACAACAACATGCATTTTTAAGGCCATTTTCCCTGCTAGAGCGGGGGTTAGCCTTGCGGTCCCCATGACAATCTTCTCCATTTTGCCCTATTTTCTGCATCTCTCCTTGTTAACCCCCTTGCCCGCATTTCTTCTTCCACCATCTTTAGCCAAGTCTTTCTCGGTCTTCCCCGTCCTCTACTTCCTTCTACATTAATTTCCATCACTCTTCTCAACCAGTCACTTTCATCCTTCCTCAACACATGACCAAACCATCCCAACCTGTTCCTCTTCACAGCATCAATCACAGGCAATATTCCCATCATCTTTCGCAATTCATCATTTGTCTTCCTCTCTCTCAAAGATACTCCGCACATCCATCGAACCATTCGCATTTCCACCCTTTCCAGCCTTCGTTGCTGCTCTACGTTCATTACCCATGTCTCGCTCCCATAAATCATAACACTTCTCACACATGCAGCATACACCTTTCCCTTCAGCTTCAGCGACACTCTCCTCCTCATCAGCACGCCACTCAGTTCCCGAAACTTCTTCCATGCACATCTCACTCGAGCAACCGTTGCCGAGTCTGATCCACCTTCTCCATTCAGCACGTCTCTGAGGTAGCAAAATGTTTTCACACCTTCCAGCTTCACGCCATCTCCAAGATCCAACTCAACATTTCCTCCATCTGCAGCTCCCTCTGTGCACACCTTACATTTGAATGTAGCTGCCACACTGGTAAATGACCCTCTCAGACCACTACATTTTTGATGAACCCACTCAGCGCACATTGTACATTGAATGGAGTTCACTCCGACACCCTTCCTGCACACAGCACACGGCCACTTCCCAGTTCTTTCCACCTCACCACATGCTTTACCACTTGCCATCACCTTCGTCTTTCCGATATTCACCTTCAGACCTTTTGTCTCCATACATTCCTTCTACTTGTTCATCTTTTCCTTCAGTCCATCCATACTTTCCGCAATCAACACCAGATTATCTGCATACAACAACTCCCACGGTGAACCCTCCTTTACGTTCTGGGCCAGCACCTCCATCACAGCTACAAATAGTGGTGGACTTAGTACCAACCACTGATGCACTCCCACCTTCACCTCAAACTCACCACTGTTCCCGTCCTTCGTCCTTACAGCTGTGCGTGCTCTTTTGTACATTGCCATCACTACTCTGATCAACCATTCCTCCACTCCTAACTTCCTCAATGCCCATGTCAATACTTTGCGTGGAACCCTATCGAATGCTTTCTCCAGATCAACAAACCTAAAAAACAACTTCTTCCTCTTCTCCATGTACTTCTCCTGCAACTGCCTCACAATGAAAAACGCGTCTGTCGTTCCTCTTCCTGGCATAAATCCAAACTGCATTTCGTCGATCTTCACTTCCTTCCTTATCCTCCTCTCCAACACCCTTTCCAATACCTTCATTCCATGCTCCAATAACTTTATCGCTCGGTACGAGCCACACTCCAGAGGGTCACCTTTCCCCTTGTATAGAAGGACGAGGGTACTCAGTTCCCAATCCACTGGAATGCGGCCTTCTTTCACCACCAGATTACAGATCTCTGTCATTCTCTTCACACCCCAACTTCCTGCTGCCTTCAACATATCTCCCACAACTCCCGTCGGCCCTCCCGCTTTTCCACTCTTCATTGCTTTTATCGCTTCCTCAACTTCCTTCTCAGTTATCTTTTCTGCCGGTCCTAAAACTGGGTTACTCTCTATGTTGCCATACCATTCATTCTCTGTATTCAACAGCATTTCCATATATCTTTTCCATCTTCCTTTAATTCCATCTGGGTCGACAACGATTTGTCCCACTTCATCCTTCAAGCAACTCACCCCCATCGCATCACACCTCTCTTTCGCTATGTGCTTTGCAATCCTGAATACTGCTTTCTGACCCTCTTCCGAATCAAAGTGTTCTCCGAACATTGTACAATAATTGATTAATTGCGTAAATAAAATCAACAATAATAGAAAAATAATTTTTTAATCAATTGACTTATAGCACACCTCAACCACCAGTGTTTCATCCGAAGCTGAAAGTTTTTGAAAATTAAATGAATTATTCAAAAATTAAATAATTAATTGATTAATCAATAAATAATAAATCGATGAATTGATTAATCAATAAATCAAAAAGATCCTTTATAGCCACATCACTTGGTCATTGTCGTGTCCAAATATCAGCTTCCTCGCTTTAGAGGTGCCCGAGATATTGCCCAGATGAGAAAGAAAATAAATCAGTACTTAATTAATCGATAATAATTAAGTAACTCATCAATTAATTGATTAATCTAAAAACAAAAATACCGTTTTTGCCAAAGCACTTGCTCACTATTGTGCCGAAATTTCAGCTTCCTAGCTCAAAGTCACAGTGAGGTTATTTTGATATCACAGTCACAGTGAGGTTATCAGAGTCTCGCGAGATCTCGGAGACGGTGGGAGGGATTTTCGAAGCTCCACACGGTCTCCACGTTTTTCGAAGTTAAGTCTGTTCACAATTGTATTTTGTCGAAACTGTATTTATCTTTCGGTGTGTGAAGTTATTGTGTGCAACTTTGGTTGTTTCTCGGTGTTTATCTTTCATAAATTGATCGTCTGTTTGCCGTGTCGCGAGCAAGGCCTTTGCCGCGTCGCGAACGATTTGAAATCGAAGTTAAGTGATTGTTCCCATTTGTATTTTCGTTAAAACTGTATTTATTTATGGTGTTGTACGTATATTGTGTCCCGACGAAGATTTTTCTGTGCAAATCTTTCATACCTGTATTGAAAATCGTGTTAATTCGTGTCGTCTTGAGGCCTTGTACAGTGTACACTGTACAACCTTGAGGCTTTGTTTTTCTCTCAGCGGTCCGTCGTTTGTGATCCAATAACTTTCGTTCTCTGTATTCCCAGTCTTTTCACCCATAGCCTACTTCCTTGTGTAAATCTCAACTAAAAAAAAACAAAAAAAAACAAAAAAAACATTTCCTTCTCTGTTCTCATTCGTTTATTCATTCTTATTCGTTCGTTCGTTCTTCGACCACGTGTTTCTCCCCCATTTCCCCAGATAGTTTTCACTGTTATTAACCTTCAATGTTTACACTTTCCCCTCAAGTGATGTATTCCGTCATATTTTATAACACCTTTTTCTTCTTCTTCTTTAAAAGTCTGCTTTCGACTTGCTCACCAAATCAATTCATCCCAAAAAAAATATCCATCTCCTATAGTGCCTTTTTTCTACATTCCCTAAACTCTCCTGCACTCCATCCTCCATCCAGCGTCCTTAAACGTATTTTTAACTCGAAGGTCACAAGAAACTCATTTTGCAATAAATGTTAGTTTCCCATAAATCGTACACTTTCTAAAATCCAATCTCACCCCTCCCCTCCAAATCTTCCCCATAACCCCTCCCCTCCAAATCTTCCCCATCACCCCTCCCCTCCAAATCTTCCCCATCACCCATCCCTTTCAAATCTCCCCCCTTGCCCCCTCCCTCCTAAACTACCCCCTCACCCCTCCCCGCCAAGACGCCCCCTCGCCCCTACCCTCCTAGACTCCTCCCTCACCCCTCCCCTCCAAATCTCCCCCATATCCCATCCCTTTCAAATCCCTCCCCTTGTCCCTTCCCTCCCAAACTCCCCCCTCACCCCTCCCCTTCAAATCTCCCCACCCTCATTGCTTCTCAATTTCCCCCCTCTCACTCCCCCTCCTCAAAGCGTCCTCCCCGCTTCTTCCCCCTTCCAACTCTCACCTCCATCTCCCCCAACCTTCTGCCTCGCTCTTCCCCCTCCTCAAATAACACCTCATTGTGCCTCACCCAATCACCATCAAACCTTTTGTCCGCCCCATCCTTCCCTTTCTCCGAGCTATTCTGAAATCTCTGACACACCTTCAACAGCTCTCCCTACCTCTTCCACCTCTTCCACCTCTTCCACATCTTCCACATCTTACCCTACCCCTCCTCCCCCCTGTTCTGTATCTGATGCTCCCCCTTCCTCTTCATTAACGGTATGGACCTCAAACATCCGGGGCCTTCGTTCAAACTTAACTGATCTCTCCATACAGGTTGCTTCTGTCAAACCAGCCGTGATCTGCTTAACAGAAACTTTCCTCCTTAATGATGTCTCTGATTCCTTAGTATCTCTCCCGGGCTACTCCCTCCTCCGGTATGATAGACCTGAGCCTCGTCCTGGAGGTGGGGTTGCTATCTTTATCAAAAACTCTCTTCCTCACTCGCCCTGCACTGCACTCTCTCCACCTCACCCCCAGGAATACCTCTGGCTACGGCTTCCCCTTCGCTCCCACCTTTTGTTCATATGTGTGTTGTACCGTCCACCAAACAGTGATGACTCCATCTACATCTCGCTGTCTGATAATATGGACCAACTTCTATCTACTCATCCCAACTCTCTCTTCCTCATTTGTGGTGATTTCAACTGTCATCATGCCAGGTGGCTGGGTGTGGGTACCTCTCTCACCAGCCATGGCTCCTCAGCAAAGGACTTCTGCGACTCACTGGGACTGACACAATCTGTCAATTTCCCGACCCGGATCTCAGTCAACGGAACATCTTCTCTTCTGGACTTGGTTATGACTAACTTCCCTGAAAATGTCTGCTGCTCTTCTTCTGCTCCAATCGGATCATCTGATCATGTCCTTGTTAAAGTGGACATCTCTCTGACCATCCTCAGGGAGCCTGCTCAGCGTCGACGAGTCTGGTATTTCACTCAGGCCAACTGGCACGGTCTTCAAGCAGCCATCAATCATCTGGACTGGTCTCCCATCTCTACCACCTCTGACATCAACTCATCCTGGGAATTCTTCCAAAGTAAATTGCTCTCTCTCATGCACAGATTTATCCCATCTCGTCTTCAGTTGTCATACCCTTCCTCCCGTCCATGGTACACGGAATCTTGTGGTGAGGCTGTTGCCCAGAAACAACTTGCCTTCGTCTCCTGGAAAGCAAATCCAACGGAAGGAAATCTCATTTCCTTTCACAAAGCCCGAAACAAGTGTGTGTCCACCCTCAGGAGAGCCAGGAAACAATATCTCTCCGTTCTCAAGACCGAACTCTCTTATCTGTCTCCCTCTTCCAAATCCTGGTGGCGTCTGGTCAAATCCGTTTCTGGTGTTTGTTCCCCCTCCATCCCCTCCCTTACCTCCAACGGCTACACAGCTGACTCCGCACGTGAAAAAGCTGAATGCCTCAACTCTGTGTTTGCCTCTAAATATTGTGTCCCAAACCCATCCCTCTCTGTACCCACCATACCCAGTCGTACCCTGCTGCTCCTGGACTCCGTGTCCTTTCCTCCTGACAAGGTGGAAAAGTTTCTGTCAACCCTCGACTCTGATTCTGCAACTGGACCCGACGGCATCAGCCCACGGGTCCTAAAATCCTGCTCTGCCGCTCTATCTCACCCTCTCTCTGTCCTCTTCACCCTCTCTTTTGCTCAAGGTCAACTGCCATCTGCTTGGAAATCAGCCAACATCACCGCTATGCACAAAAAAGGTGCAAAAACAGATCCTAGCAACTACAGACCAATCAGCCTTCTCCCAATTATCAGCAAAGTCATGGAATCCATCATTGCTTCGGATATGAAATCTTTCCTCTTCTCCAATGGCTTGATCTCTGATCATCAATTTGGTTTCAGACCAGGTCACTCTACTCTGGACATGCTGCTTCTGCTGTCTCAACAATGGATGGAGGTCCTCAATGCCAAACAGGAAATTAGAGCTGTCACCCTCGACATATCACGTGCCTTCGACACGGTCTGGCACCCCGCTCTGCTCACCAAACTCTCCTCCTTTGGCATCCATGGAAATCTCCACGCATGGCTGGCGGACTTCCTCTCTAGTCGTCATCAACGTGTGGCCCTGAATGGGTTTCTCTCATCTCCTCTTCCTGTTCAGGCTGGAGTTCCCCAAGGCAGTGTTCTGGGCCCCGTGCTTTTTCTGGTCTTCATCAATGATCTCTCTGACTCTCTTGAAAATCCTCTCTATCTCTTTGCTGATGACTCCACTCTCTGCCGCTCCATTCCTCTTCCCTCAGATCGGCAGTCTGCAGCCTCCTCACTCTCTGAAGACTTGGACAAAATCACAGACTGGGCAAACAAGTGGAACATGTCTTTCAATCCTGACAAATCTCACACTCTTACTATGTCTCTCCGAAAAGATCGATTGGACAACCCTCCCATCTACTTTCTCAACAATCCTCTCCAAGAAGTTCTGTCGCTCAAGCTTTTGGGTCTCACTATCTGCCATGATCTTTCTTGGGAAAACCACATTTCCAAGCTGGCCTCCAAAGCCAGTCGCCGACTGGGCATCCTCCGTCGTGCGAAGTCCTTCCTCGGCACACCTGAGCTCCTCACCACATACAAGGCTTTCATCCGCAGCTCAATGGAATACTGTTCTCCCCTATGGGCCAGTGCTCCTGCCTCACACCTAGCTCGGCTTCACGCTGTTGAAACCAAAGCTTTCAGAATTATTGGAATCTCCCGCGATGAAGCAAACTCTGAGGGCCTTTCACTCACTCACCGCAGGCAGGTCGGTGGTCTTTCTGTCTTCTACCGACTCCTCTCCGGCCTTGCACCCCCAGCTCTCTCTGTGCTCTGTCCCCCATATATTCCTACAGGTCGCACAAGATCTGCCAGCAACCCTCTGATGGTTAAACTGCCAAAATCTCGGCTCTCTGCTCACCTTCACTCTTTCATTCCTCTTTTCTCCCGCCTCTGGAACAAACTCCCTCACTCCCCTTCAATCCCACTCCTCCCTCCAGGTCTTTAAAACAGCTGTTCACCACCATCTCTTATCTTCCCCCATCCAAAACCTTGATCTTTTCTACCCCCGCTAATTCACCCCAGATCCACCTTGTTTGAAATTCCAACTTCTTTCCTGGAAGTCCTGGCAGTGTCCATATGTTTTATACCTCTCCCACCGCCCCCTTCCCATGCCCCCCCCCCCCCCCCCAAAGCCCTCGCCCTCTCTCAGATCTCTCGATGTCTCCATGTCTCTCGGTTCCTGCTCTCAAATGTTGTGTTTGTTGTCCTTCCCCCTCTCTCCCCATCTTGTCTACCGCTCCCGATGTTATATGTTTTATGTGTCGGTTTGTCTTTCTGTGTGATTAATGTTCGCTCTTTCACGAGCCTCGATCTTGCATACAAAAAAAAAAAGAAAAAAAAAAAAAAAAAAAAGTATTGGCTGAGATATTGCCTGGACAAACAAGAAAAGAAGCAAACAAACAACCGGAGTGAAAACAGAGTACTCCCTTTCAGCGCGCGTCATTGCCTTGAGGCCCCCCTTCGGTGCCCGGCAATGGACGTCGTGCAGCGCTTGGAGATGGAATAGGAAAGGGTTGTACCGACACAGCGGTGTACAATAAATCCCAATTCTGTGCTGGTTCAGTGGAAGAGAGAATGTTGGAGCAAAAATTGGAGCAAAAAAATTAACTTTCTGCCCTCCTCCCCCCCCCCCCCACACTCCCTCCCCCCCCCCCTCAACCCCCCCCCCCCCCCCCAACCCCCCCCCCCACCCCCCCCCCCCCCCCCCCCCCCCCCCCCCCCACCCCCCCCCCCCCCCCTCCCCCCCAACCCCCCACAACAACACGTGCAATTAACCTTCTCACTCCCCCACCCTCATCCCCAAACAATTGCAATAACCCCCTTGCTTCCCCTTAAACAAGTCAGTACAGGGGATCACAACTTAAGAAGAGGAGAAATTATCAACATAAAGTAAGGTGTATATGCCAGGTAAATGGAAGGTGCCTCACCTGCGCTCACGCTGAAGACGCCGAGTTATCCGTTTCACTTGGTAAACCCGATTCAGGAGCTGTCTGTTCACCTGAAGAAAACACCATTGACTCTCCTACCACCAACTACATGAGAACACTGCTAATGACTGTATATGTATTGCATATGCAAAAGATGCTCCATGGACATTGCAATACCATTTCCAATTATATGAATAGTGAAGGGGGAAGGGAGGAAGAGGATGGATGAAGGTAAGAGGGGAGGAAAGAGAACGAATGTGAAACAGGATTTAAAGGTTGGAGCGTCAAAAGGAGAGTGGTGGCGGGGAGGGGGGGGGGGGGGATCTGCGAAACATCAATCAATATGGGAAGGAGGGATGGGAGGGGAAGCAGAGATGGGGCAGGAGGTGGGGAGAGAGAAAGAACAGCGGAGGTAGGGAGAGAGAGAGAGAGAGAGAGATGTGGACGGAGAGAGCACAAGAAGGGGGTGGGGGGGATGAGAGAGTGAGGGGTGCAGAGATAGGAATGAAGAGGAAAGGATGCTGAGAGAGATAGGGGTGCGGTGGGCAAAGAGAGAGAGAGGGGTGTGGACGGCAAAGCGAGAGAGAGAGAGAGAGAGAGAGAGAGAGAGAGAGGTGTGGACGGCAAAGAGAGAGAGCGAGAGAGAGAGAGAGCGAGAGCGAGAGAGGAGAGAGGTGTGGAAGGCAAAGAAAGAGAGGTGTGGAAGGCAAAGAAAGAGAGGTGTGGAAGGCAAAGAAAGAGAGGTGTGGAAGGCAAAGAAAGAGAGGTGTGGAAGGCAAAGAAAGAGAGGTGTGCAGAGGGGGGGGAGAGAGAGAGAGAGAGAGAGAGAGAGAGAGAGAGAGGGGTGCGGAGGGCAGAGCGGAGAGAGCGAGAGAGCGAGAGAGCGAGAACGAGAGAGAGAGAGAGAGAGAGAGAGAGAGAGAGAGAGAGAGAGACACACACACACAAAGAGAGAATTGAATTTTGAATCCCTTTTATTGTATTCAAGGACACAGGAAAAAACATATGTGCAAGCAATCAGTTCCAAAGAAAAAAAATCAAATCAATCAGGAATTATAAAGTAATTATCACTTTTGAATCATCGACTGAACACAAAACATTGCCAATACACCACTTTCTCTCAAAAAGTTGGACGTTTCCATTACTGAAGAAGAAATCAAATTCTAGCTTGAGTCGTGTTGAGACTAACCCTTTAAAAATAGAAATAGCATCAGAGCCATAGCCATTATCTATTTTAATTTTCCAAGATTTATATATTGCATATTTTGCAACAGCAACCAAAAAATTGAGAAGAACACCCACGTCTCTACATGTGGGCCTGAAAGACACACCAAATATAAACATGTGCATATTGAAAGGGAAGGACAGTTGGTGAAAAAGATATTCAAGGAACAAGAAAAGCGATGTCAGTCTCCGACACTGCACATAAGCATGAAACAAATCCTCCTGATCACAGAAAGGACAAGTTTCCGGCAGTGAGCTGTTAATTCGGTGAACAAAAATATTGGAGGGGAGCGCACAGTGTGCTAACCTCCATTGTATATCTGCTAACACACCATGTATTGGTAAGGTGTGCATTTGAGGCCAAAGGGGAGTAGAGGGAGACCCCGATCCTAACCGCTCTGACCACAAAGATACTCGTGTTCTCCCAGAGAGGGGTACATTCTTATTTTGTCGAGAGAGATCACGGATTCCAATCTTAGTTACAAGATGAAAAGGGGGGGTGTGTTCAATCTCTGGCTGGAGAGAAGAAGAAGGGAGCACTTTGATTTCAGGGAAACTTAACTGAAAGTCCTCAATGTTACCAACACCTTCCCAGCCGATGTTTAGCTGTCTAAATTCAATAATGACTATACATACAACTTGGCCTACAAGTCAGACAGATCGAGATCCAACTGAGGTTGCCACCAACCCAGCAGGTTTCCACTTAATTCCAGATGAATCTCTCAGATCACATACTTTGTTAATTCCTCCTTGGATAAATTTTTTAATCAGGGCATGGCGATGAGGGATACCAGGAAGAAAGTTATTGAAGAAAAGGGGTTCTTGAAGGAACATTCGACAATTATAGCCCTCAAGCAAGCTGTGGACGTCAAACCTTCTCCAAGTATCCAATAAACTCTGATAGAATCTCGGAAGAGAGGCAAAATTTATATGCTCGAGGTCTATCAAAAGAAGCTGCCGATCATATCTCGGTTTACCAGCCTGTTGTAGCAGAAAAAACGCAAAAGGCCGCCAGGGCAGCTCTTCAGCGAACAGTAGTCTCTGCAGAGACTGCAGCCGAAAAGCCACAACCCGGCCAGAGATATCAACAATGCCCTGACCACCTTCCTTCCGGGGGTAGTACAAAATCTCAGGCCTCAGCCAATGTTAGCCACTCCAAAAGAAGTTTACCAGCATTCGCTGAGTAGCCATAATTAGTTGGTTTGATGGCTGTAAAGCAATAATTCTGTGCCATAATTTTGTTGCAACCAGATTATTTATGACAAGAGTACGACCTCTATAAGAGATGGACCTCAGCAGTCCTTCCCATGCTTTCAATCTGTGCATAATTTGTTCCAGCACTCCTTCCCAATTTTTCATTTCTGTTTCACGATTGCCAAATATGCACTCCAAGATATTTAACCCCATCCGTTCTCCAGACCAGGTTATGTGGGAGTGAAGGTGGTGATACACAAGAGAGATTGCTTTTACCACACCATAATGCTGTACTTTTATTCCAATTGATCCCACCGGAGGAGGCTGCAGAGAAATCTCGCATACAACGTTGTAAAGCAGAGATATCATTGGAGCTTCTAATCAAAACACAGACATCATCATCATCATAAGCCGTCTGCACAAATTCTGCTCCTTCTATACTTCTCATTCCCCGAGTTATTCGTTGTCTAATAGACCGAAGGAGTGGTTCAAGGGCGACTATATATAAAAACCCGGAGAGGGGGCAACCTTGGCGAATACCCCGTTGGAAAGGAAAGGGAGAACATAACTTATTGTTGATTTTTATCATACATTGAGTATTAGTATACAGGAGTTTCACATAAGAGATGAAAGTTTCACCAAACCCCATTCCTTCCAGAACAGAAAAAGGTACTTGTGGTCAACACGATTGAAGGCCTTAGTTTGATCAAGAAACAGCAGTCCAAAATCGTCACACAGGAAATTATTGCATGAAATAACATCTCTTACCAAAAAAATATTATCATAAATAGATTTTCCAGGCACACAATAGGCCTGTTCCAGGTGTACAACTGAACTAATCACAGACTTCATACGATTAACAAGTACTTTAGAGAGAATTTTGTAATCAACACACAATACGGAGACAGGTCGCCAGTTGTCAACCAGTTGAAGATTCCCAGCTTTTGGCAGCAAACAAACGACTGCTCTTCTCCAGGACATTGGAAGTTCTCCGACACGTATGCTTTCATCGAATACATCGAGTAAGTCAGGGCCCACAAGGGCCCAGAAGGTCTTATAGAATTTTGCGGGCAGGCCATCTATTCCAGAAGCTTTTCCATCTTTCAGGCTCCGCGCAGCTGCTTCAAGTTCATCAGCCAAAATTGGGGAGTCAAGCACGCATCGCTCGTCCTCCTCGACACTCGGAAGCCCAGCAATTAACTCTGTATCACCTCATTGTCCACGTTCTGAGGAGAATACAAGTTAAAATAGAAACCTTTCAGAGTACACCTGATTGCCTGCTGGGAGGTCACCAGGGACCCATTGGGAGTGAGTAAAGTATGAATTTGTTGTGACCCTTTGAGGGAAGACTCTAACTTAAATAATTATTTGTTTGGCATGTCCAGAGTTAAATAGCTCATTCGCATTCGGACCAAGGCACCCATCGCCCGTTGCCGTACCATTTCCGCGAGCACTGCTTTCTTTGCCCATACTAGGGCATGCCCGTACTATATCTATATCTAAAATTATATCCCCCCCCTCTATTTACATGAAATGGTTTGGTCCAAAGCGAACGGCTTGCGAGTGGTGACAATCCCCCCCCCTCTATTTACATGCAATGGTTTGGTCCAAAGCGAACGGCTTCCGGAGTTTGGTAAAGAAATCGCCATCGCGTGCACAAACGCGCAGGAAAGCGAATGAATCGCAAATTCGTTTTTATTAGTTGTAAAACATAGTTTAACGCCAACATAGTTTGCAAACGTGAAATAAATGAATACGCTCTCAAATGTGCCATCCGAGGCAGAGTGTGCCCGCCACGTTCGGCACACGCGATCGTTCGCTGCTCTCTGATTGGTTGAATCGTTTTTTGGACATAGCTCGGTAAGTAATTGTCCGATTAATATGAAACCTTGAAAAGGCACATCCTCGGGTCCCCAGCAATATACCTGGCAAGTTAAAAGTATATCGGACCCGTGGTTGTCGAGAAACAGCGGTCACAGACAAACGTACAGACAGACAGAGATTACTGGAATTATAGATAGATTAGTTGGTCACGTGCACCTCTCCCAACCTCGTCAATATTCTGTTCTAAGGATACAATTTCAGATTTTAACTGATCGATTGATATCGATTGAATTTTAGTGGTGCATGCACTATACTGTTGACAGTTCTTAATTTGGGACTTTGCAATGTCCCACCACAGCCGGAGACTATCATACTCAGGTCTGGAGGAGCGAATTTTCTCCCACACGACGCGAAAGGCATCATTAAATTCCTTGTCATGTAAGAAACGAGTATTCAAAGACCAGTAAGCACTACCACCCGGTGGAAAGGGTAACTTAAAGGACATTGAGATTAAACTGTGGTCTGTGAATCCAGTTGGTAAAATTTTGTAGGCAGACACCACATTCAACATTGGCTTGTTCACATAAAATCTGTCCAGCCTTGCCATCGACATAATACCATCATTGCATCTACACCATGTATAACAGTGTGAGCGTGGGTGTTGTGATCTCCACACATCCTTAAACCGAAAGATGTTGATGGTGTCCTCTAGAGCTTTCGTAGAGGCAACATGAGGCTCATGATAATTCCTATCAATCGAAGGACAAATTGTGCAATTAAAATCTCCCGCGATACAAATAAAAGCTGTTGCGTCCAGAGTTTTTACAAAATCCCGTAGAGTGGAAAAGAAGATTTTCCTCTCCATTGGGTCGCACAGTGCATAAACATTCACTACTATAATTTTTGGGTATTGTAAAGAAATTCTACGGAGATCAAATGCCCTTTATAGATTTCTTTAAATGAAACCTGTTGAGCACAAATCTTATGACTTAGGCAAATGGCAACACCGGCTCGAGGTGTCGGGAACCCACTTAGCCACCATTGCCCCTTAAAAAGTTTTCCCCAATCGGCTACTTGAGCACAAGTACCATGGGTCTCTTGTAAGAGAATAATGTCAGCCTTTTCTTTTCCAACCGCTTGAATGGTTTGCACCCTCCGTAAGGGGGCACGACCCCCATTTATATTTAAGGATACAACATTTAGTTCCATAGTTGATTCTTCTGGGGGGTAAAGTCCTCTCCGGCTGTGACGTGATGGCTTTCCGCAGCCACTGAAATTCAGGTTCGGAGATTTCCACATGATCGCTCCTTTGCAGCAAAGGTTTTTGTGGCTGCAAGGAAGGCCTGAATATTAGGAAAATGATCCTCCATTCGTACATGCCGTTGTCTGAAAGTTTCCTTCAAAAATCTGACAATATTTTCTTTTGAGATTTCAAAAGGCTGTTCTTCCTCCTGAGGGGGGAAAGCCCTGTCAACCATTGCCACTGGCTCCTCATTGCCGATCAGTGTCTCGGTAGTTAGAATTCCCTTAGTGACGCTAGTGATAAGTTCCTCCTGAACCTGCACAGAAACACCTGTTCCATCCCCATCTACCTTGGATTCCTCATCCTCATTATCCTCATGCATCATTGCAATGGGGAGGGAGGAGTCGTTATTAGCAGTAATGGGTATTCTACATTCCCCATTAGAATTGATATGGTCATCAGTAGGTAGTTCGGTTTCGCAGGTTTGATTACAACCTTCAGAAAAAAATTCCCCTTCATCCTGAGCAGGTGGTATCATGTCAGCCATAGTTTCACCACCTTGCTGACCTTCATGTGAAGGACTATCCGAACCGTTTACCTGCTTTCTGTCTGCACCACCAACACTTTACCACCTTTATCCTCATTCCTAGTACTTAAAAGTGACCGTTTCAATTTTTTCCGAGACGCCACATCTACAATCTGCTGCTCCTCACAAATCATTCCCTCTACAGGTAGAGGCTTCTCCCTTACATTTGCTGACTCATCGGTTGCACAATGGCCAGCTGTACTGGATGACTCATCGCTTACACGAAGCACATCCGTGTGGGTCTTATCAGCACCACTCTAAGCCGTACCTTGATGGTCCGACGTAGATTCCTGCACTGAAGGCGAATCATCTATAGAATCCTCCGTAATGGTCACAGGGGAGTGGGGGTGGGGGGGGGGGGGGAGAGGCGGGGGAGGAGCTGGTCCGGCTGCTGTGGCATACGTTTTCTCCCCATCAGGACAATACTGCCTAGTGTGTCCATGTGCACCACACCCGAAACAAATCAATCTCTCCGTTGCCGCAAAAATCCTGTGCTCACGTTTTGACGACTTAAACATGAGAGAGATTCAATTGCGTCAAACCATCCTTCAAAACAACATAACAAAACCGTCTAAACGTTTCGATATGCTTCAGCTTCCCATCTGTGGTGCGTATGGAGGCTTTGATAATTCTCGACACCACAGTACCGTACTGACAAGCTTTTAAAGAATTTCTTCATTAGACAGCGTCGGTAGGACGTTTTGATAATATTACCTTCAAGGCCAGAGTGTTCCATGGCGAAACCGGAACAAACTGGTCATTACTGTTGTAAAAATCAGAGTTACAACATTGGCTCAGATCATGAGTTTAATCTCAATCGATCCCTAACAATACCTGTAAAGAGAACCAGCGAACATCACATCAATATTCAGCATACATCTGAACTAGTAATGAGTTTACAGATGAGCACAAGCAAGCCGTAACAAAGTGGCGGTACGTACCATCTAGTCATGCACCAGCATAGCATATAGTTAATGTCTCAGGTATGATCATAGCGCTGAATGACCGAGTTCTTATAACGGCCGCGTAGCGGACAAAAGATGCATGACACCTGGGTTCAGACATTAGACAGAATTTCATGGCATTCTCCCCGGCGTTAAATCTACACTACCCCTAGGGGTGAAAGCAAGCGGAATAGCAGTATAGAAAACGTCAGTTAGCAAAAGAGTACAGAGAGCAGCAAGTCATGTCAGTCCCAGCCGTAGCGATCAGGGCGTCACATTTCTCTTCCGGCGCGTGTTCGGATAAGCGTTGGGAGCTTCAACCGCGAGACCAAATTCCCCCACGTCGGAATAACCGCATATCTCGGGAGACGGCGGCGGCGGCTCAGGGCCGACCGGATCGGGCGTGTGCGGGAGCGGGGTTGACGGTGAATGCCCCATCAACGGGTCCCCCTGGCTGAGTTCCGGCTGAATGGTATCCCTGCACGGAGCAAGATGACGCACCGAGACTGTAGACTCGCGTCCATTTGGCAGCAGCACTCGAGCGTGCTCGAGATTGGCTTGGAGAATGTGAACCTTGTCGACAAGCGGTTCATATTTACTTTGACGAACAGCGCGTTTGAGGAAAGCCGGTCCGGGCTCAGCTAGCCAGCCCGGCAAAGGTCGAACAGCACCAGAACGGCGCGAGTAACGAAACAGACGATCGTAAGGAGTTTGATTAGTAGCTGTGAATAATAAAGTCCTGATCGAGTTTAACGCCCCGTGCACCATCCAGGTCCATCGGTCCAGTCCTAGTCCGCGAGACTTAAGGCCCAGAGTAATGGCCTTCCATACAATGCCATTAAATCTTTCCACCTGACAGTTCGCCTGTGGCCTGTACGGGGTAGTATAGCTTGAAGCTATATTGCGCTTGAGCAAAAAGGTCCTCACATCCTGGGACAGACACACAGCACCTCGATCGGTGTGTACGTAAGCCGGATTCCCGAACATGGAGAACAAAATATGCAGACACCGGATAACCGTCGCAGCGGACATATCATTGCATGGGCAAGCAAAAGGGAATCTGGAGAACTCGTCAACTATCGTGAGGAGATAGCGAGAGCTATCCGAGGCCGGTAGGCGAGGACTAGCAGGGAGACACGAAGCCGGTAGATGCCCTTTAAAGTCCATTGCCAATCTCTCCCAAGGCTGAGTAGCCTGAATCAGCGTACCCATCGGTGGTTTGTCGAAACGAGGTTTGAGTTCAGCACAAACGGAATAAGTGCGACACAGCTGCCGAATGTCCTCAACAGAGTGGGGCAAATTGTGACTGTGCACATAATGAGCGAAACGCGTCACTCCGGGATGGCATAACGTTTCATGAAGAACACGCAGATCCTCAAAGGAGGCGAGACTCGCACACACCGAAGGGCGTGATAATGCGTCTGCGGCGAGATTATCCCGCCCTGGGCGATACTTAATAGTGTAGCAAAAATCGGCTAGCTCTATCCTCCAGCGAGTGATCTTTTCGTTCTTAATGCGTTGAGCATGGCGCGTGTCGTACATAAAAGCGATGCTTTGCTGATCAGTAATGACCTCAAAACATTTGCCATGCAGATTGGGTCTCCAACGCCTAACAGACTCAACGATGCCGTACGCTTCCTTCTCGACAGACGAATGACGTTTCTCCGCGGACGAGAGAGTCCTTGAAAAGAAGGCTACAGGTCGTCCCCTTTGAGAGAGCGTGGCAGCTATCGCGTGGTCTGACGCATCGCTTTCCAAAACAAAGGGTTGACTGTCATCGATAGATGACACAGCGGCGCCAGCTATGTCGGACTTCAGGCCATGGAAAGCGGCCTTGGCGGCATGACCCATGGGGAACATTTTGCAATCTACAAGTGGGCGGAGATTTTCAGAAATATTTTGGACCCACTTTGAGTAATGTGCAAATAGTCCGAGGGCACGCTTCAACGAAGCGCGATCATGTGGTGGGGCCATGTCGAGCAAAGGTCGCAGCCGCTCCTTGTCTGGAGTGATAATGCCCTGGGTCACGGTGTACCCCAGGAGATCTATCGTTCGGGTGGAAGAGCGACATTTAGCCTCGTTCAGAGTTAGCCAATACGTGCGTGCAACCTGGAGGAAACGCTGCAAATTAGCATCATGATGGGCCTGATCGTACCCACAAACTGTTAGATTGTCCAGGTAAACAAAGACATCGGTTAAGTGTTCCTTAGCGAATATGTCATCTATGGCCCTTTGAAAGCATGCCACCCCGTTTGTGACCCCAAAAGGTAATAGAGTGAACTGGTACAACCTCTGTCCGGATTCAAACCCGGTGTAGCTGCGATCGGCCTCCGCAATAGGGATCTGATGATATGCGCTGCGGAGATCTAATGTGCTGTAGATCGAGTACTGTGCCACCTGCCGAACCAGGGAATCCAATCCCGGGAGTGGGTAGGCGTCCAATTGCGTAAACCGATTAATTGTCTGCGAGTAGCCAATTACCATGCATTTGCGATGATTTTCTGTCTGGACTACCAGAACTTCAGCCATCCAAGGCGATCGACTAGGTTCGATTATACCCTCCTTTAGAAGTCGGCTAGTTTCCTCCGCTATAATTTGCGTGTCAGCCCGCGAGTATCATCGCGATTTAACGGCAACCGGGGTGCAGTCAGGAGTCAAATTTGGAAACAGCGTCAGGGGTTCAATTTCCATCCCGGCCAGAGCACACACAGAGATAGTATTGTCACCTCCAAATTCCATTTCCAACCGTCCATGTCGACGGAGAAAATCGTGACCTAGTAGCACTTCTGCACATAACGTTGGTAAAAACATTAAATGCACATCCGGAAACATTCGGCCATTGATCACAAGCTTCAGCCGGCATTCGCCTTTGGTACGCAGCCAAAGAGCTTGGGAAGCCATGAAAATCCTGCACGTTGTCTCGAGAATCGGCCAGCCATGCTTCTGGACAAGCCGCAAGTCAACATAGCTATCAGTAGAGCCCGTGTCGATTAAGGCGTTGACCATCTGTCCCTCAATCATGACTGGAATAACAGCGTTGGTTAACCCGGATGGCCCTGTATAGTCTGGGATCCGAGGCCTGGAAATGTGTAAAAAAGTGATTTTGAGGTGACACCCCTGCTATAAAATGTTTGACCCCTAGATCATGTCTGTGGGGGTGTTAGCCACCAGAAAAGTGACTTTAGCAAGGTAGTTTGGATTGCGCGAATTCTGTAAGGACGTTTTTTAACTTGGGGCGTCAACTGTAAAAAGGCAAGAAATTTAGGGGTAGGGGAAATTCAATTGACCATATATCCCATAATACAGGGGTGAGTGCAACAAATTACCACTCATTCTTTTTGTTATAAAGTTGGCTTTTATATGAAACATGATTCAACGTGATTGGACCATCCATGAGGTCAGCAGAGGTCAAAAGGTCACGGAAAGTGGGTTAAGCTGAAAATTTAGCTCCTTTATCAAATAATTCACATATGTATATGTCACAATATGTTATTTGCATCCCTCTACTGTTTCTGGCCTATATTGATCGTAATAGTGATGGTTTACTGTGGTGGTTGATGCTTTTCATCTTTTGAGTGGTGCTAGTGATTATTATGCTACATTTGTTTCAGCAACTTGCTTCACTCTTGCTGATCTTTATGATTACCATCGATCTTCAGCCTCCCTAGCTGGAGCAAGCTTCCTTCTTGTCAATTATTATCTATCTATAATTCCAGTAATCTCTGTACGTCTGTCTGTACGTCTGTACGTTTGTTTGTCTGTGACCGCTGTTTCTCGACAACCACGGGTCCGATATACTTTTAACTTGCCAGGTATATTGCTGGGGACCCGAGGATGTGCCTTTTCAAGGTTTCATATTAATCGGACAATTACTTACCGAGCTATGTCCAAAAAACGATTCAACCAATCAGAGAGCAGCGAACGATCGCGTGTGCCGAACGTGGAGGACACACTCTGCCTCGGATGGCACATTTGAGAGCGTATTCATTTATTTCACGTTTGCAAACTATGTTGGCGTTAAACTATGTTTTAAAACTAATAAAACCGAATTTGCGATTCATTCGCTTTCCTGCGCGTTTGTGCACGCGATGGCGATTTCTTTACCAAACTCCGGAAGCCGTTCGCTTTGGACCAAACCATTGCATGTAAATAGAGGGGGGGGATTGTCACCGTACTCGCAAGCCGTTCGCTTTGGACCAAACCATTTCATGTAAATAGAGGGGGGGGGATATAATTTTAGATATAGATATAGTACGGGCAATGCCCTAGTCTATCTATAATTCCAGTAATCTCTGTGTGTCTGTGACCGCTGTTTCTCGACAACCACGGGTCCGATCTAATTGAAACTTGCCAGATATATTGCTGGGGACCTGATGATGTGCCTTTTCAAGGTTTCATATTAATCGGAGAAGTAGTTACCGAGCTATGTCCAAAAAACGATTCAACCAATCAGAGAGCAGCGAGCTATCACGTGTGCCGAACGTGGCGAACAGACTCTGCCTCGGACGGCACATTTGAGAGCGTATTCATTTATTTCACGTTGGCAAACTATGTTGGCGTTAAACTATGTTTTAAAACTAATTAAAACTAATTTGCGATTCATCGTAACTGCGATATGCGACCTTTCGGACAGTCAAATGAGGACGTCACTTCCGGACTTACGGACTCGCAAGCCGTTCGCTTTCCGTTCACGCAAGCCGTTCGCTGGACCAAACCATTTCATGTAAATAGAGGGGGGGGATATAATTTTAGATATATATATAGTACGGGCATGCCCTAGTTTACATAACAAACATACAAACATACATACAGAGAAAACAAAGATTGGTTATGAACCATTGCTTCCACAAAACCCAACCAACGCAGATGTAGTCCAGACCTCATTGGACTACTTTGTCTCCTTGAGTCTTAAGATGGGTCAGGCTAAGACGGTGGTGACTTGTGACCAGGCGATATATGACATAGTAAAGGGGTTGTTTAGGAAGGAATCGGAAAAGTACAAAGATGTTATTGTTCGACTTGGAGGATTCCTTATTGCCCAGAACGTCTTGGGATCTATTGGATTTTTCATAATGGAGAGTGGCATAGAGGACATTCTGGTTTCTAGTGATATCTGTGGTCGAGGTACAGCCAATAAAGTCATGGCAGGAAAAGATTATTATAAGATGGTCCGTTATCATTCATGGTTGAGTGAGGCACTGTTCATGCTGAAGTGGGAGGCATTTGAGAAATGGCTGTTGTTCGAGAAGACTGAGGAGACACTTTCTTTGCTTTCGTCTCTGCTTGAAAGTCTTAGAAATGCCTTTGACAGGAAAGAGAAGGACGAATTTGCTGCACTCATGAAGGAAGTCATGAAATGCCGAGAGTCACTGGAGTCACTCTGGGGAGATTTTGAGAAGGGATTAGAAGTGACAGCCCATCTTTGGAGCATGTACATAGACATGGTGCTTATCCTAAGGCGTTACATCCATGCTGAGAGAGCTGGGCTGTGGCAACAGCACTTACAAGAGGTACAGAATATGCTACCCTATACCATTGCTTCCGGCCATAGTAAGTACATGTCCTGCCTTCCGATCTATCTCAGTGAGATGCAAAAGCTTCCAGAAACAGCACCAGAAGTGCACGAGGAGTTTGCAGCTGGCAAATTCACAGTTCACCAGACTGCAGGAGACTTTAATGGTGTGTGGACAGACCTTGCCCTTGAACAGACCTACAATAGGGAAGGCAAAACAAGCCTCTTTAAGGGTATAACACAGTCTGAATCAGCAAGAGAAAAGTACATCAAGGCTCTACCGTTCATGACCTCTGTCTCTGAAAGTGTAAAACAGATGGCACACATGGCCTCGCCGCAATCTGACCACCACGAGAAGCTGAGGAAAGACGACATGGAAGCCGTGTTGCAGATCAAACGGACCGTGGAAGAGAAGATGCAAAACCCATTCGATCCTTCACTTGCAACAGATAAACTAATGAACATATCCACAGGTCAGATTCTTGCAGCAACTACCCTGGTAGATACCAACCGTCTAGGCTTGGAGGCAATAGATGCTGCCACGACAACGAATGCAGACAAGATTGTCCAACCGAAGATAGAAACATTCGCCACGCATCTGAAGAAAAGTAAGAAAAAGATGGACACTGTGAAAGAAGTCATCAGAGAGGAGAGTGCAGTGACAAGGGCACTTTGTTTCGCACAGGACCTGAGTGATGAGGCACGGACTGAGGCATTTAGTTACGAATGGCTTGAGTACCCTCCCTCGTTGTTTGAGCCAGAGAAGAATGGATTTTCCATGCACAAAGGTTGCAAATCCAACTATCTATCCACTCTACAGGCAGAGGTTGCCGAGTCATGGGAACCGTTAAAAGAGTTGCCTCCTTCTGCATCTGATGCAGTTTATGTAGTCGATGCAATGGCATTCATCCAGCGGTTCAACACACTTGGTTCGAGTACATTTGACCAACTTCAGGAAAGGTACAGGAACAAACTCTTGAACATGAAACCCAGACATTGCACTGAAGTGCATTTCGTGGGCGATCAATATGATTTTGGGTTGAAGAGTCTAAAAGGGGATGAATGCCAGAGACGGGAGTCAAATACCAACTTGCCAGAGTTTGTTCCAGCGGACATCATGAAAATCCCTGATTGGAACACATTCCTGTCAAACCCTTGTAACAAGACCAATCTGCTGTCGTATCTTGCTTCACGTTGGTCCCAGGAGTCATCCTGGCCTGATGGCTTCTGCCTGGTCCTTGGGGTCAACGCCCAGGCAACTCGTGTGACGCAGACGGAACATACCAATGTTGATGAGCTGTACTGCCCTAACCACGAGGAGGCGGACACCAGAATCTTTGCTCACATTGCTAGCTGTGACAACAGCGTAGTTGTCATTCAGGCTACAGATACAGATATCATCGTCTTGTCAATGTATCATTTCCCTCGGTTGACAAACGTTGTTGAGTTATGGGTGGAAAAGGATGATCTGTTCCTCCCCATCCATGACTTGGTGAATGAGTTGGCCAAAGCAGTTGGAAAGGACGTATTGGCACTCACAGACACACTGCTCATATCTCCTACATTCTGTCAGGTTGTGATTCGGTGAGCTATCCTTTCAAACGGGGTAAGAAGAGAGCAGTGAAAGTCGCACTCCAGCATGTTGACAAACAGCCAGCGTTGTCCAATTTCATCCGACATGAATCCGGACCTTCTGCACATGATCAGGTGATAACTGAAGCACGAAGCTTCTTTTGTGATCTCTACGGCAAGCCAGGGTATTCATCCCTGGATAAGCTCCGCGCCCACTTGTTTGCATCTAGCAAACTATATCTGCGCTCCCTTCCTCCAACAGAAGATGCTTTTCACTTCCACGTTCTCAGGAGCCTTTGTCAGATCAGCTTATACAAGCAAGCTTCACTCAGCAATCCAGTGCTTCTTCCACCTGAAGTGTATGGCAGGAGTGTGGATGGTGACAGGTTAATTCCTGTCATGAAGAGCAAGCCATCAAAGCCTTCTGCTACGAAGTTGAAGTACTGCAAATATGAGAAGAAACCGAACTGCCTGAAGAATTGCCCTTGTGCGAAAGCTGGAGTACCATGCATCATTGCATGTGCCTGCAATGGCGACAGAGAAAAATGTGGACGGCTTCTGACTGATGACGGTGATGATGATGAGTAAATAGAGGTAATGACACTTTTCCAGACAGTATGTGGTATGACTTGTCGTTTTAAAACATGTTGAAGAGTACCGTGCAAATATACACAAAGAATTAAGTTAAGCACCCCTACACAAAGAATTAAGTTAAGCACCCCCTAATCCTGTCCTGAACCTGAACCCCCTCGAGCACGTTTGGGACATGTTGGGACGACAAATTGCGAAGATGGTCCCTCCAATAGCCAATCTGGATGAATTGGAACGTGCATTACATCGGGAATGGAACAACCTGCCACAGCAACGCATACGACGGCTTACAGGGTCTATGAGACGTAGGGTTGAGTCAGTGATCCGATCACGTGGGTCCTACACACGTTATTGACGCAAAGATCGCTAGAGGTCTTCTCAGAACAATGACTGTACATTAGAAAACATAAACGTCATCCACACTGTCCGTGATGGACCTATAGCTCCATACTTAAATTGAGGTGAAAATATGCCTAAAATTCCCAAAAAATTTCACCTTAAATTATTCAGAATAAAATATTGAAAACGGCATGATTGTTATGTTTTTATGTGACCATAATATCACTTCTCCAGAAAATATAGCAATATCATGGGTATATTACACTGTTTTGACGACAACAAACTTGTAATGTGCGAGGTTGTAAAAAAACGGGGGGGGGTGCTTAACTTAATTCTTTGTGTATAGATAGTGTGAATGCCCGATTTTGGTGATTTTTTAAAAGTTATGCAAATCTAAAGTGACATACATGCCAGTAAGTTAAGTTCAGTCGGGGCATTTCTTTCCCAAAAACATCAGAGGGGTACAAACAACATATTTTGGGTGTAAAAGTTTGGCTATATTGAGCTTGAAGTAAGAAAAATGTGATTTTATTTACTAAAGGAGCTAAACTTTTAGCTTAACCCACTTTCCGTGACCTTTTGACCTCTGCTGACCTCATGGATGGTCCAATCACGTTGAATCATGTTTCATATAAAAGCCAACTTTATAACAAAAAGAATGAGTGGTAATTTGTTGCACTCACCCCTGTATTATGGGATATATGGTCAATTGAATTTCCCCTACCCCTAAATTTCTTGCTTTTTTACAGTTGATGCCCCAAGTTTAAAAATGTCCCTACAGAATTCGCACAATCCAAACTACCTTGCTAAAGTCACTTTTCTGGTGGCTAACACCCCCACAGACATGATCTACGGGTCAAACATTTTATAGCAGGGGTGTCACTTCAAAATCAAATTTTGAGGTCTCGGATCCTAGACTAGTAGTTGTCGAAACATCCAGAGGTGGCGATCGAGCCACGCGCGCGGGTCCGACGCCAGCTAGTGTCGAGCGTGGCGCGGATCGCCCCGCGGGCGATGAAAGAGTTCCCGTCAAGGGCGTGCGTGCCGCGCGAGGCCCGCGCAGGGAGATCCCAGTCAAGGGCACGCGACGGCGCCTCACAGGCTGCGAGTGGATCCTAGTCAAGGTAGCGTGAGATGCAGATTGTGCCCCGGACTGTGCGAAAAGCACAGGCAACGTCGGGCGAGTTCACCGGCCCCGTGTCGATCGGCATACCTTTGAGAAATGACCTTTCCGTGAGCACGAATGGCACGTCTTCACACGCGGGGCAAACTGTTCTCAAATGATTTTGATTTCCACAAAAATAGCACTTTGCGGTACCACCGGCAGATGGGGTCGCGGCAGCAGCGGCTGTCACGCTCGGGCCCGAAGCCTCGAGAGTGTCCGTTGTCCCCGATTCCAGCGGAGGTTCAGCATCCACTCGCTCCGCTACCGCAGACCTCTCCGGTCGCTCACCGGTTAACCCCGCAGTGACGTACGGACGATCGTATGCCTCCGATTGTCTCTGCGCCTCGTAGTAAACGAGCGCCAACTTATGGGCTGTCTCAAGAGTTAGATCGGCAGTTTTGAGCAATCTTTGACGTATCATCGGTGAGTGTATCCCGGAAACAAATGAATCTCTCATTAAATCATCACAGACTTGTTCATGGGATCTAGGTTCACCTGTACAGTCCTTCGTTAAATGGCGGAGATCCTGAATGAAGTGATCGATGGCTTCCGAAGGGTCCTGTCGTCGTGAGGAGAGCAGGTACCGGGTGTAGACCGCACTTCGAGTCTTGATGTAGATTCGACGTAGTTCCGCTTCAGCAGTATCGTACGTGACACACTGACAAATGTACTGATAGACAGAATGGGACACGCGAGAGTTAAGCACTGCGGGCTTTTTCTCATCCGTGAGATCAGCTTGGGCTCTGAGGTAACTCGTCAGCAGTCGAAGCCAGTGCTGAAGCTGGGCAGCCGAATCCGATGCTTGTGGATTCGCTCCAAAGATCGGGACGAGGATCAGCTTATGAGTCATCGTTGTCGATCAAGACAAGAGACGATTGAGATTAATTGTTGTAAAAATCAGAGTTACAACATTGGCTCAGATCATGAGTTTAATCTCAATCGATCCCTAACAATACCTGTAAGAGAACCAGCGAACATCTGAACTAGTAATGAGTTTACAGATGAGCACAAGCAAGCCGTAACAAAGTGGCAGTACGTACCATCTAGTTATGCACCAGCATAGCATACAGTAAATGTCTCAGGTATGATCATAGCGCTGAATGACCGAGTTCTTATAACGGCCGCGTAGCAGACAAAAGACGCATGACACCTGGGTTCAGACGTTAGACAGAATTTCATGACAATTACCCAAGATGAGTCTGTTTTGTACGACGATGTGCGCAAAACGGACACGTGAAACGAAAACAACCACCTTGTGGTGCATTCGGGACGCTGCCAGGATGTTCTCACAACCGATCAATTCTCCGATTGCGAGGAGCGTCACATCCAGCGAAACATCTTCCGGTGGGACAAAACACATGCCGTGTTCATCTGTTAACACCTCATCGGCGTCGCGACCGGCAGTACTTCGACTATTCTTGCTAGCCATTTGAAGTAACTAAACGAAAATAACCAATAAAATGGTACTAAGGTTTAGAAAGCCTAAATAAATGAAAAAAACAACAACAATAACTGGGAAATAAATAAATTAATCCCGTTAACCACTTAAAGTGGCCAACTTTAACCGCGCTGTCTCTCCCTCTCTCGCTCAGTAGACAAGACGATAGAAAGGGACACCGACACTCGGACAGCAGAAAGAACCAAAGGATAGGAAGAAGGAAAAAAAAGCAACAAGAGACATCACGTACCGCCAGTGACTGAGCAACAGACCTGGCGCTTGCACGTGCGTGCTAAGCGAGCGGCAGCTGTGGAGGGAGAGAGGGAGAGAGGGAGAGAGGGAGATAGGGAGAGAGGGAGAGAGCGAGGGAGAGAGGGAGATACAAAGAAGGACAGAGAGAGGGGGGTGTGGACGGCAAAGAGAGAGAGGGGGGGTGTGGACGGCAAAGAGAGAGAGAGGGGGGTGTGGACGGCAAAGAGAGAGAGAGGGGGGTGTGGACGGCAAAGAGAGAGAGGGGGGTGTGGACGGCAAAGAGAGAGAGGGGGGTGTGGACGGCAAAGAGAGAGAGGGGGGTGTGGATGGCAGAGAGGGATGCGGAGGGCAAAGAGAGACAGAGAGCGAGAGAGACAGAGAGCGAGAGAGCGAGAGAGCGAGAGAGCGAGAGAGCGAGAGAGCGAGAGAGCGAGAGAGCGAGAGAGCGAGATACAAAGAGAGAGAGAGAGGGGGATACAAAGAGAGAGTGTGGGATACAAAGAGAGAGTGTGGGATACAAAGAGAGAGTGTGGGATACAAAGAGAGAGTGTGGGATACAAAGAGAGAGTGTGGGATACAAAGAGAGAGTGTGGGATACAAAGATAGTGTGTGGGATACAAAGAGAGTGTGTGGGATACAAAGAGAGTGTGTGGGATACAAAGAGAGTGTGTGGGATACAAAGTGTGTGTGTGGGATACAAAGAGAGAGAGGGGGATACAAAGAGAGAGAAGGGGATACAAAGAGAGAGAGGGGGATACAAAGAGAGAGAGGGGGATACAAAGAGAGAGGGGAGGATACAAAGAGAGAGGGGAGGATACAAAGAGAGAGAGAGGGATACAAAGAGATAGAGGGGGAAACAAAGAGAGAGAGGGGGATACAAAGAGAGAGGGGGGGATACAAAGAGAGAGGAGGACGATACAAAGAGAGAGAGGAGGATACCAAGAGAGAGAGAGGAGGATACCAAGAGAGAGGAGGATACAAAGAGAGAGGAGGATACAAAGAGTGTGGGATACAGAGAGAGTGAGGAATACAAAGAGTGTGTGATACAGAGAGAGTGTGTGGGATACAAAGAGAGAGTGTGGGATACAAAGAGAGAGTGTGGGATACAAAGAGAGAGTGGGGGATACAAAGAGAGAGTGGGGGATACAAAGAGTGTGGGATACAGAGAGAGTGTGTGGGATGCAAAGAGAGAGTGTGGGATACAAAGAGAGAGTGGGGGATACAGAGAGAGAGAGAGGGGGATACAAAGAGAGAGAGAGGGGGATACAAAGAGAGAGAGAGAGAGAGAGGGGGGGATACAAAGAGAGAGAGAGAGAGAGGAGGATACAAAGAGAGAGTGTGGGATACAAAGAGAGAGTGGGGGATACAAAGAGAGAGTGGGGGATACAAAGAGAGAGTGGGGGATACAAAGAGAGAGTGGGGGATACAAAGAGAGAGAGCGGGATACAAAGAGAGAGAGAGGGGGATACAAAGAGAGAGAGAGGGGGATACAAAGAGAGAGAGAGGGGGATACAAAGCGAGAGTGTGGGATACAAAGAGAGAGTGGGGGATACAAAGAGAGAGTGGGGGATACAAAGAGAGAGAGTGGGGGATACAAAGAGAGAGAGTGGGGGATACAAAGAGAGAGAGTGGGGGATACAAAGAGAGAGAGAGGGGGATACAAAGAGAGAGAGTGTGGGATACAAAGAGAGAGTGTGGGATACAAAGAGAGAGTGTGGGATACAAAGAGAGAGAGAGGGGGATACAAAGAGAGAGAGAGGGGGATACAAAGAGAGAGAGGGGGATACAAAGAGAGAGAGCGGGGGTTACAAAGAGAGAGAGAGAGGGGGGGGGGTTACAAAGAGAGAGAGAGAGGGGGATACAAAGAGAGAGAGAGGGGGATACAAAGAGAGAGAGAGAGGGGGATACAAAGAGAGAGAGAGGGGGGGGGGATACAAAGAGAGAGAGAGAGGGGGATACAAAGAGAGAGAGCGGGGGTTACAAAGAGAGAGAGAGAGAGGGGGTTACAAAGAGAGAGAGAGAGGGGGATACAAAGAGAGAGAGAGAGGGGGATACAAAGAGATAGAGGGGGAAACAAAGAGAGAGAGGAGGATACCAAGAGAGAGAGAGAGAGAGGAGGATACCAAGAGAGAGAGAGGAGGATACCAAGAGAGAGGAGGATACAAAGAGTGTGGGATACAGAGAGAGTGAGGGATACAAAGAGTGTGGGATACAGAGAGAGTGTGTGGGATACAAAGAGAGAGTGTGGGATACAAAGAGAGAGTGTGGGATACAAAGAGAGAGTGGGGGATACAAAGAGTGTGGGATACAGAGAGAGTGGGATACAGAGAGAGTGAGGGATACAAAGAGTGTGGGATACAGAGAGAGAGTGTGGGATACAAAGAGAGAGTGTGGGATACAAAGAGAGAGTGGGGGATACAGAGAGAGAGAGAGGGGGATACAAAGAGAGAGAGAGGGGGATACAAAGAGAGAGAGAGAGAGAGAGAGAGAGGGGGGGATACAAAGAGAGAGAGAGAGGAGGATACAAAGAGAGAGTGTGGGATACAAAGAGAGAGTGGGGGATACAAAGAGAGAGTGGGGGATACAAAGAGTGAGTGGGGGATACAAAGAGAGAGAGCGGGATACAAAGAGAGAGAGAGGGGGATACAAAAAGAGAGAGAGGGGGATACAAAGAGAGAGAGAGGGGGATACAAAGAGAGAGTGGGGGATACAAAGAGAGAGAGTGGGGGATACAAAGAGAGAGAGTGGGGGATACAAAGAGAGAGAGAGGGGGATACAAAGAGAGAGAGAGAGTGTGGGATACAAAGAGAGAGAGTGTGGGATACAAAGAGAGAGAGAGGGGGATACAAAGAGAGAGAGAGGGGGATACAAAGAGAGAGAGAGGGGGATACAAAGAGAGAGAGAGGGGGATACAAAGAGAGAGAGCGGGGGTTACAAAGAGAGAGAGAGAGAGGGGGTTACAAAGAGAGAGAGAGAGGGGGGGATACAAAGAGAGAGAGAGGGGGATACAAAGAGAGAGAGCGGGGGTTACAAAGAGAGAGAGAGAGAGAGGGGGTTACAAAGAGAGAGAGGGGGGGATACAAAGAGAGAGAGAGAGGGGGATACAAAGAGAGAGAGAGAGAGAGAGGGGGGATACAAAGAGAGAGAGAGAGAGGGGGGATACAAAGAGAGAGAGAGGGGGATACAAAGAGAGAGAGAGGGGGATACAAAGAGAGAGTGTGGGATACAAAGAGAGAGTGTGGGATACAAAGAGAGAGTGTGGGATACAAAGAGAGAGTGTGGGATACAAAGTGAGAGCGTGTGAATCTGCACGGCTCATTTTTCTGCTCAAATCGGTTTTGCATCCACACGAGTGAGATGTTGGATCGCACACTTGCAGTCTCGATCTCCGCACACACTCACACTCACAGTGTCGATCTCCGCACACACTCACAGTGTCGATCTCCGCACACACTCACAGTCTCGATCTCCGCACACACTCACAGTCTCGATCTCCGCACACACTCACAGTCTCGATCTCCGCACACACTCACAGTCTCGATCTCCGCACACACTCACAGTCTCGATCTCCGCACACACTCACAGTCTCGATCTCCGCACACACTCACAGTCTCGATCTCCGCACACACTCACAGTCTCGATCTCCGCACACACTCACAGTCTCGATCTCCGCACACACTCACAGTCTCGATCTCCGCACACACTCACAGTCTCGATCTCCGCACACACTCACAGTCTCGATCTCCGCACACACTCACAGTCTCGATCTCCGCACACACTCACAGTCTCGATCTCCGCACACACTCAGTCTCGATCTCCGCACACACTCAGTGTCGCTCTCCGCACACACTCACAGTCTCGATCTCCGCACACACTCACAGTGTCGATCTCCGCACACACTCACAGTGTCGATCTCCGCACACACTCACAGTGTCGATCTCCGCACACACTCACAGTGTCGATCTCCGCACACACTCACAGTGTCGATCTCCGCACACACTCAGTCTCGATCTCCGCACACACTCAGTCTCGATCTCCGCACACACTCAGTCTCGATCTCCGCACACACTCAGTCTCGATCTCCGCACACTCAGTCTCGATCTCCGCACTCACAGTCTCGATCTTCGCACACACAGTTTCTGCACACTTACAGTCTCGATCTCCGCACACTCAAAGTCTCTATCTCCGCACACTCAAAGTCTCTATCTCCGCACACTCACAGTCACAGTCTCTGCACACTCAGTGTCTGCACACTCACAGCCTCGATCTCCGCACACTTACAGTCTCGATCTCCGCACACTCACAGTCTCGAACTCCGCACACTCACAGTCACAGTCTCCGCACACTCAGTCTCCGCACACTCAGTCTCTGCACACTCACAGTTTCGATCTCCGCACACCGACGCCGTAAAGCGCGGCTCCTCCGACGTGCGACACACTCGTCCCGCGCTGCGTTCGGCGCCGCCATGACACGGTAATTGGGGCGTCCCTTACATTGGTTCATTGGGTGTTGACTGTTGAGGGAGGTGAATACATCTTTTTCGGATGGAGAAGAGTTTCAGAGGCGGTTATTATATTTCAGCATGGTTTAATATAAAGAATAAAAATATAAAAATAAACTGATATAATACACCGACATTCGAAAAGACGTTTATATTTCTGAGCTATTTCCTCTGATTTTTGACATGAACTATAACGACATGGCCGCCATAAACGGCACAACTATTAACAATAATTCTCGAATATCAACACAATGTTGCAAATGACGATTGCATTTTAGAAATGACGTTAAAAAAATCACAGATAAATGTGCAATCATGGACTTGAAATGACGTCGTCGATTTCTTATCAGTGGCAATTTGCAAAAAAAATTTTTTTTTTTTTTATATTCAAGATCGAGGTTCGTGTAAGAGCTAACATTCATCACAAAAAAACAAAGGGACAAAGAAAAAACAAAATAAAAGGAGCGGGAGGCAAGATGGGGAGAGAGAGGGAAGCACACAAGTACAACAGCAGAGAACATGGACATCGGGGGAAATCTGTGGGAGGGAGAGGGCTTGGGAGGAGGAGGTATGGGAAGGGAGGAGGGGAGGAGGTATGGGAAGGGAGGAGGGGAGGAGGTATGGGAAGGGAGGAGGGGAGGAGGTATGGGAAGGGAGGAGGGGAGGAGGTATGGGAAGGGAGGAGGGGAGGAGGTATGGGAAGGGAGGAGGGGAGGAGGTATGGGAAGGGAGGAGGGGAGGAGGTATGGGAAGGGAGGAGGGGAGGAGGTATGGAAGGGAGGAGGGGAGGAGGTATGGGAAGGGAGGAGGGGAGGAGGTATGGGAAGGGAGGAGGGGAGGAGGTATGGGAAGGGAGGAGGGGAGGAGGTATGGGAAGGGGGGAGGGGCGGAGGTATGGGAAGGGGGGAGGGGCGGAGGTATGGAAGGGGGGAGGGGAGGAGGTATGGGAAGGGGGGAGGGGAGGAGGTATGGGAAGGGGGGAGGGGAGGAGGTATGGGAAGGGGGGAGGGGAGGAGGTATGGGAAGGGGGGAGGGGAGGAGGTAGTATGGGAAGGGGGGAGGGGAGGAGGTATGGGAAGGGGGGAGGGGAGGAGGTATGGGAAGGGGGGAGGGGAGGAGGTATGGGAAGGGGGGAGGGGAGGAGGTATGGGAAGGGGGGAGGGGAGGAGGTATGGGAAGGGGGGAGGGGAGGAGGTGGAGGGGAGGAGGTATGGGAAGGGAGGAGGGGAGGAGGTATGGGAAGGGAGGAGGGGAGGAGGTATGGGAAGGGAGGAGGGGAGGAGGTATGGGAAGGGAGGAGGGGAGGAGGTATGGGAAGGGAGGAGGGGAGGAGGTATGGGAAGGGAGGAGGGGAGGAGGTATGGGAAGGGAGGAGGGGAGGAGGTATGGGAAGGGGAGGAGGGGAGGAGGTATGGGAAGGGGGGAGGGGCGGAGGTATGGGAAGGGGGGAGGGGCGGAGGTATGGGAAGGGGGGAGGGGAGGAGGTATGGGAAGGGGGGAGGGGAGGAGGTATGGGAAGGGGGGAGGGGAGGAGGTATGGGAAGGGGGGAGGGGAGGAGGTATGGGAAGGGGGGAGGGGAGGAGGTATGGGAAGGGGGGAGGGGAGGAGGTATGGGAAGGGGGGAGGGGAGGAGGTATGGGAAGGGGGGGAGGGGGAGGAGGTATGGGAAGGGGGGAGGGGAGGAGGTATGGGAAGGGGGGAGGGGAGGAGGTATGGGAAGGGGGGGAGGGGAGGAGGTATGGGAAGGGGGGAGGGGAGGAGGTATGGGAAGGGGGGAGGGGGAGGAGGTATGGGAAGGGGGAGCGGGAGGAGGTATGGGAAGGGGGGAGCGGGAGGAGGTATGGAAGGGGGAAGGGGAGGAGGTCTGCAAAGGGGGGAGGGGAGGAGGTATGGGAAGGAGGGGAGGAAGTATGGGAAGGGGGGGCAGGAGGAGGGATGGGAAGGGGGGCGGGAGGAGGGATGGGAAGGGGGAGGGGAGGAGGTATGGGAAGGGGGGGAGGGGAGGAGGTATGGGAAGGGGGGAGGGGGAGGAGGTATGGGAAGGGGGGAGGGGAGGAGGTATTGGGAAGGGGGGGAGGGGAGGAGGTATGGGAAGGGGGGAGGGGAGGAGGTATGGGAAGGGGGGAGGGGAGGAGGTATGGGAAGGGGGGAGGGGAGGAGGTATGGGAAGGGGGGAGGGGAGGAGGTATGGGAAGGGGGGAGGGGAGGAGGTATGGGAAGGGGGGAGGGGAGGAGGTATGGGAAGGGGGGAGGGGAGGAGGAATGGGAAGGGGGAGCGGGAGGAGGTATGGGAAGGGGGAAGGGGAGGAGGTCTGCAAAGGGGGGGAGGGGAGGAGGTTATGGGAAGGGGGGAGCGGGAGGAGGTATGGGAAGGGGGAAGGGGAGGAGGTATGGGAAGGGGGGAGGGGAGGAAGTATGGGAAGGGGGGGCAGGAGGAGGGATGGGAAGGGGGGGTGGGAGGAGGTATGGGAAGGGGGAAGGGGAGGAGGTATGGGAAGGGGGGAGGGGAGGAAGTATGGGAAGGGGGGGCAGGAGGAGGGATGGGAAGGGGGGTGGGAGGAGGGATGGGAAGGGGGAGGGAGGGAGTATAGGAAGGAGGGGAGGAGGTATGGGAAGGGGGAGCGGGAGGAGGTATGGGAAGGGGGGGGTGTTGGTATGTGAGGGGGGCGAGGAAGTATGGGAAGGGGAGGGAGGAGGCATGGGAAGGGGAGGGGTGGGTTGTGTGGGATCCGTATTAAAACACATGGACACAGCTCGGACTTCCAGGACAGAAGTCGGAATTTCAAAAAAGTGTATCTGGGGTAAATTAGCGGGGGTAGAAAATATCAAGGTTTTGGATGGGGGGAAGATAAGAGATGGTGGTGAACAGCTGTTTTAAAGACCTGGAGGGAAGAGTGGGATTGAAGAGAGTGAGGGAGTTTGTTCCAGAGGTGGGAGAAAATAGGAATGAAGGAGTGAAGGTGAGCAGAGAGTCTTGATTTTGGCAGTTTAAACCATCAGAGGGTGGCTGGCAGATCTTGTGCGACCTGTAGGAATATTTAAGGGACAAAGCACAGATAGAGCTGGGGGAGCTGGGCCGGAGAGGAGTCGGTAGAAGACAGAAAGACCACCAACCTGCCTGCGGTGATTAAGTGAAAGGCCCTCAGAATCAGCTTCATCGTGGGAGATTCCATTGATTCTGAATGCTTTGGTTTCTACAGCGTGAAGCCGAGCTAGGTGTGAGGCAGGAGTACCGGCCCAGAAGGGAGAGCAGTATTCCATTGAACTGCGGATGAAAGCTTTGTATGATGTGAGGAGCTCAGGTGTGCCAAGGAAGGAGTTCGTACGACGAAGGATGCCCAGTCGGCGACTGGCTTTAGAGGCCATCTTTGTTCAACCAATGGCAGTAAGGTAGGTGTGGAAAGAGGCTTCGTTTCGACTTGGATGTGAATGAATGAATGATTTGACCCAACCATTTGAACAACCAAGACCCTGATAAGGAGATATACTTGGTAGTTCCACTTTCCAAGTCTCCAAAATAAACTCAGCTTTCCAAGTCTCCAAGGGTGTAACCATATTGTCACATGACTGCTCTCAGTTAATACGGGAGCGCCACGGATGGAAACGAGCATTATGGAGGCGTTCAACTCAAATTGATGGCGGATGATACGCGAGGAGAAAGAAGAACACCGACTCACCTGTTCAGGCCCGCGCAGGCGTCTTCACCCTGAAAATTAACTCAGCCAGGACGGGTTGTAAAATTGTTTGGGAAAAATAATACAAGGGCTTATTGAATAAATATCGGGACAAGAAAAACGTGACGGTAACTAAAACCCCCTAATGAGCGCTCCTACGCACAGAACCAGACACAGGCAAAGGGATGGCAGAACGGAAATGAAAATAAAGAGGTGTGATTTTATGTGTAGGTTCTTATCTCAATCAGCGTAAGTGGATGGCGTTCTTCTCGGGAATGGCACCGTCCCAGGCCATTGGCGGGAACGACCACACGTCCTTGGCGCGCACGCACGCGATACAGGCCCCACCGTCCGTCGGGAGCGGCAGGCGTGCAGCTTATCTCCCAGTCGCTTCGATGAGACCTCGCTCTTCGTTCGTCGAAGGAACACCGTCAGCAAGAGTCGAGGGCAGAGGTGAGCGAGAGGGGCAGGAACGTCGAGGGACAAGAGGAATATGCGAGAGGCGAGGAAGGGCAAAATGCAAGAGTCCAGGGTCAGAGAGCAATGGCGGAGGGCAAGAAGAAGGGCAGAAAAAGGAGCGAGAAAATGTCGGTCTCCTCGTACTTTTATCGTCAGCTTCCTCCGTCCTTTTCCTCTCTCCACCAATCCCCACAGGTCAACCGCACTAGGCCCAGTTCTCCACCAATCCCCACAGGCCACAACTACTGTCTTTCGCTCTCCACCGATCACACGCAGTTCACCCTTTGACGTCATCGATGGTATCTGGCCAACCAGTCCTCTGCTTACTGCTCCTCCTCCTTTCCCCAATCGGCTGGTAGCTTCTTGCTTTGTGGCGACCAGTCACAGCTCCCTCCTTCTCCTGGCCTTTGGTTGGTCGACTCCCGCCCAATAGCGAGTCCTTCTGGGCATGGCTCCCGGCCTGCCTGTGCGATGTGTGTTCAACCAGGCGGTGTTGTTAGCCCTGGTGTTGATGTCTGGCTGCTTGGTGGTTTTATTGTGGGGGGTTTCATTCGTATGTGTGGTGCTTTTAATGGTGGGATTCCTCACTAGTGTTTATGTGTGGTGCCATTAGGGACAATGGGATGATCACAAGGTCTCACGAACAGGGGAATTAGCATAATCCCTACACTAGTTAACACGCCACATTCCTAGTAACGGGGACGAATATACACTTCATCCGACATTCGGGCTAAACAGGTCCCTGACTTATGTACATAACAATGGTCTTTCCACCCCCGATCATCGGAGCGTCTACCAATACAGATCTACCTGAATCTATATATCACTACCCAAAAATCCATAACAATATTATTGCTAAGTGTCCAAGATCGGTATCACATTGTGAGTTATCAAGCAAAATCCACTTTCCAAGTCACCAAGGTAGAAGCCTTTTTCAATTTTCAAAAATGTGTGGGTCACCAAGGTAAAAACTCGTACTCTGGCTCATCAAGGAAGAACTCGTTCTGTGGGTCTCCCAAGTACATCTCCCCATCTTGGTCTTGGTTGTTCAAAAGGTCTTCAACCAAATCACAAACCTCACCCCAAGTTGTGGCAAAGCAGTATTTTCATTTTGCATTTCAGATATCATTTTATCAACATCACCAAGTTTGGAATCCAGTTCATCAATTTGAAGGCTTAGATCTTAGAAGGATCTTAGGTGATGGGGTTGGGGTGAGGAGGAAGGGGGGTGTCCCCCCTCCCCAGATAGGGAAATTTTGTAATCCAATATGAACCAAACATCGGCACTTTAATCGTGTGAAATGAACTGAGGTACCAATGTAAACCGGGGATGTTCTGCCAGATATTTCTTGGAATGAAATGTGATTTTAATTTTTTCAGCTCTTCAATCAGGGCAAGAATACAAACCAGCTCGTGGAATATAAACAGATATTCATTTATTCTCTTTGTAGACCAAACAATATGATGAAATATACATCTTTACAATTAATTAATGGGAGGAATATGACGGTGTGGATATGCTATGGGGAGAGGGTTGCTACTAAGGGGTGGATGCTGGGGGTGGGGGGGAGGGGGCGAAAGGGGGGGTGGGGTGGGCGGTGAGAGGAGAGTGGGCGGGGTTAAGAGGAATAAATTCCGAGGTACGGAATCTAAAGTCTCCATAGATAGGAATTTCAATGTTAAGCGGTCCCAGAACCAACATTCTCCCACTACTCAGGTAAATATGGCATGTATAGGTTAATATAGTGAGGTTAATATATGGCATGTGTAGATTAATATGGCATGTATAGGTTAATATAGTGAGGTTAATATATGGCATGTATAGGTTACCGGTTAAACTGGAATGTAATGTCCAGGTTAATATGGCATGTATAGGTTAATATAGTGAGGTTAATATATGGCATGTGTAGATTAATATGGCATGTATAGGTTAATATAGTGAGGTTAATATATGGCATGTATAGGTTACTGGTTAAACTGGAATGTAATGTCCAGGTTAATATGGCATGTGTTGGTTAATATAGTGAGGTTAATATATGGCATGTATAGGTTACTGGTTAAACTGGAATGTAATGTCCAGGTTAATATGGCATGTGTTGGTTAATATAGTGAGGTTAATATATGGCATGTATAGGTTACCGGTTAAACTGGAATGTAATGTCCAGGTTAATATGGCATGTGTAGGTTAATATAGTGAGGTTAATATATGGCATGTATAGGTTACCGGTTAAACTGGAATGTAATGTCCAGGTTAATATGGCATGTATAGGTCAATATGGCATGTATAGGTTAATATGGCATGTGTAGATTAATATAGAGTGTACAAGTTATCGGTTAAGCTGGAATTTAATGTCCACGTTAATATGGCATGTATAGGTTAATATGTCATGTATAGGTTAATATGGCATATAGAGGTTATTGACTAGACTGGAATGTATCGGTTGCAACGATTGGGATTTGAACATGACCTTGTTACCATTTATTTCTTAGGAGTCTTCCTTCCACAAGGAAGCACCCATTCACCAAAAACAATAATTCCATTTTGTGCAAGAAAAAAAAGCTTTGTTATAGTTTTGTCTGTTCCAGAAATGTTAAATTTGAAGGCAATTTGTTGTTTTATTTGGGGAGGGGTGTGGTTTATTGGAGGAGGTGGGTGTGGTTTCTTGAGGATGTGGGTGTGGTTTACTGGAGGTGGAGGGTGTAATTTATTGTAGGAGAAGGGTGTAGTTTATTGCAGGAGAAGGGTGTCGTTTATTGTAGGAGAAGGGTGTAGTTTATTGTAGGAGAAGGGTGTAGTTTATTGTAGGAGAAGGGTGTAGTTTATTGGAGGAGAAGGGTGTAGTTTATTGTAGGAGAAGGGTGTAGTTTATTGTAGGATAAGGGTGTAGTTTATTGTAGAAGGGTGTAGTTTATTGTAGGAGAAGGGTGTAGTTTATTGTAGGAGAAGGGTGTAGTTTATTGTAGGAGAAGGGTGTAGTTTATTGGAGGAGAAGGGTGTAGTTTATTGTAGGAGAAGGGTGTAGTTTATTGTCGAAGGGTGTCGTTTATTGTAGAAGGGTGTAGTTTATTGTAGGATAAGGGTGTAGCTTATTGTAGGAGAAGGGTGTAGCTTATTGTAGGAGAAGGGTGTAGTTTATTGTAGAAGGGTGTAGTTTATTGTAGGAGAAGGGTGTAGTTTATTGTAGAAGGGTGTAGTTTATTGTAGGAGAAGGGTGTAGTTTATTGTAGAAGGGTGTAGTTTATTGTAGGAGAAGGGTGTAGTTTATTGTAGAAGGGTTGTAGTTTATTGTAGAAGGGTGTAGTTTATTGTAGGAGAAGGGTGTAGTTTATTGTAGGAGAAGGGTGTCGTTTATTGTAGGAGAACGGTGTCGTTTATTGTAGGAGAAGGGTGTAGTTTATTGTAGGAGAAGGGTGTAGTTTATTGTAGGAGAAGGGTGTAGTTTATTGTAGGAGAAGGGTGTAGTTTATTGTAGGAGAAGGGTGTAGTTTATTGTAGAAGGGTGTAGTTTATTGTAGGAGAAGGGTGTAGTTTATTGTAGGAGAAGGGTGTAGTTTATTGTAGGAGAAGGGTGTAGTTTATTGTAGGAGAGGGTGTAGTTTATTGTAGGAGAAGGATGTGGTTTATTGGAAGAAAGGGGGGGGGGGGGATTTCTGCCTCTCACACCATTGCGCACACCTGAGCCTGGCGGGGTGGCCTCGGGGTTTCCAGGCCCAGCTATAAACTGTCATCCTGGTGTTTCACAGGTGATTCGTCAATGTGTGTGCCGTCCCTCAGATGGACGTCAAATGGTCGTCCCGTCTGCTGGCATTAGCTGGTGGATGTTAAAGATCTCACGGTGTTTCTCACGGTCTCACGGATCTCACGGGGTCTCACGTTCGTTTCTCTAAGAGTAAGACGAAGAGTCGGCGAGCTATCGCCGGCACACTGGCCAAATTACAAATCCCTGCCATAATCTACAAGGAGAAGTGCACCAGCAGCACAGCCATGTTGTCCGCACCCTCAGCCAATGATGCTACTCCGCAGCAAAGTTCTGCATATGTAAGAAGAAGAAGCACACCTTGTTATCTTCACCAGAGGAGAGGGCATTGCATTTGAGTCCATTTGTCTGTCTGTATGTCTATCTCTGTATGTCTGTCCATTTGTCTGTCTGTCTGTTTCTGTATGTCTGTCCATTTGTCTGTCTGTTTGGCTGTCTGTCTATTTGTCTGTCTGTTTGTCTGTCCATTCATTTGTCTGTCTGTCTGTTTGTCTGTTTCTGTATGTCTGTCCATTTGTCTGTCTGTCCATCCATTTGTCTGCCTGTTTGTTGGTGCGCACATAATGTGCCAATGTAGACCACAATTTTACATGTTACTTTTTTCACCCTGGTACCTCCACAAAGTATGTAACGACAAGGTGAGTATGTCTATAAAATATGTACTCAGATTCCACACAAAATAAGTGCCAGGATCTGCCATCTTTGATCGCTCTTTCCTGTTTGTCTTGTCCTCGACACAAATGCATCCAAAGTGGAACCGTTCGTTTCATTCTCTGCAGCTCATTCGTTTTGTGGTTCCGATGCAGTAACTTCAACGATATGATGGAATGAAAAGAACATGTGAGGAATGACTGAATTGTTTATTTATTTTTTCATTCCAAAGCTCTCGACGTGACGCGTAAATGAGAAGCAAAAGGCGAGTAATTCTTCATGGATTTGCGACGTTCACACATGCACAGCCATCGACATCCAAAGGACACTTTGTGGGTGATATACAGGGTTACACTCAAGAGGAAAGGTTCGTAAAGATATGCTTCTGCAAACTTATTAAAGCCAACTATCCCAAATACTGACATTGGAGTTGACAATATTAATTGTGTAATATCATTGAATCAAGCTCTCTGGCCCCGCCCTCCTTCCCTCCACCCCTCGAGTCTCTTCTTCCTTCTCAACAAGATCTCCTCACCTCACTAGCTCTTACCTTCCTCCCCTCGAGAATCCCCTCACCTCATCAAAGCTTACTCCCCTCGAAGATCTCCTCACCCCCTGACTCCCACCTTCCTCACACCCAGACTCCCACCTTCCTCACCAAGAGGATCCCCTCACCCCCAGACACCCACCTTCCTCACCAAGAGGATCCCCTCACCCCCAGACTCCCACCTTCCTCACCAAGAGGATCCCCTCACCCCCAGACACCCACCTTCCTCACCAAGAGGATCCCCTCACCCCCAGACACCCACCTTCCTCACCAAGAGGATCCCCTCACCCCCAGACACCCACCTTCCTCACCAAGAGGATCCCCTCACCCCCAGACACCCACCTTCCTCACCAAGAGGATCCCTTCACCCCCAGACTCCCACCTTCCTCACCAAGAGGATCCCCTCACCCCCTGACTCGCACCTTCCTCACCAAGAGGATCCCTTCACCCCCAGACTCCCACCTTCCTCACCCCCAGACTCCCACCTTCCTCACCAAGAGGATCCCCTCACCCCCAGACTCCCACCTTCCTCACCCCCAGACTCCCACCTTCCTCACCCCCAGACTCCCACCTTCCTCACCAAGAGGATCCCCTCACCCCCAGACTCCCACCTTCCTCACCCCCAGACTCCCACCTTCCTCACCAAGAGGATCCCTTCACCCCCAGACTCCCACCTTCCTCACCCCCAGACTCCCACCTTCCTCACCAAGAGGATCCCCTCACCCCCAGACTCCCACCTTCCTCACCAAGAGGATCCCCTCACCCACAGACACCCACCTTCCTCACCAAGAGGATCCCCTCACCCCCAGACACCCACCTTCCTCACCAAGAGGATCCCCTCACCCCCTGACTCCCACCTTCCTCACCAAGAGGCTTCCCACCGCCCCTCCAACTGACCTTTTCCCCTCTCCCTCCTCCCACAATGACCTATCCTCCCCCCTCACAAATTCCCCCACCGCTGACCAAATTTCATGCTTCTCCCGTCAGGTATTACTACACCCCCCTCTCTCTCAGGCTCTCCGGTCCACCCTCCATATCTCCCCCCCCCCCCCCCCCCCTTAGGTCTCCACGTGCAGCGCGTGTGCTGAGTACTGGTGGTGCCGGTCCCTCAGAGCCGCGTAACGGGGACTGCTCATCTCAGCATAAAATCGCTCCCTGAAATTAAACACAACACAAACAAACAATTATCATCATTATCATCAAAACACTCTCCATACTGTACAACACTTCACACAAACAAACAATTATCATCATTATCATCAAAACACTATCCATACTGTACAACACTTCACACAAATAAACAATTATCATCATTATCATCAAAACACTATCCATACTGTACAACACTTCACACAAATAAACAATTATCATCATTATCATCAAAACACTCTCCATACTGTACAACACTTCACACAAATAAACAATTATCATCATTATCATCAAAACACTCTCCATACTGTACAACACTTCACACAAACAAACAATTATCATCATTATCATCAAAACACTCTCCATACTGTACAACACTTCACACAAACAAACAATTATCATCATTATCATCAAAACACTATCCATACTGTACAACACTTCACACAAATAAACAATTATCATCATTATCATCAAAACACTATCCATACTGTACAACACTTCACACAAATAAACAATTATCATCATTATCATCAAAACACTATCCATACTGTACAACACTTCACACAAATAAACAATTATCATCATTATCATCAAAACACTATCCATACTGTACAACACTTCACACAAATAAACAATTATCATCATTATCATCAAAACACTCTCCATACTGTACAACACTTCACACAAACAAACAATTATCATCATCATCATCAAAACACTATCCATACTGTACAACACTTCACACAAATAAACAATTATCATCATCATCATCAAAACACTATCCATACTGTACAACACTTCACACAAATAAACAATTATCATCATTATCATCAAAACACTCTCCATACTGTACAACACTTCACACAAATAAACAATTATCATCATTATCATCAAAACACTCTCCATACTGTACAACACTTCACACAAACAAACAATTATCATCATCATCATCAAAACACTATCCATACTGTACAACACTTCACACAAATAAACAATTATCATCATTATCATCAAAACACTCTCCATACTGTACAACACTTCACACAAATAAACAATTATCATCATTATCATCAAAACACTATCCATACTGTACAACACTTCGCACAAATTATCAAATTATGACACTTCAAGACGACACTGTGCCTCACACGTACAGTACAAGACTGTACCGCACGTACAGCACAACACTACCTCACGTACAGTACAAGACTGTACCGCACGTACAGCACAACACTGTACCTCACGTACAGTACAAGACTGTACCGCACGTACAGCACAACACTGTACCTCACGTACAGTACAAGACTGTACCTCACGTTCAGCACAACACTGTACCTCACGTACAGTACAAGACTGTACCGCACGTACAGCACAACACTGTACCTCATGTACAGTACAAGACTGTACCGCACGTACAGCACAACACTGTACCTCACGTACAGTACAAGACTGTACCGCACGTACAGCACAACACTGTACCTCACGCATCCACACAGGTGTAACACGTGACATTACCTTGCCTTCTTGACCGCTTCAGAATCCTCCTCAATCGCTAGGCAACAAAGAGAAAAAGGTCTGATTGAGAAAGAAACTAAATGATTTCTGCACTCACATTAACAAACGGAATACAAACCGGCGAAGTTCGTGGGAAACACAAACATTTATTTGGACAAACACACACACAGAAAACGCATGCCAGCCAATCAGATCACACTGCAAGACCACGTGGCCCTCACACAGTGGCGGCGTTTGTTATTTGGAGGCCCCATGCAAAAAGCAATGGTGGACCAGTTGGGCCACTGTCATCTAGTAATGGTGGATCAGCTGGGACCCCTGTCATCTAGTAATGGTGGACCAGTTGGGCCCCTGTCATCTAGTAATGGTGGATCAGCTGGGACCCCTGTCATCTAGTAATGGTGGATCAGCTGGGACCCTGTCATCCAGTAATAGTGGACCAGTTGGGCCCCTGTCATCTAGTAATGGTGGATCAGCTGGGACCCCTGTCATCTAGTAATGGTGGATCAGCTGGGACCCCTGTCATCTAGTAATGGTGGATCAGCTGGGACCCTGTCATCCAGTAATAGTGGACCAGTTGGGCCCCTGTCATCTAGTAATGGTGGATCAGCTGGGACCCCTGTCATCTAGTAATGGTGGATCAGCTGGGACCCCTGTCATCTAGTAATGGTGGATCAGCTGGGACCCTGTCATCCAGTAATAGTGGACCAGTTGGGCCCCTGTCATCCATTAATAGTGGACCAGGTGTGCCCCTGTCATCTACTGATAATGGACCAGCTTGACCCCTGTCATCCAGTAATAGTGGACCAGGTGTGCCCCTGTCATCTAGTAAATTCAAAATAATTTTGAAATTTGGATGTTGCCATCTCTAAATTTCAAAAACGCAACGTTGGCCTATGGCCCAGTCAACTTACTGAGCGGTTGCTTTTCTAATTGTACGATTAATTGTAGTGTGGACCTGCTATACAACATCGATATGTAACAAGGGAAGTGCAAAGTGCCCCTCCCTTTATATGGGACCAAAAGGCCCTGAAGACCAAAAAGACCCCGAAGATCCTTAAAGACTCTGAAGACCTCAAATACCCCAAAGACCCATAACGATCATGAAGACTCAAAAGACCCTGAAGACTCAAAATACCCAAAACCTTCAGGACCCAAAATACCCAGAGGACCCAAAAGTCCCAAAGGACCTAAAAGACAAAAGACCCCAAAGACCAGAAAGACCCAGAGGACCCAAAGGACAAAACCACACATCCTGGCTCTTTCAATCTCTGATTGCTCTTTCTTGTTACATTTGTATACACGACTACAACCTCTCCACATGGCAACAGCAGGAAAGGTCATGTTACTGTCCTCTCTGGGGTATATTGATTACAGTAGATCTAGGCTCGGGCCTCAAGAACGTCGGGTTTCCTCCATTTCAGTTTGGTGTTAAACAGTTGCTACTGCTGTTGTACACGTCTGTGGTTTATTGTTTGTTTGTTTTTACTTTCGGTATGAGTGATCCAGGAAACTCCACGATAAACTATTTATACATGTTAATATGGCAATTTTCCAAGTAGTGTAGCAGCATAGCAAACCTGTTGTGCATTTTGTGATACAAGCACCAAATTTGGCACAAATGTACATTAATATGTTGCGAACATTTTCAGATATTGGGCCACTTGAAATTCCGCAATTTTTTTTTCCAAATTTTTTCAAATTTCGTAATTTCAAATTTTTCGGGTGACACCGTCACAATTTCGGTCTTCGAGGCCGGCCGATATAGTGGGGCGGCTTAGCCCAAATATTCAAAAGAATTGTGCATTTTGTGATACAAGCACCAAATTTGGCACAAATGTACATTAATATGTTGCGAACATTGTGTGGTCAGCAATGAAGACGAGAGTCTGAATTACATGTATGCAAAAGACCTTGTGAACCAGTGAAGCAAATACACGGGTAAGCATGAATTAAATCTAGGGCATGATATAATTTCCATGATGTTTACCTCTACACTCAATGGTGGAAGGAGGTAATGTTTTGATCCCAGCTTGTCTGTATGTCTGTTTGTCTGTTAGTCCACAAAATTCCAGACAAAGCTTGTAGTAGTGGTAGTTGTAGTGGTAGTGGTGATAACAGAAATTGTTATATAGAACTGAACTTATATTATTATTATATGCAGAAAATAACTTCATTTCTATATGCCCTGCAGTGGACAGGTTAATTGGTTTATGCACTGAAGGGGTCACCCTGGTGTGCACTGCTGTGTTCTGCCTCACTGAGTTGTTCAGGTATGATGTACTCAGCACAAGCTTCCGGTCGGCCCGGAGGTGGGGGTGCGGGGCCTGTCACGGAACATCAAAACAAACGGCCTGCCGGGGCCGCCCAAAACTCGGGCGTGAGGGGCGCGTCCACTAATGGAACGCCTCTCGCTTCCCAGATCGAGGGCCACGTGGTCAGGAGAACCTCGTCCCTTCCGGTCACACTTTGCCTATCGGCCGGCCTCGAAGACCGAAATTGTGACGGTGTCACCCGAAAAATTTGAAATTACGAAATTTGAAAAAATTTGAAAAAAAAAATTACGGAATTTCAAGTGGCCCAATATCTGAAAATGTTCGCAACATATTAATGTACATTTGTGCCAAATTTGGTGCTTGTTTCACAAAATGCACAATTCTTTTGAATATTTGGGCTAAGCCGCCCCACTAAAGGATAAAAACCCTGGGGAAGGACGGGACATGATTAGTATTAATATTGTTTTGTAATAACATTAATATTATGCTATTATCATTACCTCCGCCACTAAAGGTACATACTTTATCGACGTACTCGCATTCCAATTGTACATACTGTTGCGCTTTTGAGTTTTGTACAATAAAGGTTAAATTTCCCCCTCATAGTTTAGTCACACTACAACATGTAGCCTCGCGATAGTTCAGTTATTTCTTCGTATGTGTGAGAATAGTCCTTTTCCTGTGTTAGTTTTGCGTTGAGTAGAATAATGAGAGTAGGTCCTTCATTGCCTTATGCCGCCTCCATTGCCTTATGCCGCCTCCATTGCCTTATGCCGCCTTACGCCTCCTTATGCTGCCTTTGGCTTTTTGGCGCGAATTAGCATGAGGCAGGCCTGGCAAATCGAGCAGGGACCGCATGAGGGCGGCGGAGAAGCTGACGGTAAGCGCAAGCCGCCAATCAGGGCTCGAAGGGAGTGGCTGCGGCAATGCGTCACAGGTCGTGGTTGGAACATTCGAGAAGGCTAAGGGCGTGGCAATAAAAACCCGCCCCCATGAGCAGTTCGGGGAGAGGTGAGCTGGGTGATGAGCTTGAGCAGTTCTGCGAAGGGAGGCGCTTGATGAGAGTGACGAGTTCTGGGAAAAGACGCGCATGAACTAAGTATAAGTGCTCTTACCACATTGGACGCTCGGTTGAGCTTGAGGCCGAGCCTCTATTGGGTTACGCGAGTGATAGCGCGCCGGTAACTAAACGCGCTGTGGAAAACTGCGAAGCCGGCGAGAGACGCGTACAGTTCCCTCCTGCCTCATCTGCCCGTTGTTCGAGAGACGCGCTCCAAGAATCCCTCCCACCACCTGCTTGCCTTCATCGTGGGACGTGCTGTGACCATGGAGAGCCACGCCGGGCGAAGCCATTCCTGGATGACCAAGGCAGCGCGTGAACACCATTCTACCTGCATTTCCCCTTTGTGAGTGTGATCGGGCCCGTGTCTGGGTTTATATAAGACTGCTTAAGTTCTGCTCTGTGTCTCTGCTCTCTACCGAATCATTGTACATATAAGTGCAAATATAATAATTAAACCTGTTATTTCTTTGATTCGACCGTCTCGTCCCTTCCATCATTGACTAAGCGTGGTACGAATATAACCACTCAAATCGGGTCCCAATACCAACGGTAACTGCACGGACCACGTGGTACGCAATCCGCTCGGTTTTTTTTAATTTTATTTTTGGATACGGAATCGAAGCTCGTGAAAGAGCGAACATTTATTTCACAAACAAATCAACCAGACAAACAAAATATATAAAAAGAGGGAGCGGAAGACAAGATGGGGAGAGAAGGGGAAGCACACAAACACAACATTTGAGAGCAGGGAGAAGTGTGGGGGGGAGAGGGCTTGGGGGGAGGAGGCGTGGGAAGGGGGGGGGTGGGTGGGAGAAGTATAAAACACAAGGACACCAAGGACTTCCAGGACAGAAGTTGGTATTTCAAAAAAGTGGATTTGGGGTGAAATTAGCGGGGTTAGAAAAGATCAAGGTTTTGGATGGGGGAAGATAAGAGATGGTGGTGAACAGCTGTTTGAAAGACCTGGAGGGTGGAGTAGGATTGAAGAGAGTGAGCGAGTTTGTTCCAAGGCAGGAGAAAAGAGGAATGAAGGAGTGAAGGTGAGCAGAGAGTCTTGATTTTGGCAGTTTAACCATAAGAGGGTTGCAGGCAGATAGTGTGCGACCTGTAGGAATATTTGGGGGACAAAGCCCAGAGAGAGCTGGGGGGGGGGGGGGCAAGGCCAGAGAGGAGTCGGTAGAAGACAGAAAGACCACCAACCTGCCTGCAGTGGGTGAGTGAAAGGCCCTTGGAGTTAGCTTCATCGCGGGAGATTCCAATGATTCTGAACGCTTTGGTTTCAACAGCGTGAAGACGAGCTAGGTGTGAGGCAGGAGCACAAGCCCAGAGGGGAGAGCAGTATTCCATCAAAAACATCAAACTTTGAAAATCATCAATTTTCGTATGAAAAATCGATCGTCACTTTTCATCCTATTAACTTGAAATGTAAACAGCAATTGCATAGGGCATCACTGATTATTATTTGTTTATTTTTGTATACAAGATCGAGGCTCGTGAAAGAGCTAACATCAATCACACAAAAAGTCAAAAGGACACATAAAACACAAAATAAGGGGAGCGATAGACAAGATGGGGAGAGAGGGGGAAGGACACGAACACAACATTTGAGAGCAGGGACATCGAGAGAACTGTGGGAGGGAGAGGGCTTGGGGGGAGGTGGGAGAGGTATAAAACATATGGACACTGCAAGGACTTCCAGGAAAGAAGTTGGAATTTCGAAAAAGTGTATCTGGGGCGAATTAGCGGGGGTAGAAAAGATCACGGTTTTGGATTGGGGAAGATATGAGATGGTGGTGAACAGATGTTTTAAAGACCTGGAGGGAGGAGTGGGATTGAAGGGAGTGGGGTAGTTTGTTCCAGAGGTGGGAGAAAAGGAGAATGAAAGAGTGAAGGTGAGCAGAGAGCCCAGATTTTGGCAGTTTAACCATAAGAGGGTTGCTGGCAGATCTTGTGCGACCTGTAGGAATATTTGGGGGACAGAGCACAGAGAGAGCTGGGGGAGCAAGGCCGGAGAGGAGTCGGTAGAATACAGAAAGACCACCAATCGGCCTGCGGTGAGTGAGTGAGAGGCCCTCGGAGTTAGCTTCATCGCAGGAGATTCCAATGATTCTGAAAGCTTTGGCTTCAACAGCGTGAAGCCAAGCGAGGTGTGAGGCAGGAGCACCGGCCCAGAGAGGGGAACAGTATTCCATTGAGCTGCGGATGAAAGCCTTGTATGTGGTGAGGAGCTCAGGTGTGCCAAGGAAGGACTTCACACGACGGAGGATGCCCAGTCGGCGACTGCCTTTGAAGGCCAGCTTGGAAATGTGGTTTTCCCAAGAAAGATCGTGGCAGATAGTGAGACCCAAAAGCTTGAGTGACAGAACTTATTGGAGAGGATTGTTGAGAAAGTAGATGGGAGGGTTTTCCAGTTGGTCTTTTCGGAGAGACATCGTAAGAGTGTGAGATTTGTCAGGATTGAAAGACATGTTCCACTTGTTTGACCAGTCTGTGATTTTGTCCAGGTCTGCAGAGAGTGAGGAGGCTGCAGACTGCTGATCTGAGGGATGAGGAATGGAGAGGCAGAGAGTGGAGTCATCAGCAAAGAGATAGAGAGGATTTTCCAGAGAGTCGGAGAGATCATTGATGAAGACCAGAAAAAGCTCAGGGCCCAGAACACTGCCTTGGGGAACTCCAGCCAGAACAGGAAGGGGCGATGAGAGAAATCCATTCAGGGCCACACGTTGACTACGACCAGAGAGGAAGTCCACAAGCCATGCATGGAGATTTCCATGGATACCATAGGAGGAGAGTTTGGTGAGCAGAGCTGGGTGCCAGACCGTATCAAAGGCACGTGTCAAGTGGGACAGCTCTGATTTCCTGTTTGGCATTGAGGACCTCCATCCATTGTTGAGACAGCAGAAGCAGCATGTCCAGAGTCGAGTGTCCTGGTCTGAATCCAAATTGATGACCGGAGATCAAGCCATTGGAGAAGAGGAAGGATTTGATATTCGAAGCAATGATGGATTTCATGACTTTGCTGATAATTGGGAGCAGGCTGATTGGTCTGTCGTTGCAAGGATCTGTTTTTGCACCTTTTTGTGTGAAGCGGTAATGTTTGCTGATTTCCAAGCAGATGGTGGATGACCTTGAGCAACAGAGAGGGTGAAAAGAACAGAGAGAGGGTGAGATAGAGCGGCAGAGCAGGATTTTAGGACCCGTGGGCTGATGCCGTCTGGTCCAGTTGCAGAATCAGAGTCGAGGTTTGATAAAAACTTCTCCACCTTGTCAGGAGAGAAGGACACAGAGTCCAGGAGCAGTTGGCTTCGACTGGGTAAGGTGGGAACAGAGAGAGATGGGTTTGGCACACAAGATTTTGAGGCAAACACAGAGTTGAGGCATTCGGCTTTGTCACGTGTGGTGTCAACTGTGTAGCCATTTGAGGTGAGGGAGGGGATGGAGGGGGAACAAACACCAGAAACGGATTTGACCAGACGCCACCAGGATTTGGAGGAAGGAGACAGGTTTGAGAGTTCTTTCATGAGTGTGGAGAGATAGTGCTTCCTGGCACTCCTGAGGGTAGACACACACTTGTTCCGAGCTTGGTGGAAGGAACTGAGATTGCCTTCAGTTGGATTTGCCTTCCAAGAGGCAAAGGCAAGTTGTTTCAGGGCAACTGCCTCACCACAAGATTCAGTGTACCATGGATGGGAGGAAGGGTAAGACAACTGAAGACGAGATGGGATAAATCTGTGCATGAGAGAGAGCAGTTTGCTTTGGAAGAATTCCCAGGATGAGTTGATGTCAGAGGCGGTAGAGATGGGAGACCAGTCCAGATCATTGATGGCTGGTTGCAGACCGTGCCAGTCGGCCTGAGTGAAATGCCAGACTCGGCGACGCTGAGGAGGCTCTCTGAGAATGGCCAGAGAGATGTCCACTTCAACAAGCACATGATCAGAAGAACCGATTGGGGCAGAAGAAGAGCATCAGACATTTGCAGGGAAGTTTGGGAAATTGGGAAAGCAACTATTTTTGAGGCCAAAAGGTGAAACGGCAACTCAAGTCAAACTTCTAAAATCATCTATTTTCATCTGAAAAGTAAACAATTTTAATCCGATTGAAACGAGCTTTGATGAAGATCATAAATTTAAATCTTAATGAAATGAATAGTTTGATGTATCCATGGCAACGTGTTTTGGGAGGGGAGGGAGCAGTGGATTTTGCAAGTATCGTGCTCTGCATGACATCTTTTTCGTTTATTTAATTTCTCTACTATTTTCAGCAGAAAATTATATTGGAGATACAAAATAAAAATACCCTTCTTCGCAAACCTGAGGATGAAATCATCAATTTGTTTGAGGACCTTTTGGATCTGGATCCACATTCTGGAATTTTATAATGATCCTTTGACATTTGAAGCTGAGGATGAATTAACATTGATGAATTGAAGTTCCACTCAGCATACAAATGTATTGTTACGTGGTCCTCCCGGTGACTACCTGGTCTCGGTGACCCCCGGACCGTGAGAGGAACTCCGCCAGAAAGATCTATTATTTATACGCTTTCGTAACGCAATCCATATGAATTCCAGTCAATAAGAAACCCCCACACCAAGGATCCAGAGTAATCAATAATATATTCCCCCAAGGAATCAACCATCAACAATCCACAATCAACAATCAATCACCAATGTGATTACGATGGCCATCTTATATATGTGTGTGTCCCCTTTCCCCACTCCCGACCCCTTGGGTACTCACGACCCCTTTTGTCTGTCCCTCACAATGTCTCTGGGCCCCTCCTGACCAAGATGATGGTCGGCTTCTCTGCACACGGGCGGTTGAACGGACCCTTCCTGACGTGCTTTCACCGGGCACGTCCCGTACCGGGAACAACGGCTGCAGCGCGCACCTCCTGGCCAAGCAAAGCGGGTAATGTAAAGCAGGCAAAGCAACACGCGGCTTGCCCAGCGCGCACGGCCCAAGGTGCGACCCGTACGCGGCCTTGTAGACGGCGAGGCAAACTGTGCCAGCTGCTTGGTTCCGTGCACGAACCCACAGTGACTTGACGTGTCAAAGGTAGTTACACGTCCCGGTAACTCCTCTCGCCAGACGGGCTTTGAAACGCCGATTCTCTTACATTGCTCAATCGATACCGCTCGCGTCCGAGCTCCACCAGGAAGAAGAAGAATCGTCGCGTCTCCAGGACCTCGTGTCTTTTCTTCTTCCGTTTCCGGTCTCCTTTTTCTCAGAAGGGCTCCTGACCCTTTAATCACAACAACCTTTAATCGACTACACATTGATAAGCAAAGCCCGGAATAGTAATTCACATACATTCACATAAATATGTAACACTCCCCCCCTTCAAGAAAGAAAGTTTGAACCCAGCGAAAACTTTCTTTGCCGGCCAACTTGGATAAACAAACCAGATAACTCACCCCCCCCCCCCCCCCCAAACTCATCAGTTCCCCACAGTCATCACTTAAAAATAAAGCAACAAAATTTCACACGATCCCCTATATTAATTCCCTCTGGACCAAGCGTCAACCACTTCTAGTTTCTCTTGAATGACGGTTAAGAGGTGGTGACCAAAGCCCCCAAATTTGAACCTCTCTATAGCACTTTTTCGGGAGGCCCAGCGGAATATTCCCTACATGGACGCCTTAAGGAATGTGGAGTTCACGGTTAGTCCGGGGAGGAAAGTTCATTACATGGACGCCTTTAAGAACGTGGAGTTCACGGTTAGTCCGTGCAGGAAAGTTCACTACCGGGACGCCTTTAAGAATGTGGCGTTCACGGTTAGTCCGTGTAGGAGCCCCGGCTCGGCGGCTCCCCCGTATATAGTGCTTCAACTCTCCAGACTCCTAACCGTTACGGTGGGACCCCTTGTCCCAGCCGTTACCTGACTGGCGGTCTCTTTCTCGGCCAGTGCTCTGACATTCATTCTTTCGGGAGGTGCCGTAACTCTGGGAGCCTCCATAGTAATATCGGCTGCTGCCAACCCCAAAACTACTGCCAAGTTGTCCTCTTCTGTAGACCTCTCGACGCCTACGAAAGGCCTTCCCTACTGTTATGGTCCGACCCTCCAAATCCTTACCATTCCAATTCTTCTCTGCCTCCCTGGCGTCTCTTGTGCTTGCAAACGTGACAAAGCCGAACCCTCTTGACCGTTGCGTTTCCCTGTCTTTTACCACCCGCACTTCCACCAGCGGCCCATATCTGTTGAAGACAGAGGTCAGAACTTCTTCCTCTGTGTTGAAGTTCAGTCCCCCTACAAATAACTTGGAACTTTTGTCGCCATCCCGAGCTGGTGGGGTGTTATTTTCCCTGCTGTGCTCTTTACCAACCCTCGGGTTACCATAATTTTGCCCCCCGGCCAAATCATTCCCGATAATCACAGATACTCCCTCTACAGGAAGCGTGGCTTGTAAACCGACGGTGACCGGTCCTGACACCAAATCGGATTCCAAATGGATGACATGAAGTGGGGCACTAACACAGCCACCGATCCCTTGTAACCGAACACTATCACCAGTTGCGGTACTCTTTGACAATGGCAAAATGCCTTCAAGCATTAAGGATTGATGGGCTCCTGTGTCCCTCAAAACCCTAACCGGTCTTGGGTTAGTCAAGTCTCCCTGGAGTGAGACCAACCCCTCATAAATAAATGGTTGGTAACTCTTCTGTGGGCGATTTCTTACGTTTGCCATCGCATTCGGAGTTGTACTAGTCGGACTCCGCTCTGGGTCTTCCCTTTTCATGAGGTAACAACTGGACATCAAGTGTCCAGGTTTCTTGCAAAAAGCGCAAGTAGGCCCGGAGGAAAAACTCGTGGTCTGCCTCGGGCCCCCCGAAAAATAAGTTTGTCTTGGGCCCGCAGCCCTCTGATTTCGAACAGGTGGGGTATCCGCGTTGTCCCCATAATCCTCTCGAGGCCGCCGCCATGTATTGTCGTTCTCCGCACCTGCTGTTCCCCACCTCCCCTGCGGAGATCTAGGCGAGGAGTTAGGTTCGTGGACCCCTATCCGGTGTGTTAAGGCATAATCATCTGCCAGGGTGGCTGCGTCCCACAACTTCGGTACTTTCTTTTCCTGCAGGTACACTTTGATGTCCTCGTGGACACACTGTTGAAATTCCTCCACCAGGATCAAGTCACGCAATGTTTCGAAGTCTTTCCCGACTCCTTTTGACTCACACCACCGATCAAACATGTTTTCTTTCACTCTGGCAAACTCCACATGGGTCTCACTCTCCCTCTTCCTGGCATTCTTGAATTTTTGCCGGTAAGCTTCCGGAACCAACTCATAGGCTTTGAGGATGTGCTTCTTCAATACCTCATAATCTGCACATTGGTCCATTGGTAGCGCCGAATAAATCTCTTGAGCTTTTCCCACCAGCACACTTTGCACTAGTATGGTCCAGGCCTCCTCCGGCCAGTTTAACTGTCGAGCCACTTTCTCAAAGTGTGGAAAAAATTTAGCGACTTCCTTTTCACTGAAGGGTGGAACCAGCCTCACATGTCTGCCCACATCCCAGGTGTTCTGGCTAGGTGTTGACCCCGTCAGCAAGGGTGGTACCTCTCCCCGTTCTCTCATTAACTCCAGCTCCTTGAATTTAATTTCTTGCTGAAGCTCCATGTCACGTTCCTTTAATTCCCTTTCCGCTTTTCTCTCCTCTGCTTCGAGGTCCCTTGCAGCTCTCCTCTCCTCTGCTTTTCTCCCTTCTAACCTTTCCTGGAGTTCTCGTTCCACTCTCCTTTCCTCTGCTTGTTTCTCTTCTCTCCTCTCTTCTGCTCTTTCCTTTTCTGCTTTCCTTTCTTCTTCTGCTCTTTCCTTTTTTGCTTTCCTTTCTTCTTCTGCTAACCTTTCCTGGAGTTCTCGTTCCACTCTCCTTTCCTCTGCTTGTTTCTCTTCTCTCCTCTCTTCTGCTTTCCTTTCTTCTTCTTTAATCCGTTCCTGGCTCCGTAATTGCAACTCCAGTTTCCGGAGCTCAACGTCTTCTGGTTCTTCGGGTAGCCACTGCCAGGCTAACTCGTCCCATGTTCCTACTCCCACCATAGACTGTATCACCGTGGTCTGCAACTCTGCCTTCCTCAAATTAGTTCGGACCTCCAAGTTAAAATGTTTGGCCAATTTCAAGAGGTCCGCTTTTAGTAACGCTCGGAACTGTGCCTCACTAGGTGTTACCGCAAAGTTCTGTGCAACAAACGCCATGGTGACTATCGTTAACACCTGTTAACCTTCACCCAAGACTTTACCACAATTTCTCAAAAATTTACCAATTAATAATTAATTAATAAATTTTAATTAATAAAACTATTATTTTATTATGTTATACAATTTTAAATCCCGGACGAGCCCCCAATACTGTTACGTGGTCCTCCCGGTGACTACCTGGTCTCGGTGACCCCCGGACCATGAGAGGAACTCCGCCAGAAAGATCTATTATTTATACGCTTTCGTAACGCAATCCATATGAATTCCAGTCAATAAGAAACCCCCACACCAAGGATCCAGAGTAATCAATAATATATTCCCCCAAGGAATCAACCATCAACAACCATCAACAATCCACAATCAACAATCAATCACCAATGTGATTACGATGGCCATCTTATATATGTGTGTGTCCCCTTTCCCCACTCCCGACCCCTTGGGTACTCACGACCCCTTTTGTCTGTCCCTCACAATGTCTCTGGGCCCCTCCTGACCAAGATGATGGTCGGCTTCTCCGCACACGGGCGGTTGAACGGACCCTTCCTGACGTGCTTTCACCGGGCACGTCCCGTACCGGGAACAACGGCTGCAGCGCGCATCTCCTGGCCAAGCAAAGCGGGTAATGTAAAGCAGGCAAAGCAACACGCGGCTTGCCCAGCGCGCGCGGCCCTAGGTGCGACCCGTACGCAGCCTTGTAGACGGCGAGGCGAACTGTGCCAGCTGCTTGGTTCCGTGCACGAACCCACAGTGACTTGACGTGTCAAAGAGTAGTTACACGTCCCGGTAACTCCTCTCACCAGACGGGCTTTGAAACGCCGATTCTCTTACATTGCTCAATCGATACCGCTCGCGTCCGAGCTCCACCAGGAAGAAGAAGAATCGTCGCGTCTCCAGGACCTCGTGTCTTTTCTTCTTCCGTTTCCGGTCTCCTTTTTCTCAGAACGGCTCCTGACCCTTTAATCACAACAACCTTTAATCGACTACACATTGATAAGCAAAGCCCGGAATAGTAATTCACATACATTCACATAAATATGTAACAGTATTATTTGTTTATTTGTTTAATGATCCGTTAATATTGGGAAATAGGGCACAAATTCATACGTTTGACAATTTCTTAGAAACAGATGATCGCCATAATAAAATTAAAAACAGATTTTAAATAAAATAAAACAAATATACCTGCAACACAACAGCAAAATGTATCTCAGTAAGCTTGCCAACAAAACTACGCTGCATCAAATACAACATAGAGTAGAATGGCACTCGGTAGAGCAAATACCTCCACGAGGCTAAACAGTCTATGTTTTGTATCTCACAGGAAACACGTCACAAACACTCGTCACAAACACTAGTCACAGGACAAAGAGGTGAATGATGAAATGGCATACTTGTTTGTGTGCCAGTGAGCTCAGCGAGCATCCGAAAGGAACGTGACTGGTGGGTCCCGGTGTGAGGTCTCCAGTCTTCGGTGTCTGTAACCAACCGACGTCGACCGGGAGGGGTCCGAGCAACGTGGGTGGGAGGTGCTCGTGACCCACTGAGGAGAGGGAGGGCAGTGGAGTACATGTCAGATGTGTGGTTGGGTGGGGGAGGAGGGGTGGAAGGTGGGGGCATGGGTGATGTAAAGATAGTGCAAAACTGTACATCCATATAAGGTGATGTTAGGGTTAGTGTGTTGACAAAAAAAAATACAACATGTTTGAATGCTGTTGCGGTTAGGGTTAGGGTTAGTATGTCAACAATAAATATGACATATTGAAATGCTATTAGGGTTAGGGTTAGTGAACAACAACAACAACAACAGGCATTTTAAGGCCATTTTCCCTACTAGAGCGGGGGTTAGCCTTGCGGTCCCCATGACAATCTTCTCCATCTTGCCCTATTTTCTGCATCTCTCCTTGTTAACCCCCTGGCCCGCATTTCTTCTTCCACCATCTTTAGCCAAGTCTTTCTCGGTCTTCCCCGTCTTCTACTTCCTTCTACATTCATTTCCATCACACTTCTCAACCAGTCACTTTCATCCTTCCTCAACACATGACCAAACCATCTCAACCTGTTCCTCTTCACAGCATCCATCACAGGCTCTATTCCCATCATCTTTCGCAATTCATCATTTGTCTTCCTCTCTCTCTCAACGATACTCCGCACATCCATCGAACCATTCGCATTTCCACCCTTTCCAGCCTTCGTTGCTGCTCTACATTCATTACCCATGTCTCGCTCCCATAAATCATAACACTTCTCACACATGCAGCATACACCTTTCCCTTCAGCTTCAACGACACTTACAACTGGCACAACGGTTAGTGTGTCAACAATAAATATGACATGTTTAAATGTAAATGTGAGGATGAACATTATGAAACGAAGTGAAGAGGAAGATGAAGAGGAGGAAATTATAATGAAATGTGTGCACAAACATCCTTTGTTTATTATCATTTCCTCCCTTCGTCTAACTCCTTCATTAGATATTTGACTTTATAATCTATCTTCTATCTCCTATCTTCAATGTATATAAAAGAAAGTTTTTGTTTGTTTGTCTGCACGTGCTCATCTCCTGAACAGTGAAAGATAGGAGGAAACCTCTGAAACAAAAAATGTCGGGACGGGCCCCGGGAAGGTTATAGTCTAGGTGGCGAGGCCGGTGGAGGCCGCTTCGGCCGGGCTGGGCCCATTTCGCAATTAAAAGCTAAGCTGACTTATAGTAGTCAATCTTCTACGGCCGCGAGTAAAAGCTGAATTATAGTAGTAAATTCATTCAAAAAGAACCCGGGCAATGCCGGGTGCTTTCGGCTAGTCCCCTTATAAAAGTGAAAAACATTTATAATTGGTACTTACTAGATCACATATCGTGAAACATCCTGCAAAAGAGATAAAAATCGTTCAATATGTACAACTGTATGATCCCTTCCCCAACCCCAAAACCCTCCCCTCACTGCAAACCCCTCCCCCAACCCAACCCCAAAACCCTCCCCTCACCGCAAACCCCTCCACCAACCCAGCGCAACCCCAAAACACTCCCCTCACCGAAACAACTAAATACCCCTCTCCCATTCTTACTCACCGACCCCTCTCCCATTCTTACTCACCGACCCCTCTCCCATTCTTACTCACCGACCCCTCTCCCATTCTTACTCACCGACTCCTCTCCCATTCTTACTCACCGACCCCTCTCCCATTCTTACTCACCGACCCCTCTCCCATTCTTACTCACCGACCCCTCTCCCATTCTTACTCACCGACCCCTCTCCCATTCTTACTCACCGACCCCTCTCCCATTCTTACTCACCGACCCCTCTCCCATTCTTACTCACCGACCCCTCTCCCATTCTTACTCACCGACCCCTATCCCATTCTTACTCACCGACCCCTCTCCCATTCTTACTCACCGACCCCTCTCCCATTCTTACTCACCGACGCCTCTCCCATTCTTACTCACCGACCCCTCTCCCATTCTTACTCACCGACGCCTCTCCCATTCTTACTCACCGACCCCTATCCCATTCTTACTCACCGACCCCTCTCCCATTCTTACTCACCGACCCCTCTCCCATTCTTACTCACTGACCCCTCTCCCATTCTCACTCACTGAGCCCTCTCCCATTCTTACTCACCGACTCCTCTCCCATTCTCACTCACCGACCCCTCTCCCATTCTTACTCACCGACCCCTCTCCCATTCTTACTCACCGACCCCTCTCCCATTCTTACTCACCGAACCCTGTCCCATTCTTACTCACCGACCCCTCTCCCATTCTTACTCACCGACCCCTCTCCCATTCTTACTCACCGACCCCTCTCCCATTCTCACTCACCGACCCCTCTCCCATTCTCACTCACCGACCCCTCTCCCATTCTTACTCACCGACCCCTCTCCCATTCTCACTCGCCGACCCCTCTCCCATTCTCACTCGCCGACCCCTCTCCCATTCTCACTCACCGACCCCTCTCCCATTCTTACTCACCGACCCCTCTCCCATTCTCACTCACCGACCCCTCTCCCATTCTCTCTCACTCACCGACCCCTCTCCCATTCTCACTCACCAGCTAAGTACTCTTCCTCACCATCCACCCTCCTCCTCCCTCTTACTTTCATCCATGGTGTCTTGATCCCCCTTTGCCCCAATCACACCACATCAATTTACCCAAACTATTACAAACCCCCATCCATGTATAATTAACCTCATTAATTATATGCCTGCCTCCTCCTATAACCTCCACTGCCTCCTCCTCCAAACTGCCTCCTCCTCCTCACCACCACCACCTCCTCCTCACCACCACCTGCTCCCCCTCCCCACCGCATCCCCCTCCCCACCGCCTCCCCCTTTCCACCACCTCCTCCTCCCCCTCCCCACCGCCTCCCCCTCCTCACCACCTCCTCCTCCCCTCCCCAACACCTCCTCCCCCTCCCCACTGCCTCCTCCTCCCCACCGCCTCCTCCTCCCCAAGGCCTCCTCCTCCCCCTCCCAACCACCTCTCCTCCCCACCACCTCCTCCTCCTCCTCCTCCCCACCGCCTCCCCCTCACCACCACCTCCTCCTCCTCCCCACTGCCCACTACCTCCCCCTCCACACCACCTCCTCCTCCCCCTCCCCACCGCCTCCCCCTCCCCCTACCCCACCCCACCACCCACCCAGAATGCCCATTCCTCATTCCCACCTTTGGCTTGGGGAGTGTGGCTGGTGTTATGCAATGATGATCAGGACTGAGGAAAGAGAAACAAACGAATTACAATAACATTCATAATACTCTGGAGGGCAGCTCTAGTATTGTTGCAGAGATGTTGAAGGCATTTGGCGATATTGGAGTAAATTTTATCCCAAAATTGGTAAATTTGATTAAAAGAGACATGTGTCACAGGTGAATGGTTGAAGAATGTAATAGTGAATATTTATAACGGAAAGGGCGATGCCTTAGTTAGGGGTAATTTTAGGGGTTTCAAGCTGCTGGACCATGGAATGAAAGTGGCAGATTCACGGATAAATTGATAAGACGGAGTGTTAATATACATGAAATGCAATTTGACTTTATACCAGGAAGGGGCACATTCGATCCAATCTATATATACAGTCGTGGCCAAAAATATTGGCACCCTTGCACTGTTTTTCAAATAATGCACCATTTCTTCCAGAAAATTGTTGAAATTAAACAATCTTTTGGTATCCACATTTGTATTTCTTTGGTTTTCAGTGGAACAAAACAAAAAGAGCTGAAAAAAATCACTAAATCCTCGCTTATTTCACACAGAAATCCTAAAATGTCCCGGACAATATTATTGGCACCTTTTAGAAGTTGTTAGAAATAATTAGATTTGAAGCAGGTGATTCTCCTTTACTTTTGAATTGAACTCACCTGTGGTGAGTTGCAGGTTCCTGCAATATATAAACCACTCATTAAACCAGTTTGAATAGAGAAAAGGAGTCATTCTGCTGTTTTGTGTCACTGTGTGTACCACAATGAGCATGGAGAAAAGAAAGAAAACCAGAGAATTGTCTGAGGAGGTCAGACACAAGATTGTAGCCAAGCATGGACAATCTCAAGGCTGCATGTCCATCTCTAGAGACCTTGATGTTCCTGTGTCCACCGTACACAATGTTATCAGGAAGTTTAAGGCCCATGGCACTGTAGCCAACCTCCCTGGACGTGGCAGCAAGAGAAAACTTGATCGAAGATTGCAGCGAAGGATTGTTCAAATGGTGGAGAAAGCACCTCAATCACCTGCCAAACAGATTCAAGCTGACCTTCAGACACAAGGTACGACAGTTTCAACTCGCACCATCTGTTGCCAACTCAATGAAAGGGGGTTCCATGGTAGGTATTTAGCTCTTTCACGAGCCTCGATTCTGTATACACAAAAAAAAAAGGAATAAAAATAGACCCAGGAGGACCCCACTTCTGAGAGAGAGACATCAGAAAACCCAAATGGAGTTTTCAAAACACATCTGAACAAGCCAAAATCCTTCTGGGAGAATATCCTGTGGACTGATGAGACAAAATCAGAGGTTTTTGGTAAAGCACATCATCTCTATGTTTACAGAAAACAAAATGAAGCCTTCAAAGAAAAGAACACCTTCCTTGCAGTTAAACATGGAGGGGGTTCAGTGATGTTTTGGGGCTGCTGTGCTGCCTCTGGCACTGGGTACCTTGAATGTGTGCATGGCATCATGAAATCAGGAGATTACCAAGGCATTTTGGAGCACAATGTTCAACCCAGTGTCAGAAAGCTGGGTCTCCGTCAAAGGTAATGGGTCTTGCAGCAGGACAATGCCCCAAACACACTTTAAAAAGCACCCAGGAATGGTTCAAGACAAAACGCTGGACTGTTCTGAAGTGGCCAGCAACGAGTCCAGATATAAATCCCATTGAACACCTGTGGGGAGATCTGGAAACAGCAGTTGGGAGAAGGTGCCCTTCAAATCTGGGAGAACTGGAGCAGTTTGCACAAGAAGAGTGGGAAAACTGCCGGTAGAGAGGTGTAGGAAGCTCATTCATGGCTATAGGAAGTGATTGACTGCAGTTATTTTGTCCAAAGTCTGTGCTACCAAATATTAAGTCGAGGGTGTCAATAATTTTGTCAATGCCATTTCTTTTTATTTTCTGAATTAAAAAGATATATTAAGTTCTGAATCAAAAACAAAGGTTCTGTAATATTAACAGTGAAATAAAGAATTGCGGAGACAAAATACTTTTGTCAATTTCAACTTATTTTGGATAAAATTGTGAGTTATTTGAAGAAATTGCAAGGGTGCCAATATTTTCGGCCACGACTGCATAATGGAGCAAGTGTTTGTGATTATGTTTATGTGTATGTATGTATGTATGTATATATGTATGTATGTCTGCTCTTCACCCATTGGTTAGACAGCTGACCTGACACCATCCACAACTGTTACCTGAAATACTTACAGTAACTGAAAGTACCCAGACGACCCAAAAGACCCCCCCCCCCACCCCCAACACCCCGAGGACCCAAAAGACCGAGAAGACCCGATGACCCAAAAGACCGAGAAGACCCCAAGGCCAAAAACACCCTGAAGACCAAAAAGACCCTGAAGACCCAAAAGACCCATAAAGTGGAACCCAAACGCATTTTTTTCCCTGAAAACTATTGACAATCATTAATCACAAAGTGCCGAAAAAAGCCGGAGACTGTCGATTTTTCGAGTTTGCCAGTGACGTCATATTGTGCTACAAAGAGAAATGGTGTATTCGGAGCTCGAATTCGATAGTGATTGGGGACGGTGGAGGGGGTTGGGGGTATGGGGTGGTCATGGGTATTGTTAGCTTGGGTGACAGTTGATGGGGGATTGTGAGGGGATGGTGGAGGGGGGAGGTGGGGCGGTTGTCGATATTGTTAGCTAGGGTGACGGTTGATAGGGGATTGTGAGAGGATGGTGGAGGCTGTGGGGTGAGTAGTATGGAAATGGGGTTCCTGGCCATCACCCTGGCCAACAATACCCATGACCACCCACCCCACCCCCTCCACCATCCCCATCACAATCACAATCCCCCATCAACCGGCACCCTATCTAAAAATACCCATGACCACCCCACACCCTCCATCATCCCCGCACAATCCACCATCAACCATCACCCGAGCTAACAATACCCATGACCACCCAACCCACCTCCTCCACCATCCCCTCACAATCCCCCATCAACCGGTAAAAATACCCATGACCACCCCAGTAGTATGGAAATGGGGTTCCTGGCTCACGGCGCCCCTACTATGGTTCAACTTTGTTCAACATGGTTCAACATGGTCCACTATGGTTCAACATGGTCCACTATGGTTCAACATGGTCCACTATGGTTCAACATGGTTCATTTGTCCAATTTTCCCAATTTTCCAAAAAATTTATATATATTTTATTTAATTTCCAATTTTCAATTTTTCAATTTTCAATTTTTTTTTAATCTAAATTTATTTTTCCCAATTTTTAATATATTTTTAATTTTCAATTTTTTTATTTTTTAAACCTTCAATTTTTTATTTTTTCAATTATTTATATAATTTCCCCAATTTTTTAATTTAAAGAAAATTTGATAATAACAAAGTAATGCTTTTTCATGCGTGATCAAAACTTTCAAATAAATTCAAGGCTTTATTTGAGGTAATATATCATAACATGACAACGGTTTGTTTTACCATTAATGATAAGGGTTTATACCTTGAAAAATACACTATGCAAAATACGTTAATTAAAATCGAATTAGATGCTGAATATTTTGAAACATACAAGTATAATCATTCAGAAGCATTTCATATAGGATTGGGCTCACATATTAACCACTTTTTTAATTCATAAAGATTAAGACCGAGATTGTTTTTAAAATGGAAACCCCCTTTGAATTCATTAAAGATATAACTTCATTGGTGGATAATTCCAATACATGGTTAAAAATTAAAACCGAATCTATTCAAAATATCATACCGACCCATATTCAAGATTATACGTCTAATCCGGTTCTCATTTCAATGATAAATTTTAATATGCTTTGTCGTTCGTTTGAGGCCCCTATCATTGAAATAAAACGCACCAAGAATATTCTTTATTTTATATTTGAAGTAATACACATTTCCAAGAAGGTTGTTTCTTTTCCAACAAACGATGATGAGGATTATATACAGGGCGATAAAACAATACAGGGTGACACAAAGAGTGATAAAGTAAAGGGTGATACAAAAAGTGACAAAACAAAGTGTGATAAAACAAAGGGTGATAAAACAAAGGGTGATAAAACAAAGAGTGATAAAACAAAGTGTGATGAAACATGTGATAAAATGTGTGATTCACATATGGAACACGCTAGATTAACTTATCATCATTATTTCAAATCCGAACAATTTACTCGTATTGGAAAAATTGGCTCGATATCTCATAAGCCTATCGCTATATATACTGAATTGGATGAAAATAATCAACCCAAACCTACATTATTATTATATTGTAGGAGCAATATCGGTATTGTAAAAATTTATATTACGCCAACTATAGATGAATAATATAGATAAAATAATATAAAATTAATATAAAAAGTACAGATACATTCAAAGTACACCGCCCCCATGCCAAATAATTAAATATCCTCCAGCGCGGCATTGCCGGGACTCATCGAGACTGTATTTGGAGGGAGAGGTGCACAATAATTGATTGATTAATTGCATAATTAAAATCAAGAAAAGATTATCAAAAAATATTTTCTTAATCAATTGGGTAAAAGCATAACTAAACCACTCGTGCTTCATCCGAAGATGTATCTTTTATAAATTTAATTAAATAAGGCATTAATAAAAAAATTAAATAATTAATTGATTAATCAATAAATAATGAATCGATGAAGTCATTAATCAATAAATCAAAAATATCCTTTGCAGCCACATCACTTGGTCACTGTCATGTCCAAATATGAGCTTCATAGCTCAAAAGGTGCCTGTGATATTGCCCAGATGAGAAAGAAAATAAAATAAATAATTAATAATGAAAATAAAGAAATAATAATCATTAAAAAATGAAATAATTAATCAATTCACTAATATAACACAAAAACCACCACCATTTCATCAGAATCTGTAAAAAAAAAGTAAAAAAAAGTCATTAATCAAACAATTAAATAATTCATTGATTGATTGATTAATCAATAAATAAAAAATAACCTTTGCAGCCATATCACTTGGACATTGGCATGTCCAAATATCAGCTTCCCAACTCAAAAGGTGCCTGAGATAATGGCCAGAAGAGAAAGGAAATGTATAAGTACTTAATTAATCGCTAATAATTAAACAAGTACAGATACATTCAAAGTACACCGCCCCCATGCCAAATAATTAAATATCCGACAGCGTGGCATTGCCGGGGCCGGCAAAACCGCAGTGCAGCTCAAAGAGGCTGCATTGGGAGGGAGAGGTGTACACTAATTGATTGATTAATCACATAATTAAAATCAATAAAAGATTATCACAAAATATTTCCTTCATCAATTGGCTAATAGCATAACTAAACCACTAGTGCTTAATCCGAAGATGTATCTTTTAGAAATGTAATTAAATAAGTCATTAATAAAAAATTAAATAATTGATTAATTGATTAATCAATAAATAATTAATCGATTAATCAATAATTAATTAATCGATTAATTGATTAATCAATAAATCAAAAATATCCTTGATAGCCACATCACTTGGTCACTCATGTCCAAATATTAGCTTCCCAGCTCAAAAGGTGCCTGAGATATTGGCCAAATGAGAAAGAAAATAAATAAATGATTAATAATGGAAATAAATAAATATTAATCATAAAAAAATTAAATTATGAATCAATTCGGTCATAGAACACATAAACCACCACCATTTCATCAGAATCTGTAACTTAAAAAAACAAAATTTAGTCATTAATCGAATAATTAGATAATTAATCGATTAATTGATTAATTGATTAAGAAATCAAAAATAGCCTTTGCAGCCAAATCACCTGGTCATTGGCATGTCCAAATATCAGCTTCCTGACTCAAAAGGTGCCTGAGTTAATGGTCAGAAGAGAAAGGAAATTTGATTAAATAAATAAGTACTTAATTAATCGCTAATAATTAAATAACTCCTCAATTAATTGATTAATCAAAAAACAAAAAATACCATTTTTGACAAAGGACTTGCTCAATATTGTGCCGAAATTTCAGCTTCCTAGCTCAAAGGATGGCTGAGATATCGCCCGGACAAACAAACAAACAAGAAAGAAAACAAACAAACAAACAAGAAATAAAACAAACAAACAAACAAGAAAGAAAACAAACAAACAAACAAGAAAACAACCAGAGTGAAAACTGAGTACTCCCTTTCAGCGTGCGTCATTGCCGAGCCCCTTTCGGTGCCCGGCGGTAATGACGATATGCAGCGCCTGGAGATGGCATAGGAAAGGTGCGTTGTACAACAAACAACTACAGATACATTCAAAGTACACCGCCCCCATGCCAAATAATTAAACATCCTACAGCGCGGCATTGCCGGGGCACCTCTGGCGCCCGGCAATACCGCAGTGCAGCTCATAGAGGCTGCATTGGGAGGGAGAGGTGTACACTAATTGATTGATTAATTGTATAATTAAAATCAATAAAAGATTATCATAAAATATTTCCTTAATCAATTGGCTAATAGCATAACTAAACCACTCGTGCTTCATCCGAAGATGTATCTTTTAGAAATTTAATTAAATAAGTCATTAATAAAAAATTTAATAATTAATTGATGAATCAAAAAATAATTAATTGATGAAATGATTAATCAATAAATCGAAAATATCCTTTATAGCCACATCACCTGGTCACTGTCTGGAACCATCACCGACTGGAAAACCCTCCCATCTACTTTCTCAACAATCCTCTCCAAGAAGTTCTGTCGCCCAAGCTTTTGGGTCTCACTATCTGCCATGATCTTTCTTGGGAAAACCACATTTCCAAGCTGGCCTCCAAAGCCAGTCGCCGACTGGGCATCCTCCGTCGTGCGAAGTCCTTCCTTGGCACACCTGAGCTCCTCACCACATACAAGGCTTTCATCCGCAGCTCAATGGAATACTGCTCTCCCCTCTGGGCTGGTGCTCCTGCCTCACACCTGGCTCGGATTCACGCTATTGAAACCAAAGCTTTCAGAATCATTGGAATCTCCCGCGATGAAGCTAACTCCGAGGGCCTTTCACTCACTCACCGCAGGCAGGTTGGTGGTCTTTCTGTCTTCTACCGACTCCTCTCCGGCCTTGCTCCCCCAGCTCTCTCTGTGCTCTGTCCCCTCAATATTCCTTCAGGTCGCCAAAAGCTGCCTGCAACCCTCTTATGGTTAAACTGCCAAAATCTAGGCTCTCTGCTCACCTTCACTCTTTCATTCCCCTTTTCTCTCGCCTCTGGAACAAACTCCCCCACTCCCTTCAATCCCACTCCTCCCTCCAGGTCTTTAAAACAGCTGTTCACCACCATCTCTTATCTTCCCCCATCCAAAACCTTGATCTTTTCTACCCCCGCTTAGTCACCCCATATCAACTTTTTTTTTTCTTTTTTTTTTAAATCCCAACTTCTTTCCTGGAAGTCCTTGCAGTGTTCATATGTTTTATACCTCTTCCACCTCCCCCAAGCCTACCCCCTCCCACATTTCTCCCGATGTCCCTGCTCTCAAATGTTGTGTTTGTGTCCTTCGCCCTCTCTCCCCATCTTGTCTACCGCTCCCCTTATTTTTTTGTGTTTTGTGTGTCGGTTTGACTTTTTGTGTGATTAATGTTAGCTCTTCCACGAGCCTCGATCTTGTATACCAAAAAAAAAAATAAAAAAGAGTAAAACGAGTGTTCATTTACGTCTGTCGGAGGTCTAATAAATAAAGATGATACAAGCACCCCTGACACTCGGCCCAGACTTCGGCATGCTCACGCCGCTGTACCGTCAAAAACTGTTCCAACCCGTCATTTTGGACGGGCTTTATACTCGTTGATAATAAGATAGAAATTAGGAACATTTTACTTATTATATCAATTTGTGTGAACATTCCAGATTTTTGTATCTTTTTATACTCTGCACATTCATTTTACGTGAACCATGTGGCATTTAGCTTATTGTTGTGATACATTGAAAGGAATAAAACCATTTTACGATTTGATTTTGATAATAACATCCAAACACATTCTGTCATTATAACATCCAAACACATGCTCGAATGATAACATACTGTAATAATAACATCCTAACAATATATAACATCCCCACACATGTAAACATTCTGTCATTATAAGCATCCCATAGTAACATTGTATAACATCTTGCAATAATATTATATAACATCCCCACACATGTAAATATTATGTCATTGTAACATCCAAACACATGCTCTAATGATAACATCCAAACGCATTCTGTCATTATAACATCCAAACACATTCTGTCATTATAACATCCAAACACATTCCATCATTATAACATCCAAACACATTCTGCCATTATAACATCCAATCACATTCCGTCATTATAACATCCAAACACATGCTGTCATTATAACATCCAAACACATTCCATCATTATAACATCCAATCACATTCCGTCATTATAACATCCAAACACATTCCGTCATTATAACATCCAAACACATTCCATCATTATAACATCCAAACACATTCCATCATTATAACATCCAAACACATTCTGCCATTATAACATCCAAACACATTCTGCCATTATAACACCCAAACACATTCCGCCATTATAACATCCAAACACATTCCATCATTATAACATCCAAACACATTCCGCCATTATAACATCCAAACACATTCTGTCATTATAACATCCAAACACATTCTGTCATTATAACAACCAAACACATTCTGCCATTATAACATCCAACCACATTCTGTCATTATAACATCCAAACACATTCTGTCATTATAACATCCAAACACATTCCATCATTATAACATCCAAACACATTCCGCCATTATAACATCCAAACACATTCTGTCATTATAACATCCAAACACATTCCGCCATTATAACATCCAACCACATTCTGTCATTATAACATCCAAACACATTCTGTCATTATAACATCCAAACACATTCCATCATTATAACATCCAAACACATTCCGCCATTATAACATCCAAACACATTCTGTCATTATAACATCCAAACACATTCCGCCATTATAACATCCAAACACATTCTGTCATTATAACATCCAAACACATTCCGTCATTATAACATCCAAACACATTCCATCATTATAACATCCAAACACATTCCGCCATTATAACATCCAAACACATTCTGTCATTATAACATCCAAACACATTCCATCATTATAACATCCAAACACATTCCGCCATTATAACATCCAAACACATTCCATCATTATAACATCCAAACATTCCGCCATTATAACATCCAAACACATTCTGTCATTATAACATCCAACCACATTCTGTCATTATAACATCCAAACACATTCTGTCATTATAACATCCAAACACATTCCGCCATTATAACATCCAAACACATTCCGTCATTATAACATCCAAACACACTCCATCATTATAACATCCAAACACATTCTGTCATTATAACATCCAAACACATTCCGCCATTATAACATCCAAACACATTCTGTCATTATAACATCCAAACACATTCTGTCATTATAACATCCAAACACATTCTGTCATTATAACATCCAACCACATTCCATCATTATAACATCCAAACACATTCCATCATTATAACATCCAAACACATTCCGCCATTATAACATCCAAACACATTCTGTCATTATAACATCCAAACACATTCTGCCATTATAACACCCAAACACATTCCGCCATTATAACATCCAAACACATTCCATCATTATAACATCCAAACACATTCCGCCATTATAACATCCAAACACATTCTGTCATTATAACATCCAAACACATTCTGTCATTATAACATCCAAACACATTCTGCCATTATAACATCCAACCACATTCTGTCATTATAACATCCAAACACATTCTGTCATTATAACATCCAAACACATTCCATCATTATAACATCCAAACACATTCCGCCATTATAACATCCAAACACATTCTGTCATTATAACATCCAAACACATTCCGCCATTATAACATCCAAACACATTCCGTCATTATAACATCCAAACACATTCCGCCATTATAACATCCAAACACATTCTGTCGTTATAACATCCAAACACATTCCGCCATTATAACATCCAAACACATTCCGCCATTATAACATCCAAACACATTCCGTCATTATAACATCCAAACACATTCCGCCATTATAACATCCAAACACATTCTGTCATTATAACATCCAAACACATTCCGCCATTATAACATCCAAACACATTCCGCCATTATAACATCCAAACACATTCCATCATTATAACATCCAAACACATTCCGCCATTATAACATCCAAACACATTCCGTCATTATAACATCCAAACACATTCCGCCATTTTAACATCCAAACACATTCCGTCATTATAACATCCAAACACATTCCGCCATTATAACATCCAAACACATTCCGTCATTATAACATCCAAACACATTCCGCCATTATAACATCCAAACACATTCCATCATTATAACATCCAAACACATCGTCATTATAACATCCAAACACAGGGTGGAGTTATAGTTCAGAATGCAATAACGTTCCACACCATTCGTTCCGCTCCCTTCCATTGGCTCGCACTCACCGTGACAGCGACATTGTTAGAGTGTTCCCACTCGCTTTGACCACGTCCCGGGCTTGTTCGAGAGACAAAGAGGACCCCGGGCTACCTGCGAGCGAAAGGACCACCGCCCCAGAGGGTACACCTGCTCTCAGTGCTCGCCCACCAGGAGCAACCTGGAACAAGAGAAAACAGGTAATATCTCCAGAGGACAATCCAACCAACAATCACCAAAAATGCAATTACAAACACAGCGAGCCAATAGAGTGAAGAATGATTGAATGAGTGAAGGGCAGGATGAGGCTGAAGGTGTGTATGGGGTGCGGGAAGGAGAACGTGTACATTTCAAGAGCAGCGCTTCAATTGGATAATCCTGTATCCAACTTTGCAGGTGATTCCACGATTTTCCAAGGACACAAATGACAGACAAGATGCAGCTCTATACCTGACCGTTAGACAACATGCAGCTCTATACCTGACCGTTAGACAAGATGCAGCTCTATACCTGACCGTTAGACAAGATGCAGCTCTATACCTGACCGTTAGACAAGATGCAGCTCTACACCTGACCGTTAGACAAGATGCAGCTCTATACCTGACCGTTAGACAAGGTGCAGCTCTACACCTGACCGTTAGACAAGGTGCAGCTATATACGTGACCATCAAATTTGGAGAAAGACTAAAGGTGGTCAATCACCTGGAGTGTGTTCGTGCGTTCAGTGTCCTACCCACACACTGATTCTACACAAAGACAAATGGATAACCGTCCATTTTACTTTTGTGAACCATTCCGTTTGGACTTCCGGTTTCCAGAGGTGGGAGTTTTTCCTCCGTTCTGTTCTCCAGTCACCTGCTTCCGATGATAAGGAAACCGTTCTGGATGTGTTCGTGTTGCCGTTCCGTCCATTGTTGTTCACTTTTGTGATGACTTGTTGTGTGTCATCGTCCATTGTTGTTCACTTTTGTGATGACTTGTTGTGTGTCGCCATCCATTGTTGTTCACTTTTGTGATGACTTGTTGTGTGTCGCCATCCATTGTTGTTCACTTTTGTGATGACTTGTTGTGTGTCATCGTCCATTGTTGTTCACTTTTGTGATGACTTGTTGTGTGTCATCGTCCATTGTTGTTCACTTTTGTGATGACTTGTTGTGTGTCGCCATCCATTGTTGTTCACTTTTATGATAACTTGTTGTGTGTCGCCATCCATTGTTGTTCACTTTTGTGATGACTTGTTGTGTGTCGCCGTCTATTGTTGTTCACTTTTGTGATGACTTGTTGTGTGTCGCCGTCCATTGTTGTTCACTTTTGTGATGACTTGTTGTGTGTCGCCGTCCATTGTTGTTCACTTTTGTGATGACTTGTTGTGTGTCGCCATCCATTGTTGTTCACTTTTGTGATGACTTGTTGTGTGTCGCCGTCCATTGTTGTTCACTTTTGTGATGACTTGTTGTGTGTCGCCGTCCATTGTTGTTCACTTTTGTGATGACTTGTTGTGTGTCGCCATCCATTGTTGTTCACTTTTGTGATGACTTGTTGTGTGTCGCCGTCCATTGTTGTTCACTTTTGTGATGACTTGTTGTGTGTCGCCGTCCATTGTTGTTCACTTTTATGATGACTTGTTGTGTGTCGCCATCCATTGTTGTTCACTTTTGTGATGACTTGTTGTGTGTCGCCGTCCATTGTTGTTCACTTTTGTGATGACTTGTTGTGTGTCGCCGTCCATTGTTGTTCACTTTTGTGATGACTTGTTGTGTGTCGCCATCCATTGTTGTTCACTTTTGTAATGACTTGTTGTGTGTCATCGTCCATTGTTGTTCACTTTTGTGATGACTTGTTGTGTGTCGCCATCCATTGTTGTTCACTTTTATGATGACTTGTTGTGTGTCGCCATCCATTGTTGTTCACTTTTATGATGACTTGTTCACATCGGGTACTCTTTGCGTCACATTTGATCTTGTGTGTGTGCTTCTGCTGGCAAGGCCTACAAATTTAACTTGAGACATGCACACACGTTTCTTGTGCTTTCTCTCATTTCTTCTCAAAATGACCAAAACAATTTCTTCTTTCCTCTCTTTTCTCTCTCCCCTCAAACTCTTGTCAATTAAATTTTTTTTTTAATACGGAACAACATTTTATAATGTTTAATCTTCTGACAGTTTAATTTTCAAGTGTCTTTCTCCAATACTATGGTCTCTAAAGGTGGTTCCTTTCTCCAATACTATGGTCTCTAAAGGTGGTTCCTTTCTCCAATACTATGGCCTCTAAAGGTGGTTCCTTTCTCCAATACTATGGTCTCTAAAGGTGGTTCCTTTCTCCAATACTATGGTCTCTAAAGGTGGTTCCTTTCTCCAATACTATGGTCTCTAAAGGTGGTTCCTTTCTCCAATACTATGGTCTCTAAAGGTGGTTCCTTTCTCCAATACTATGGTCTCTAAAGGTGGTTCCTTTCTCCAATACTATGGTCTCTAAAGGTGGTTCCTTTCTCCAATACTATGGTCTCTAAAGGTGGTTCCTTTCTCCAATACTATGGCCTCTAAAGGTGGTTCCTTTCTCCAATACTATGGCCTCTAAAGGTGGTTCCTTTCTCCAATACTATGGTCTCTAAAGGTGGTTCCTTTCTCCAATACTATGGCCTCTAAAGGTGGTTCCTTTCTCCAATACTATGGTCTCTAAAGGTGGTTCCTTTCTCCAATACTATGGCCTCTAAAGGTGGTTCCTTTCTCCAATACTATGGTCTCTAAAGGTGGTTCCTTTCTCCAATACTATGGCCTCAAAGGTGGTTCCTCTCTCCAATACTATGGCCTCTAAAGGTGGTTCCTTTCTCCAATACTATGGTCTCTAAAGGTGGTTCCTTTCTCCAATACTATGGTCTCTAAAGGTGGTTCCTTTCTCCAATACTATGGTCTCTAAAGGTGGTTCCTTTCTCCAATACTATGGTCTCTAAAGGTGGTTCCTTTCTCCAATACTATGGTCTCTAAAGGTGGTTCCTTTCTCCAATACTATGGTCTCTAAAGGTGGTTCCTTTCTCCAATACTATGGTCTCTAAAGGTGGTTCCTTTCTCCACTACTATGGTCTCTAAAGGTGGTTCCTTTCTCCAATACTATGGTCTCTAAAGGCGGTTCCTTTCTCCACTACTATGGTCTCTAAAGGTGGTTCCTTTCTCCAATACTATGGTCTCTAAAGGTGGTTCCTTTCTCCAATACTATGGACTCTAAAGGTGGTTCCTTTCTCCACTACTATGGTCTCTAAAGGTGGTTCCTTTCTCCAATACTATGGTCTCTAAAGGTGGTTCCTTTCTCCAATACTATGGTCTCTAAAGGTGGTTCCTTTCTCCAATACTATGGTCTCTAAAGGTGGTTCCTTTCTCCAATACTATGGTCTCTAAAGGTGGTTCCTTTCTCCAATACTATGGCCTCTAAAGGTGGTTCCTTTCTCCACTACTATGGTCTCTAAAGGTGGTTCCTTTCTCCAATACTATGGTCTCTAAAGGTGGTTCCTTTCTCCAATACTATGGTCTCTAAAGGTGGTTCCTTTCTCCAATACTATGGTCTCTAAAGGTGGTTCCTTTCTCCACTACTATGGTCTCTAAAGGTGGTTCCTTTCTCCAATACTATGGTCTCTAAAGGTGGTTCCTTTCTCCACTACTATGGTCTCTAAAGGTGGTTCCTTTCTCCAATACTATGGTCTCTAAAGGCGGTTCCTTTCTCCACTACTATGGTCTCTAAAGGTGGTTCCTTTCTCCAATACTATGGTCTCTAAAGGTGGTTCCTTTCTCCAATACTATGGCCTCTAAAGGTGGTTCCTTTCTCCAATACTATGGTCTCTAAAGGTGGTTCCTTTCTCCAATACTATGGCCTCTAAAGGCGGTTCCTTTCTCCAATACTATGGTCTCTAAAGGTGGTTCCTTTCTCCAATACTATGGCCTCTAAAGGCGGTTCCTTTCTCCACTACTATGGTCTCTAAAGGTGGTTCCTTTCTCCAATACTATGGCCTCTAAAGGTGGTTCCTTTCTCCAATACTATGGTCTCTAAAGGTGGTTCCTTTCTCCAATACTATGGCCTCTAAAGGTGGTTCCTTTCTCCAATACTATGGCCTCTAAAGGTGGTTCCTTTCTCCAATACTATGGTCTCTAAAGGTGGTTCCTTTCTCCAATACTATGGTCTCTAAAGGTGGTTCCTTTCTCCAATACTATGGTCTCTAAAGGTGGTTCCTTTCTCCAATACTATGGTCTCTAAAGGTGGTTCCTTTCTCCAATACTATGGTCTCTAAAGGTGGTTCCTTTCTCCAATACTATGGTCTCTAAAGGTGGTTCCTTTCTCCAATACTATGGTCTCTAAAGGTGGTTCCTTTCTCCAATACTATGGTCTCTAAAGGTGGTTCCTTTCTCCAATACTATGGCCTCTAAAGGTGGTTCCTTTCTCCAATACTATGGCCTCTAAAGTTGGTTCCTTTCTCCAATACTATGGTCTCTAAAGGTGGTTCCTTTCTCCAATACTATGGTCTCTAAAGGTGGTTCCTTTATCCAATACTATGGTCTCTAAAGGTGGTTCCTTTCTCCAATACTATGGCCTCAAGGCGGTTCCTTTCTCCAATACTATGGCCTCTAAAGGTGGTTCCTTTCTCCAATACTATGGTCTCTAAAGGTGGTTAGTTCTCCAATACTATGGTCTCTAAAGGTGGTTCCTTTCTCCAATACTATGGTCTCTAAAGGTGGTTCCTTTCTCCAATACTATGGTCTCTAAAGGTGGTTCCTTTATCCAATACTATGGCCTCAAGGCGGTTCCTTTCTCCAATACTATGGCCTCTAAAGGTGGTTCCTTTCTCCAATACTATGGTCTCTAAAGGTGGTTCCTTTCTCCAATACTATGGCCTCTAAAGGTGGTTCCTTTCTCCAATACTATGGTCTTTAAAGGTGGTTCCTTTATCCAATACTATGGCCTCAAGGTGGTTCCTTTCTCCAATACTATGGCCTCTAAAGGTGGTTCCTTTCTCCAATACTATGGCCTCTAAAGGTGGTTCCTTTCTCCAATACTATGGTCTTTAAAGGTGGTTCCTTTATCCAATACTATGGCCTCAAGGTGGTTCCTTTCTCCAATACTATGGCCTCTAAAGGTGGTTCCTTTCTCCAATACTATGGTCTCTAAAGGTGGTTCCTTTCTCCAATACTATGGTCTCTAAAGGTGGTTCCTTTCTCCAATACTATGGCCTCTAAAGGTGGTTCCTTTATCCAATACTATGGCCTCAAGGTGGTTCCTTTCTCCAATACTATGGTCTCTAAAGGTGGTTCCTTTCTCCAATACTATGGTCTCTAAAGGTGGTTCCTTTCTCCAATACTATGGTCTCTAAAGGTGGTTCCTTTATCCAATACTATGGCCTCTAAAGGTGGTTCCTTTCTCCAATACTATGGCCTCTAAATGTGGTTCCTTTCTCCAATACTATGGTCTCTAAAGGTGGTTCCTTTCTCCAATACTATGGCCTCTAAAGGTGGTTCCTTTCTCCAATACTATGGCCTCTAAATGTGGTTCCTTTCTCCAATACTATGGCCTCTAAAGGTGGTTCCTTTCTCCAATACTATGGCCTCTAAAGGTGGTTCCTTTCTCCAATACTATGGCCTCTAAATGTGGTTCCTTTCTCCAATACTATGGCCTCTAAAGGTGGTTCCTTTCTCCAATACTATGGCCTCTAAATGTGGTTCCTTTCTCCAATACTATGGCCTCTAAATGTGGTTCCTTTCTCCAATACTATGGCCTCTAAAGGTGGTTCCTTTCTCCAATACTATGGCCTCTAAAGGTGGTTCCTTTCTCCAATACTATGGCCTCTAAATGTGGTTCCTTTCTCCAATACTATGGTCTCTAAAGGTGGTTCCTTTCTCCAATACTATGGCCTCTAAAGGTGGTTCCTTTCTCCAATACTATGGCCTCTAAATGTGGTTCCTTTCTCCAATACTATGGCCTCTAAATGTGGTTCCTTTCTCCAATACTATGGCCTCTAAAGGTGGTTCCTTTCTCCAATACTATGGCCTCTAAATGTGGTTCCTTTCTCCAATACTATGGCCTCTAAATGTGGTTCCTTTCTCCAATACTGCTGCTATTGTTTGGTGATGAGCTGTGCTCGATATTCAAAGACGTAGCAATTTGGATTCAGGCCAGAGCTCAATTTTTGAATCTTTCGCCTCATGCTCTCAGAGTCTTCCTTGTGCCTTTCTGCAAACTCCAGGCATGCTGTCATGTGGCTTTTTCTCAGGAATGGCTTCCGTCTGGCCACTCTCCAAAAAAGCCTACATTTGTGAAGTGCTGCAGAGACTGTTGTCCTTCTGGCAGGTTCTCCCATCTCAGTCAAGGAACTCTGTAGTTCTGTCAGAGTGGTCATTGGGTTCTTGCTCACTTCCCTGACCAAGGTCCTTCTTGCCCAGTTGTTCAGTTTGTTCGGATGGCCAGCTCGAGGAAGAGTCTGAGTTGTTCCATATTCTTTCCATTTCCTAATGATGGAGTTCTCTGTGTTCTTGGAAACTTTCAACACTCTAGAAATTGTTTTATACCTTTCCCCAGATCTAGGCCTCCACACAATTCTATCTCGTAGTTCTACGGACAGTTCCTTGGACTTCATGGTCGAGTTTCTGCTCTGCCATGAACTGTCAACTATGGGACCTGATATAGAAAGGTGTGTTTCTTTCATGTGCAATCAATTGAATTGGCCACAGGTGATCTCCAATCAAATACAAATGACATTTTATATTACAGCATACAAAATGACATTGTTAAAATTAAAGATTTCAAATAAACTTCTTCAAAGTGAACGTGTACGTGTAGATAACTTCGAAAATAAGAGGAAAAAAAATCTCTCGGAATTTCCCCTCTGTGTTTATTTATTTATTTCACATATGTGAATCACATGTCGATGCACATGTGAAATACAGTTCGTTTATTAATTCTGTACTTGCACACAATTCAGCCTTGACTCGTGTGAAAACCAAAAGTTTTTTTAACGGCGTAGCCCATAGGGCAAAGCCGTCTAGAACAGTGTTTGTCCGTCCGTATGTATGTATGTCCCCTAAACGTATTCCATTCAGAGCTGAAGATCTGTTCACATGACAGGGTGATGTGATTACATTTGATGTCATTACGGCGGTACGGCCGCTGACTCTCTACACTCCGGCATTTTGCTGCAAATTTCATTCATGACTAACATATTGTTATGAATTTTTGGGTAGGGTATATATAGATCCAGGTAGATCTGCATAGGTAGGTGCTTCGACTGTCGTGATGGGGAACCTCACCTGTAATAAGTTCTGTCTAGCCCGAATGTTGGATTAAGCTTGTGTCTTTGTCCCCGTCACAAGGGGGTGGGGCTTGTTAACTAGATAAGGGCATAAGGATAAAATTTCCTTGTACGTCATTCCCTCTGTGATCTATCCATTGTCCCATATGGCAAGGCAACATAGACATTAGTTAGGCCCATTAGCGCACACACTAATTAATTTCCCCTCCGCCATAAGAGCAATAAGACTCACCGGAAGCCAGTTTGGGGCACTGTCGATGCAGCCACAGCCAGCCACAGCCAGCCACATCACCAGCTGGCATAGTAACACACATCGAGCAAGCCAGGCAATAGCCACACCCAGAAGGACTCGTGATTGGCTGGGGGGAGGGGCGAGTAAGAAGCAGGCCACTGATTGGCAGAGTAAGGAAGGACTGATGGTTGGCTAGGGGAGCAGCAAGAAGCTTCCCTCGGATTGGAGGGCGCGAGGGTGAGCAAGAAGTGACACGCTGATTGGAGGAGAAGGGCCGGTGAGGTAACGAGGGTTTGATAAAAGGTGGAGAAGACTGACATTTTGGCCCTTCTTTTTCTTCTTGCCTTCTCATGCTGGACCCTTCTTGTTCCGGACCCCCCCTTTTGCGCTGGACCTTCTCTTGCCTTCGGACTTTGGTGGAAAAATGAGGAGTTCAAAGACGGTGGAGAGATGGAGCGCTGACGACTCTCCTATTCTCCTTCCCTGCGTTCACGTGCGAACGACGAGCGTACGAGCGAGGCTTGCCGCTGGAGCGTGACGAGCCAGGCACGAGTGAGGTGCTTGGTGAGACCGAACAGCACGCGAACAGGGGCGCATTGAGGCTTACTTCCCGCTAACATCGGAGCCACGGCGGGCTTGTGCGCTTGGAGCCGACGATCCCCGACGATCCCTGACAATGAAGACAGAGATAAGCCGCACCACACAGAACACAACGGTTCCTTTGATTAATTCTCCTTTGTGCTTGTTTTAGAAGTCTGGTGTGTGGGATCCCAACTTAGGACAATTATTTACCGGCGCGTCCATTGTTCTCGGGGTCCATCAATAAAGCCGTGTTTATTTTTGTACATAAAATCATGTTCGTTTAGTTTATTAATTTGCAGGGTTGAAGACTGCGCTCGGGACCCCAAGTAAGAGCTCCCGCTTCTTCTTCTTCCCTTTTCCACCCCTGCTTGTCGAGTGAAATCCGTATTCGATCGTCGCCTTCAAAGTAAGCTCGATGAGTCATCCGTGGGTGCTCCGTGTTAATGGAGCCATCCAAACGACAATATCGTCGAACCTGTCATATATCACAATCGCCATGTCTACCTTTACGTTTTTCATTCAGTGTGAAGCACAAACAAACCGATTGTTAAAATGACCATCAAATATCGAAAGCATCGGCGTTACGTCTCTTCCAACAATACGGTACGTATACGCCTTAGGCTTCATGCCTTCATGCCTTCATGCCTCACCTTCGAGCCGCTTCAGACAAATTAAGCCCAGGTTTCTTAATACAGTAGTGTGTGGCGGACACATTGTCAGTGGGCAATAATTCCGCGCACCAGTGGGTGGCGCGAGCGTCCGGGAGTGGAAGCGCAGCTCGGGCCACGCCCGGAGTGAAGGCGTCACGAGGCGCAGGGTGGAACTGAGGACATGCCCCGCCTTTCGGCCGACCGGCCACGCCCGGGGGCAAGGCGTGGCCTTGGGACATATATGCGGGCTCGATAGTCGAGCCTGCCCAGTGCTTACGTGCGAACTGTTAATAAAGCATTTCAGTTTGTACAACGCGTTGTGGCCTACCTTCTTGGCAAACGAATCGTGTGTGCACAGCACCACACTGGTGACCCCGACTGGTTCAGCCGTAGCTGACCCCTGAACGTGCCATGGCTACCAACGCTGTCGCCGTCAAACTCCCGGAGTTCTGGGAAGCGCAAGCCGACGTTTGGTTTGTGCAGGCCGAAGCTCAATTCCAGCTCCGGGGCATCACGGCGGACGAGACCATGTACTACCACGTGGTCGCCGCCCTCGGGCCCGGCACTGCCGCCCGCATCGTGTCCATCCTTCGGCGCCCGCCGGGCGACCACAAGTACGCGGCGCTCAAACATCTCCTCCTCGCCACGTTCAGGCTCACGGAGGCCGAACGCGCCGACCGCCTCCTGGACCTTCCCGCCCTCGGCGACACACGACCGTCCGTTCGGATGGATTTTATGTTGTCCCTGCTTGGAGACCAGCGCCTGGATTTCCTTTTCCGCGCGCTTTTCCTCCGCCAGCTACCTGCGCGGGTGCGGCTCGCGCTGGCCGGTTCGAACTTAACGGAACCCCGCGCCCTGGCCGGAGAGGCGGACAAATTTTTCGCGGCCTGTGAAACGCGGTCGGTGTACGGTGCTGCCGTAGTGGACGCCGGTGCGGAGGCTACAGTGCCCCCTGTTTCCCTCGTGGCCACTGCTACGCCCGCCCACCACCGCCGCCGCCACCACCGCCGGAACGGCCGCCGCGGCAGCCACCGCCGCAAACCTGGTGCTACTATCATGCCAGGTTCGGCCGCAAGGCTAGAGCGTGCCGCCCGCCGTGTTCTTTCGACGGGTCGGGAAACGACCGGGCCGGCGCTCACTTGCGGCCATGAGCGTCAGCCATTCCGGCAGCCTCCTGTTCATCACAGACACCTCGTCTGGTCGTCGTTTTCTGTGCAACACGGGAGCGCAGGTAAGCATCCTCACTGCCTCCGCGTCCGACAAGCAAGCCGCGGGCCGGGGCCCCGCCTTGCTTGCTGCCAACGGAACAGCCATCCGCACATTCGGGAAGCGTTGCCTCTCGCTGCGTTTCGGAGGGCAGCGCTTCAAATGGTCGTTCGTCACCGCCAGCGTGCCAATGGCCCTGCTCGGTGCGGACTTCCTTTGTGCGAATGGGCTGTTGGTGGACATTAAGAGTCGACGTCTCGTCCAGGCCGAAACCTTCAGCTTGCTTGCTTGTTCGCTGAGCGGCCCGTTGAGCAGCTCGCTGAGCGGCTCACCAAGCAGCTTACCAAGTGGCTTGCTGAGCGGTTCCGTCCCGGCGAAGTTAGTCTGTACGCTTCCGGCAGCGGACGAGTTTACCCGCCTCCTCGCCAGTTTCCCGGCACTCACGCGGCCCACCTTTTCAGCGGTGGCCGTCAAACACGGGGTGGAGCACCATATCCCCACCGTCGGACCACCGGTCTACGCCCGGGTGCGCCGCCTCGCGACCCCACGAAGCTCGCCGTGGCGAAAGCGGAGTTCGCCACGCTGGAGCGGCTGGGCATCGTACGGCGCTACAACAGCGCATGGGCCTCTCCTCTGCACATTGTGCCCAAGCCCGGGGCGGATGGCGGCCGTGCGGTGACTACCGCCGGCTCAACGACGCCACCACCCCCGACCGCTACCCGGTTCCGCATATTCAGGACTTTTCCGCCCGGTTGGCAAACACGACCATTTTCTCCAAGGTGGACCTCATCCGGGGCTACCACCAGGTCCCCGTACAACCGGACGATGTACCAAAGACGGCCGTCATCACCCCTTTCGGCCTCTTTGAGTTCCTGCGGATGCTTTTTGGGTTGAAAAATGCGGCACAGGCGTTCCAGCAGCTCATGGACAGCGTCTTGCGCGACTTGCCTTTCATCTACGTCTACCTGGACGACATCCTAGTCATGAGCGCATCCCGGGAGGAGCACCTGCTCCACCTCCGCACGCTCTTTGAACGCCTGGGCCAGCATGGCCTGATAATCAACCCCGCGAAGTGCCGTTTCGGTGTCACCGCCATCGACTTCTTGGGGCACCTCATCACCAGGCATGGGGTCATCCCTTTACCGGCCAAGGTGGAGGCGGTCAGGAGTTTCCCGCACCCCCGCACGATCAAGGGGCTCCAGGAATTCCTGGGCATGGTGAATTTTTATCACCGCTTCGTGCCCCGTGTCGCCCAGCTCCTGCGCCCCCTGCACGAGGCCCTCCGGGGGAAGCCGGGCAAAGGTGACATCGCCTGGACGGAGCCGATGGCCGCAGCGTTTGCGGGCGCAAAGCTGGCCTTGGCCAACGCCACCATGCTGGCGCACCCAGCGCCCGATGCACCAATCGCCCTCACCACCGACGCGTCAGACTACGCGGTGGGCACGGTGCACGAGCAGTGGGTGAGTGGTGCTTGGCAGTCGCTGGCGTTTTTTAGCTGGCAGCTTCGCCCGCACGAACGCCGGTACAGCACCTTCGACCGCAAGCTGCTCGGGCTCCACCTGGCGGTCCGACACTTCCGCCATCTTCTCGAGGGCCGCCCGTTCACGGCCTTCGTCGATCACAAGCCCCTTGTGATCGACTTGTGGTTCAGTGTGATCACCTTGACGTGTGATCAAGGGGCCCACAAGCCCCTTGATCACCGCCGACCCCGACGTCCAGGCCTTGCGGACCGCCATCACGGACCTCCGAGTCACCGAGGTGCCGTTCGATGTCGCGGGCACTGCCCTCTTGTGTGACGTCTCCCACGGCCGGCCTCGCCCCATCGTGCCCGCTGGTTGGCAGCGCCCGGTTTTTGACGCCATCCACGGCCTGTCCCACCCGGGCACGAAGGCCTCCCAGAAGCTCGTCGCGGCGGAGTTCGTCTGGCATGGCCTCAGGAAGAACGTCCGTGACTGGGCCAGGTCGTGCCTCGCGTGCCAGCGCGCAAAGGTCCACCGCCACACCCAGGCCCCGTTGGCCCCGTTTACGGTGCCCGAGCGTCGGTTCGACCACGTCCACGTCAACTTCGTGGGACCTCTGCCCCCCTCGCAGGGTTTCACCCACCTCCTCACCATGGTGGACCGCACCACCCGGTGGCCGGAGGCCGTGCCATTGGCGGCGACAGCTGCGGCTGACGTCGCTCAAGCCTTCTTCGCCACGTGGGTTGCCCGGTTCGGCGCCCCCTCGGACATCTCGTCCGACCGCGGCCCCCAGTTCACCTCGGGGCTCTGGGGAGCGGTGGCGCAAGCTGCACCGCACCACGGCCTACCACCCCCAGGCCAATGGCCTGTGCGAGCGCTTTCATCGCTCAATGAAGGCCGCGCTCCGGGCCAGCCTCCCTGACGGCAGCTGGGCCGACAGGCTCCCCTGGGTCCTGCTGGGCCTCAGGACGGCGCCCAAGGATGACCTGTGCGCGTCCTCGGCGGAGCTGGTCTTCGCGCAACCACTGCGGGTACCGGGCGAATTTATCCCCGACTCTACGGCCCCTTGGTCCGCGGCGCAACAGCGCTTCACCCTGCGGAGACCGCCAGGAGGTTCGCCCCGGTGCCGACGGCACACCACGGTTGCCCGTCCTCCCACGTCGCCCCGGAGCTTCGCACGGCGGAGTACGTTTTCGTCCGGCACGACGCCCACCGGGCACCGCTGCGGCCCCCGTACGACGGGCCCTTCCGCGTGCTGGAGACCGGGGACAAACATTTCACCGTGGACATCGGCGATACTCCAGATCGTATCTCCGTGGACCGCCTCAAGCCGGCCCACCTCGACCACCCCCCGCCAGCAGCTCTGCCTCCGCGTCGAGGCCGCCCCCCGGCGGGCAGACCCCCGACACCCCCCAGCCCCGCCGTCCCGCTACCCCCCAGCCCTGCACGCATCGCCAGAGGGCGTTTCGGCCGGGTCATCCGGCTTCCCCGCAAGCTCACCCTTCAGGTGCGCGGGAATTCTGGGGGGGCGCGTGTGGCGGACACATTGTCAGTGGGCAATAATTCCACGCACCAGTGGGTGGCGCGAGCGTCCGGGCGTGGAGGCGCAGCTCGGGCCACGCCCGGAGCGAAGGCGTCACGAGGCGCAGGGTGGAACTGAGGACATGCCCGGCCCTTCGGCCGACCGGCCACGCCCAGGGGCAAGGCGTGGCCTCGGGACATATATGCGGCTCGATAGTCGAGCCCACCCAGTGCTTACGTGCGAACTGTTAATAAAGCATTTCAGTTTGTACAACGCGTTGTGGCCTCCCTTCTTGGAAAACGAATCGTGTGTGCACAGCACCACAAGTGTATCGTTTCAGTCATATCATTTTCGTAATAATAATAATATAGTAAATATAACCATAACACTCTAATCCAAATGTCATGAATACAAAGTTGGTGGATTGAAGCGGTGTATGGTTCATGAATCAGTGATAAGCGGTGTCCGGTACTAATAACCGCGGAAGTAAGGAATTTGCCTCGGCTTTTTTATAGTGATAATTTTCGAAATAATGATAACGTAACGTTAATATGAAAGTAAATCTAATCTAACACCAAGCAGGAAGAGTCATTCCTCTTTGGGGTATATAGATTACAGTAGATCGTTGCTCAGTTCTGTAAGTAAAACTTACCTCACGGATGTCAGGATTCCTCAAAATTTCTTTTGTTTAATGTTATAAATGGCATTAGCGACTGTTAAAAAAGCTAATCTTATGTTTTGTGGTTTATAATATTTTACAAGCCCGGCTACACCGCTGTTAGACTTTTGGTTTTGTTTTTATTAAAGTCCACGATTTTCTTTCCTCTGCATTATGAAAACACATCTTCTTTGGGTGGTGTATAATAGACCACTACCCATTATCGCTCTGAACAAATCATGCATCACCTTGTTTCCTTTTCATGAGTTCTAATCTAAACGTACGTTTGTTTCTTCAAAAGGTAACTTGTTATCGTAGATGACGTGTTGATTCAGTCTTACAATGGACACCAGAGGCCTATGGAGCCTCTGAGGTATGCGAGGCAAAGAAAATGGTGGAGATTTGTTTTTGATGCCCCTCTCAGAACGGGTGGAAGCCACACCCATGAACAGACAGACAGACAGACAGACTCACCAAAGCAGAATATAATAGAGACTAGAGTGTACCGTGGAACATGCAATGTAAAATGTGACCAAGTCCTCAAGTCCCCCCCACTGCACTCACAAACCCGAAGTCATCAACCTCCACTCCCAAACCCCAACTTCCCTCCACTAACCCAAAGGCTTCAATCACCTCCCCACTCCAAGCCTTCAAAACCCCTCCCTAGTCCTCCCTCCCACAACTACTCAACCTCCCAACTACATTCTGATGCAACCGATCCTAAAAAAGCACCAACCCAACCACTCCCACCCCAAAGTCTCAACCTCCCCCTCCCAACTCTGTCTCATCTTTGCTCTCCCTCATCCCTCCGAACCCCAACTCTCTGTCCTCCTTTCCAGAGCCATAGAATAATAGAGTTTGGCAAATTTGGTTTGAATGAAATGATCGTGATTGGAGGATACATGATCACATGATCACAAAAGGCAATCTTGTTATTCACCTTCACCGAGCCAAACGAAGCGAGCGCTATATTGTGCATCTTTGTGGACTCCGTCATATATACATGTTTCATCATTATAAATTTTCATTCTGAAGTCGATTTTGGGTGTAAAATATTCCGTGCTGTTCAACATGGGGCACTGGGGCAGTTCCAATCGACCAGACAGACACAGGAAGGAAGATGCGTCTTTATCTTTGTGATCCAGAAAGGAGGAAAATATGGAAAAGTAAAAGTTTGTCGCGTGTAATGGAAAGTCACCAACGACTTGTTTCTGTTTATGGTGATGAGAATAATTGTGTTACTGGAAAAACGAGCTAATTATAGAATTAGGACAAATAAGAAACACCTTAAATAACTTAAGTGTTGATTGATCTGCAATGAGAGCAATTCCCTTTTGGTGTTGCAGATTCCCTTTCTCTCGGAGCAGATCAATTACCATTTAAAGTATTTACTTCTGATTCGTTTTAACTTCGCTTCCACCCAAACAGATCACTAACTTTGCGATGAAATGAAATGACAAATTTTGTGTACATATATGGGACCACACATAATCATGAGTGGACCATACATTACATGTATATGTCATGTAACATTACATATATGGGACCACACATAATCATGAGTGGACCATACATTACATGTATATGTCATGTAATATTACACATATGGGACCACACAATCATGAGTGGACCATACATTACATGTATATGTCATGTAACATTACATATATGGGACCACACATAATCATGAGTGGACCATACATTACATGTATATGTCGTGTAACATTACATATATGGGACCACACATAATCATGAGTGGACCATACATTGCATGTATATGTCATGTAACATTACATATGTGGGACCACACATAATCATGAGTGGACCATACATTACATGTATATGTCATGTAATATTACATATATGGGACCACACATAATCATGAGTGGACCATACATTACATGTATATGTCGTGTAACATTACATATATGGGACCACACATAATCACGAGTGGACAATACATTACATGTATATGTCATGTAACATTACACATATGGGACCACACATAATCATGAGTGGACCATGCATTACATGTATATATCATGTAACATTACATATATGAGACCACACATAATCATGAGTAGGCCATACATTACATGTATATGTCATGTAACAAGACACATATGGGACCACACATAATCATGAGTGGACCATACATTACATGTATATGTCATGTAACATTACATATATGGGACCACACATAATCATAAGTGGACCATGCATTACATGTATATGTCATGTAACATTACATATATGGGACCACACATAATCACGAGTGGACCATACATTACATGTATATGTCATGTAACATTACATATATGGGACCACACATAATCACGAGTGGACCATACATTACATGTATATGTCATGTAACATTACATATGTGGGACCACACATAATCACGAGTGGACCATACATTACATGTATATGTCATGTAACATTACATATGTGGGACCACACATAATCACGAGTGGACCATACATTACATGTATATGTCATGTAACATTACATATGTGGGACCACACATAATCACGAGTGAACCATACATTACATGTATATGTCATGTAACATTACATATGTGGGACCACACATAATCACGAGTGGAGCATGCATTACATGTATATGTCATGTAACATTACATATTATCTACCATATAAAACACTGTGTGTGTTTGTGTGTGTCTGTCCCCCTTGATAAGGCGAGGTTTTAAAGGCTTTGAGTAGTGCTTTAGGAGGGATTTGAGTAGCGGGGGTGGGAGGGAGTGTTTGAGGGGGCAATCTTTGAACACGACTGTGTGTCCACCGGTTAAAAGACTTAAAAGACTCTGAGAACCCAAAAGACCCCAAGGACCCAGAAGACCCCAAAGACCCAATGAACCCCAAACACTCAAAATACCCAAATACCCAAAGACCCAAAATACCCTGTTGACTGTTAAAGACACAAAAGATAATGAAGACAAAGAAGACCCCAAGGACTTTGAGGACCCAAAATACCCCAAAGACCCAAAGGACCCCAAAGATCCAAAAGACTGAAAAGACCATGCAGATCCAATGGACCCCAAAGACCCTGAAGACCCAAAAGACCAAAACAACCCCAAAGACCCCAATGACTCAGAAGACTCCCAAGAACTCTGAAAATCCAAAATACCCCAAAGACCAAAAAGACCCAATGGGCCCCAAACACCCAAAATACCCCAAAGACCCGAAATATGCTGAAGACCCAAATTACCCGAAAGACCCAAGAGACTGAAAAACCCAATGGACCCCAAATACCCAAAATTTTGGTAAGACCCAAAGACCCATAAAGACCCTCAGACCTCAAGGACCCAGAATACCCTGAAGACCAAATAGACACTAAACACCCAAAATATAAAGACAAAAAAGACCCAATGGGCCCAAACACCCAAAATACCCCAAAGACCCAAAATACGCTGAAGACCCAAAAGACCCGAAAGACCCAAGAGACTGAAAAGACCCAATGGACCCAAAATACCCAAAATTTTGGTAAGACCTCAAGGACTCAGAATACCTTGAAGACCAAATAGACCCAAAACACCCAAAATACCCGAAGACCCAAAATACCCTATAGACTGTTAAAGACACAAAATACCATGAAGACCCAGAAGTCCTCAAAGGCCCAAAAGGCCCAAAAGACAGAAAAGTCATTTAAAACCCAATTGACCCCAAACAACAAAAATACCCCGAATACCCAAAAGACCCCAAAGACTCTTAAAATACCCCAAAAAACCCAAACACCCATAAGACCCTGAAGACCCAAAAATCCCCCAAAGACCCCTAAATATCCAGAAGACCCAAAATACCCCAAATACCCAAATATCCAAAAGACCCCAAAGACCCTTAAATATCCAGAAGACCCAAAAGGCCCAAAAGACCCAAAATACCCCAAAGACCACAAGACCCTTAAAGACCCAAAAGACAACAAAAACCCAAAAGGCCCTGAAGACCAAAAATTCCTCAAAGACCCATAAAGACACCAAAGACCCAAAACACGGAAAACACCCAAAGACCCAAAACACTGAAAAGACCCCAAGACCCTTAAAAACCTATAAAACCCCGAAATACCCAAAACACTGAAAAGACCCCAAGACCCTTAAATACCCAAAAGACCCCAAAATACTCCAAAGACCCAAAATACCCCAAATACCCAAAAGACCCTGAAGATCCAAATACCCCAAAGACCCTTAAATACCCAGAAAACCCAAAAGACCATGAAAACCAAAAATACCCTGAAGATCCAAAAGACCCAGAAGACCCTTAAATACCTCAAGGACCCAAAATATCTCAAAGAGCCTTAACGACCCCACAGAAGCAGACAATCAAAAACACCAAAAAGACCCTCAAAGACCCTGAGGACCCAGTGGATCCCAAAGACCCAAATGACCCCAATGACCCAAAATACCTAGAAGACTGAAAAGACCCGAGGACCCTAAAGAGGCAGAGGACCCAAAAGGACTCAAATGACCTAAAAGACCCCGAAGACCCAAATGAACCAGAAGATCCCAAGGATGCAGAAGAGCTTGAGCACCCAAAAGTCCCAAATGAACCAGAGGACCCAAAATACCCCAAGGACTCTGAAGACCCAAAAGAAGAGTAATTATGTCTTGTAATTATTCGTGATTCGAATACTCTTGCTTTGGCTTCGCCGGCTCATTGCGGCTTTGCAGTCGGATACTAGTAGTATTTTGTTCTATAATGGACACGAAATAAATTATGCTTTGAATGTCTTTCGAGTTTAAGAGAGCTGAGTCTGTGTTCGCCACAGGCCTGACATGTGCATCATGGATGGGCCTACAGGCTTCATCTAGGCCGCCACTACCAGAGCTTTGGGAAGTAGTGCTGAATAGGAATGTTTGGATAAATATGATCATGAGTCACTAGAAGTTGAACACGACTTGACAGAACTGGATAACTTGTTATAAAAAATCTTTACTTCCTGTAGGTGTGTGGACCAACTACGCTTAGCTTATACACCGCCCATGTCGAAGTATTCGTCCAATTTTCTCCACATTTCCCTGAGGCATGTATTGAGCAAGGCCAGCATGAGGAGTGAGGTTATGCATCAAATAAAGGTCACAATTGGGCCATGAGGTTGTCAGAGGGGTGGGGGAGCAGGAACCATCACATGCCACCTTTGAGGCCTGCATGCCCAGGAGAAACAATCCAGGTACAGTGTACATATAATCTGATGGGTAGAAAAACAGGACAGGCCATGGGACACATCATTCATTGCGGCGGAGCCGGCAGCCACCTTGAGGCCTATCTAGTTGAAGCAGTTGATGCAATACGCACATAATGCCTCAAGGACATCAAGTTTCCTCCAAACATCTTTCAGTGTAATTTTAAACAAACGTAGCGACTGTGTACATGTAGGCCCCAGGAAACGCCCCAATAAGCTATTTATACACCTTAGCACAGAGTTTTTCCAAGGCCGAAAACCCCGTTGGGAATGGGGAGGAAGGGGTTGAAATTACATGAAGTTGTGCCAACCTCCGTCATGTGACCCCCTAGTGCCCATGGCAAGTTTGGTTGAGATTGGATAATTGTATAGATAATTGTACCGGATGTATCACAGACAGACAGACACCAAAGTGCGTATTTTAGTATGATGACAATTAATGGGGTTGGGGGGAAGAAGGGAAAATGGAATCAACTCCAAGTAACAATGACGATTGTAGCGATGGAGACGATGACGCAGAGGAAGACAACAATGACATAGACGACGGTGACAAAGATGTAGACGTAGACCACGATGTAGATGATTTTTAAAATGGCGACCTGTCACAGCAGCTCAGGTGGTCTCGGTGAGTATTCCAGATAGTCCGATTTCAGTGAAAGGACGGTCCTCGTACCGACCAAGTGCTTCTCGATCGGGGTACAGTGAGAGTAACAGGTTGTCGGACATGTTGATATCATTTTTTATTTATACACTGGACATATTGCTTCTGCTCTCTCAACAATGGATGGAGGCACTCGTTCTCATTCTTTCTGGACATATCTCGAGTATTGGATACGGTCTGGCATCCCGCCCTGTTATCCAAACTCTCTGCCGGTGTCATCCAAGGTCAATTCCACTCTTGGCTTTCTGAATTCCTCGACTCTCATATCCAATGCCTGACTCTCAACGAAATCCTTTAATCTCCTCTCCCTGTCAAGGCTCGAATGTCCCAAGGCAGTGGATTGGTTCCAGTCCTGCTCCTCATCTCCATCAATGATCTTTTTGACTTTACAGGAAATCCGCTTGATCTCTCTCCGATTGACTCCATGCTCTGTCATGGCATCCTTGTGACAGGCAGGCAGCAGCCTCTTCCCTCTCTGCAGACCTTGATGGAATTATGAGCTGGACCAACACATGGAATATGTCTTTCCAACTTGACCAATCCCACACTCTCACTCTGTCTCTGAAAGAACAGTCTGCCAAACCCTCCCATTTAATTCCTAAACGAACCACTTGAAGAGGTTGTAACTCAAACTTGTTGACGTCACCATCAGCAATGATCTTTCTCGGGCAGACCATATTTCCAAGATGACCACCAAAGCCAGCAGCCGACTGGATATCCTTCCTTCGTCGTGCAAGGTCTTTCCTTGGTCAATCTGAACTTTTGATCTGCAAGGCCTTCATTTGAAGATTGATGGAGTACTGGTCTCCCCTTTGGGCTGGCTCCCCTGCCTCACATACAAAGCAAGGGCCTCAAAATCTTATTCTTACATCACAGGCAGGTTGCTGGTCTCTGTATTTGAATGCCTACTTGTTGGTCTTGTACCCTCTGCCCTCTCCTGGCTCTTTCCATCCCATGTGTCTGCATGGCACAAATGGTCGGTATGCCAGTAACCGTCTTGTTCAACTCACAAAATCCAGGCTCACGGATCACCTCCATTCATTTCTTCCTCTTTTCTCTCACCTCTGGAACCAACTTACCCAGTCCGTTCAGTCCCATTCTTCCCTTCAGGGCTTCACAAGACAACTATTCGTCTCTACCACAGGTCATCCTACGTCCATGTTCATGATTTCTTCAAGCCCAAATTACCCCATTCTCAAACACTCCCTTTTCCAAGTTATTGTGATTTCCCCCTCTCCCCAACCATGTTTCGTTTGTTAGTTGTTAGTTTCATCTCTGCTTCCCCCTTCCTCCTGCTGTTTTTCATTTGGTTTGTGTGCAGCTTGATCATCCCCATGTGTCCTTCCCTTCGCCTTGGTCTCACTCTGACTTCTACTCTGCTGTTCATGTTTCACCTTCCCATATTGTTCCCTACCAATCTGCTGTACCGGTAGCTCTTCCACAAGCTTCGATCATGTATACATAATAAAGGAGGATGGTTTAGAGTGAAGGAGGATGGTTTAGAATGAAGGAGGATGGTTTAGAGTGAAGGAGGATGGTTTAGCGTGAAGGAGGATGGTTTAGAATGAAGGAAGGTGGTTTAGAGTGAAGGAAGGTGGTTTAGAGTGAAGGCCGATGGTTTAGAGTGAAGGAGGATGGTTTAGAGTGAAGCAGGGTGGTTTAGAGTGAAGGAGGATGGTTTAGAGTGAAGGAGGATGGTTTAGAGTGAAGCAGGGTGGTTTAGAGTGAAGCAGGGTGGTTTAGCGTGAAGGAGGATGGTTTAGGGTGAAGGAAGGTGGTTTAGAATGAAGGAAGGTGGTTTAGAGTGAAGGAAGGTGGTTTAGAGTGAAGGACGATGGTTTAGAGTGAAGGACGATGGTTTAGAGTGAAGGAGGATGGTTTAGAGTGAAGCAGGGTGGTTTAGAGTGAAGGAGGATGGTTTAGAGTGAAGGAGGATGGTTTAGAGTGAAGGAGGATGGATTAGAGTGAAAGAGGATGGTTTAGAATGAAGGAAGGTGGTTTAGAGTGAAGGAGGATGGTTTAGAGTGAAGCAGGGTGGTTTAGAGTGAAGGAAGAAGGTTGAGGGTGGAGGAGGCTGATTTAGAGTGAAGGAACCAGGTTCAAGATGGAGGAGGATGGTTTAGAGTGAAGGACGAAGGTTCAGGGTGGAGGAGGATGATTTAGAGTGAAGGAAGAAGGTTCAGAGTGGAGGAGGATAATTTAGAGTGAAGGAAGAAGGTTCAGGGTGAAGCGGGATGATATAGAGTGAAGGAAGAAGGTTCAGGGTGAATCGGGATGATTTAGAGTGAAGGAAGAAGGTTCAGGGTAGAGGAGGATGATTTAGAGTGAAGGAAGAAGGTTCAGGGTGAAGCGGGATGATTTAGAGGGAAGGAAGAAGGTTCAGGTTAGAGGAGGATGATTTAGAGTGAAGGAAGAAGGTTCAGGGTGGACGAGGATGATTTAGAGGGAAGGAAGAAGGTTCAGGGTAGAGGAGGATGATTTAGAGTGAAGGAAGAAGGTTCAGGGTGAAGCGGGATGATATAGAGTGAAGGAAGAAGGTTCAGGGTGGAGGAGCATGATTTAGAGTGAAGGAACAAGGTTCAGGGTGGAGGAGGATGATTTAGAGTGAAGGAAGAAGGATCAGGGTGCAGGGATGATTTAGAGTGAAGGAACAAGGTTCAGGGTGAAGCGGGATGATTTAGAGTGAAGGAACAAGGTTCAGGGTGGGGGAGGATGATTTAGAGTGAAGGAACAAGGTTCAGGGTGGAGGAGGATGATTTCGAGTGAAGGAAGTAGGTTCAGGGTGGAGGAGGATGATTTAGAGTGAAGGAAGAAGGTTCAGGGTGGAGGAGGATGATTTAGAGTGAAGGTACAAGGTTCAGGGTGGAGGAGGATGATTTAGAGTGAAGGAAGAAGGTTCAGGGTGGAGGAGGATGATTTAGAGTGAAGGAAGAAGGTTCAGGGTGGAGGAGGATGATTTAGAGTGAAGGAACAACCTTCAGGGAGGAGGAGAATGATTTAGGGTGAAGGAAGAAGGTTCAGGGTGGAGGAGGAGGATTTGGAGTGAAGGAAGAAGGTTCAGGGTGGAGGAGGATGATTTAGAGTGAAGGAAGAAGGTTCAGGGTGGAGGAGGATGATTTAGAGTGAAGGAACAAGGTTCAGGGTGGAGGAGGATGATTTAGAGTGAAGGAACAAGGTTCAGGGTGGAGGAGGATGATTTAGAGTGAAGGAACAAGGTTCAGGGTGGAGGATGATTTAGAGTGAAGGAAGAAGGTTCAGGGTGGAGGAGGATGATTTCGAGTGAAGGAAGAAGGTTCAGGGTGGAGGAGGATGATTTAGAGTGAAGGAAGAAGGTTCAGGGTGGAGGAGGATGATTTAGAGTGAAGGAACAAGGTTCAGGGTGGAGGAGGATGATTTAGAGTGAAGGAACAAGGTTCAGGGTGGAGGATGATTTAGAGTGAAGGAAGAAGGTTCAGGGTGGAGGAGGATGATTTAGAGTGAAGGAAGAAGGTTCAGGGTGCAGGGATGATTTAGAGTGAAGGAAGAAGGTTCAGGGTGAAGCGGGATGATTTAGAGTGAAGGAACAAGGTTCAGGGTGGGGGAGGATGATTTAGAGTGAAGGAAGAAGGTTCAGGGTGGAGGAGGATGATTTAGAGTGAAGGAAGAAGGTTCAGGGTGGAGGAGGATGATTTAGAGTGAAGGAACAACCTTCAGGGAGGAGGAGAATGATTTAGGGTGAAGGAAGAAGGTTCAGGGTGGAGGAGGAGGATTTGGAGTGAAGGAAGAAGGTTCAGGGTGGAGGAGGATGATTTAGAGTGAAGGAAGAAGGTTCAGGGTGGAGGAGGATGATTTAGAGTGAAGGAACAAGGTTCAGGGTGGAGGAGGATGATTTATAGTGAAGGAACAAGGTTCAGGGTGGAGGAGGATGATTTAGAGTGAAGGAAGAAGGTTCAGGGTGGAGGAGGATGATTTCGAGTGAAGGAAGAAGGTTCAGGGTGGAGGAGGATGATTTAGAGTGAAGGAAGAAGGTTCAGGGTGGAGGAGGATGATTTAGAGTGAAGGAACAAGGTTCAGGGTGGAGGAGGATGATTTAGAGTGAAGGAACAAGGTTCAGGGTGGAGGATGATTTAGAGTGAAGGAAGAAGGTTCAGGGTGGAGGAGGATGATTTAGAGTGAAGGAAGAAGGTTCAGGGTGGAGGAGGATGATTTAGAGTGAAGGAAAAAGGTTCAGGGTGGAGGAGGATGATTTAGAGTGAAGGAACAAGGTTCAGGGTGGGGGAGGATGATTTAGAGTGAAGGAACAAGGTTCAGGGTGGAGGAGGATGATTTAGAGTGAAGGAACAAGGTTCAGGGTGGAGGATGATTTAGAGTGAAGGAAGAAGGTTCAGGGTGGAGGAGGTGATTTAGAGTGAAGGAACAAGGTTCAGGGTGGAGGAGGATGATTTAGAGTGAAGGAACAAGGTTCAGGGTGGAGGAGGATGATTTAGAGTGAAGGAAGAAGGTTCAGGGTGGAAGGAGGATGATTTATAGTGAAGGAACAAGGTTCAGGGTGGAGGACGATGATTTAGAGTGAAGGAAGAAGGTTCAGGGTGGAGGAGGATGATTTAGAGTGAAGGAACAAGGTTCAGGGTGGAGGATGATTTAGAGTGAAAGAACAAGGTTCAGGGTGGAGGATGATTTAGAGTGAAGGAAGAAGGTTCAGGGTGGAGAAGGATGATTTAGAGTGAAGGAACAAGGTTCAGGGTGGAGGAGGATGATTTAGAGTGAAGGAACAAGGTTCAGGGTGGAGGAGGATGATTTAGAGTGAAAGAAGAAGGTTCAGGGTGGAGGAGGATGATTTAGAGTGAAGGAAGAAGGTTCACGGTGGAGGAGGATGATTTAGAGTGAAGGAAAAAGGTTCAGGGTGGAGGAGGATGATTTAGAGTGAAGGAACAACCTTCAGGGAGGAGGAGAATGATTTAGGGTGAAGGAAGAAGGTTCAGGGTGGAGGAGGAGGATTTGGAGTGAAGGAAGAAGGTTCAGGGTGGAGGAGGATGATTTAGAGTGAAGGAAGAAGGTTCAGGGTGGAGGAGGATGATTTAGAGTGAAGGAAGAAGGTTCAGGGTGGAGGAGGATGATTTAGAGTGAAGGAAGAAGGTTCACGGTGGAGGAGGATGATTTAGAGTGAAGGAAGAAGGTTCAGGGTGGAGGAGGATGATTTAGAGTGAAGGAACAACCTTCAGGGAGGAGGAGAATGATTTAGGGTGAAGGAAGAAGGTTCAGGGTGGAGGAGGAGGATTTGGAGTGATGGAAGAAGGTTCAGGGTGGAGGAAGATGATTTAGAGTGAAGGAAGAAGGTTCAGGGTGGAGGAGGATGATTTAGAGTGAAGGAACAAGGTTCAGGGTGGAGGAGGATGCTTTAGAGTGAAGGAAAAAGGTTCAGGGTGGAGGAGGATGATTTCGAGTGAAGGAAGAAGGTTCAGGGTGGAGGATGATTTAGAGTGAAGGAACAAGGTTCAGGGTGGAGGATGATTTAGAGTGAAGGAGGAAGGTTCAGGGTGGAGGAGGATGATTTAGAGTGAAGGAACAAGGTTCAGGGTGGAGGAGGATGATTTAGAGTGAAGGAAGAAGGTTCAGGGTGGAGGAGGATGATTTAGAGTGAAGGAAAAAGGTTCAGGGTGGAGGAGGATGATTTAGAGTGAAGGAACAAGGTTCAGGGTGGGGGAGGATGATTTAGAGTGAAGGAACAAGGTTCAGGGTGGAGGAGGATGATTTAGAGTGAAGGAACAAGGTTCAGGGTGGAGGATGATTTAGAGTGAAGGAAGAAGGTTCAGGGTGGAGGAGGATGATTTAGAGTGAAGGAACAAGGTTCAGGGTGGAGGAGGATGATTTAGAGTGAAGGAACAAGGTTCAGGGTGGAGGAGGATGATTTAGAGTGAAGGAAGAAGGTTCAGGGTGGAGGATGATTTAGAGTGAAGGAAGAAGGTTCAGGGTGGAGGATGATTTAGAGTGAAGGAAGAAGGTTCAGGGTGGAGGAGGATGATTTAGAGTGAAGGAACAAGGTTCAGGGTGGAGGAGGATGATTTAGAGTGAAGGAACAAGGTTCAGGGTGGAGGAGGATGATTTAGAGTGAAGGAAGAAGGTTCAGGGTGGAGGAGGATGATTTAGAGTGAAGGAAAAAGGTTCAGGGTGGAGGAGGATGATTTAGAGTGAAGGAACAAGGTTCAGGGTGGAGGAGGATGATTTAGAGTGAAGGAACAAGGTTCAGGGTGGAGGATGATTTAGAGTGAAGGAAGAAGGTTCAGGGTGGAGGAGGATGATTTAGAGTGAAGGAACAAGGTTCAGGGTGGAGGAGGATGATTTAGAGTGAAGGAACAAGGTTCAGGGTGGAGGAGGATGATTTAGAGTGAAGGAAGAAGGTTCAGGGTGGAGGATGATTTAGAGTGAAGGAACAAGGTTCAGGGTGGAGGATGATTTAGAGTGAAGGAACAAGGTTCAGGGTGGAGGATGATTTAGAGTGAAGGAAGAAGGTTCAGGGTGGAGGAGGATGATTTAGAGTGAAGGAAGAAGGTTCAGGGTGGAGGAGGATGATTTAGAGTGAAGGAACAAGGTTCACGGTGGAGGAGGATGATTTAGAGTGAAGGAAGAAGGTTCAGGGTGGAGGAGGATGATTTAGAGTGAAGGAACAAGGTTCACGGTGGAGGAGGATGATTTAGAGTGAAGGAACAAGGTTCACGGTGGAGGAGGATGATTTAGAGTGAAGGAAGAAGGTTCAGGGTGGAGGAGGATGATTTAGAGTGAAGGAAGAAGGTTCACGGTGGAGGAGGATGATTTAGAGTGAAGGAACAACCTTCAGGGAGGAGGAGAATGATTTAGGGTGAAGGAAGAAGGTTCAGGGTGGAGGAGGAGGATTTGGAGTGAAGGAAGAAGGTTCAGGGTGGAGGAGGATGATTTAGAGTGAAGGAAGAAGGTTCAGGGTGGAGGAGGATGATTTAGAGTGAAGGAACAAGGTTCAGGGTGGAGGAGGATGATTTAGAGTGAAGGAACAAGGTTCAGGGTGGAGGAGGATGATTTAGAGTGAAGGAACAAGGTTCAGGGTGGAGGATGATTTAGAGTGAAGGAAGAAGGTTCAGGGTGGAGGAGGATGATTTCGAGTGAAGGAAGAAGGTTCAGGGTGGAGGAGGATGATTTAGAGTGAAGGAAGAAGGTTCAGGGTGGAGGAGGATGATTTAGAGTGAAGGAACAAGGTTCAGGGTGGAGGAGGATGATTTAGAGTGAAGGAACAAGGTTCAGGGTGGAGGATGATTTAGAGTGAAGGAAGAAGGTTCAGGGTGGAGGAGGATGATTTAGAGTGAAGGAAGAAGGTTCAGGGTGCAGGGATGATTTAGAGTGAAGGAAGAAGGTTCAGGGTGAAGCGGGATGATTTAGAGTGAAGGAACAAGGTTCAGGGTGGGGGAGGATGATTTAGAGTGAAGGAAGAAGGTTCAGGGTGGAGGAGGATGATTTAGAGTGAAGGAAGAAGGTTCAGGGTGGAGGAGGATGATTTAGAGTGAAGGAACAACCTTCAGGGAGGAGGAGAATGATTTAGGGTGAAGGAAGAAGGTTCAGGGTGGAGGAGGAGGATTTGGAGTGAAGGAAGAAGGTTCAGGGTGGAGGAGGATGATTTAGAGTGAAGGAAGAAGGTTCAGGGTGGAGGAGGATGATTTAGAGTGAAGGAACAAGGTTCAGGGTGGAGGAGGATGATTTATAGTGAAGGAACAAGGTTCAGGGTGGAGGAGGATGATTTAGAGTGAAGGAAGAAGGTTCAGGGTGGAGGAGGATGATTTCGAGTGAAGGAAGAAGGTTCAGGGTGGAGGAGGATGATTTAGAGTGAAGGAAGAAGGTTCAGGGTGGAGGAGGATGATTTAGAGTGAAGGAACAAGGTTCAGGGTGGAGGAGGATGATTTAGAGTGAAGGAACAAGGTTCAGGGTGGAGGATGATTTAGAGTGAAGGAAGAAGGTTCAGGGTGGAGGAGGATGATTTAGAGTGAAGGAAGAAGGTTCAGGGTGGAGGAGGATGATTTAGAGTGAAGGAAAAAGGTTCAGGGTGGAGGAGGATGATTTAGAGTGAAGGAACAAGGTTCAGGGTGGGGGAGGATGATTTAGAGTGAAGGAACAAGGTTCAGGGTGGAGGAGGATGATTTAGAGTGAAGGAACAAGGTTCAGGGTGGAGGATGATTTAGAGTGAAGGAAGAAGGTTCAGGGTGGAGGAGGTGATTTAGAGTGAAGGAACAAGGTTCAGGGTGGAGGAGGATGATTTAGAGTGAAGGAACAAGGTTCAGGGTGGAGGAGGATGATTTAGAGTGAAGGAAGAAGGTTCAGGGTGGAAGGAGGATGATTTATAGTGAAGGAACAAGGTTCAGGGTGGAGGACGATGATTTAGAGTGAAGGAAGAAGGTTCAGGGTGGAGGAGGATGATTTAGAGTGAAGGAACAAGGTTCAGGGTGGAGGATGATTTAGAGTGAAAGAACAAGGTTCAGGGTGGAGGATGATTTAGAGTGAAGGAAGAGTTCAGGGTGGAGAAGGATGATTTAGAGTGAAGGAACAAGGTTCAGGGTGGAGGAGGATGATTTAGAGTGAAGGAACAAGGTTCAGGGTGGAGGAGGATGATTTAGAGTGAAAGAAGAAGGTTCAGGGTGGAGGAGGATGATTTAGAGTGAAGGAAGAAGGTTCACGGTGGAGGAGGATGATTTAGAGTGAAGGAAAAAGGTTCAGGGTGGAGGAGGATGATTTAGAGTGAAGGAACAACCTTCAGGGAGGAGGAGAATGATTTAGGGTGAAGGAAGAAGGTTCAGGGTGGAGGAGGAGGATTTGGAGTGAAGGAAGAAGGTTCAGGGTGGAGGAGGATGATTTAGAGTGAAGGAAGAAGGTTCAGGGTGGAGGAGGATGATTTAGAGTGAAGGAAGAAGGTTCAGGGTGGAGGAGGATGATTTAGAGTGAAGGAAGAAGGTTCACGGTGGAGGAGGATGATTTAGAGTGAAGGAAGAAGGTTCAGGGTGGAGGAGGATGATTTAGAGTGAAGGAACAACCTTCAGGGAGGAGGAGAATGATTTAGGGTGAAGGAAGAAGGTTCAGGGTGGAGGAGGAGGATTTGGAGTGATGGAAGAAGGTTCAGGGTGGAGGAAGATGATTTAGAGTGAAGGAAGAAGGTTCAGGGTGGAGGAGGATGATTTAGAGTGAAGGAACAAGGTTCAGGGTGGAGGAGGATGCTTTAGAGTGAAGGAAAAAGGTTCAGGGTGGAGGAGGATGATTTCGAGTGAAGGAAGAAGGTTCAGGGTGGAGGATGATTTAGAGTGAAGGAACAAGGTTCAGGGTGGAGGATGATTTAGAGTGAAGGAGGAAGGTTCAGGGTGGAGGAGGATGATTTAGAGTGAAGGAACAAGGTTCAGGGTGGAGGAGGATGATTTAGAGTGAAGGAAGAAGGTTCAGGGTGGAGGAGGATGATTTAGAGTGAAGGAAAAAGGTTCAGGGTGGAGGAGGATGATTTAGAGTGAAGGAACAAGGTTCAGGGTGGGGGAGGATGATTTAGAGTGAAGGAACAAGGTTCAGGGTGGAGGAGGATGATTTAGAGTGAAGGAACAAGGTTCAGGGTGGAGGATGATTTAGAGTGAAGGAAGAAGGTTCAGGGTGGAGGAGGATGATTTAGAGTGAAGGAACAAGGTTCAGGGTGGAGGAGGATGATTTAGAGTGAAGGAACAAGGTTCAGGGTGGAGGAGGATGATTTAGAGTGAAGGAAGAAGGTTCAGGGTGGAGGATGATTTAGAGTGAAGGAAGAAGGTTCAGGGTGGAGGATGATTTAGAGTGAAGGAAGAAGGTTCAGGGTGGAGGAGGATGATTTAGAGTGAAGGAACAAGGTTCAGGGTGGAGGAGGATGATTTAGAGTGAAGGAACAAGGTTCAGGGTGGAGGAGGATGATTTAGAGTGAAGGAAGAAGGTTCAGGGTGGAGGAGGATGATTTAGAGTGAAGGAAAAAGGTTCAGGGTGGAGGAGGATGATTTAGAGTGAAGGAACAAGGTTCAGGGTGGAGGAGGATGATTTAGAGTGAAGGAACAAGGTTCAGGGTGGAGGATGATTTAGAGTGAAGGAAGAAGGTTCAGGGTGGAGGAGGATGATTTAGAGTGAAGGAACAAGGTTCAGGGTGGAGGAGGATGATTTAGAGTGAAGGAACAAGGTTCAGGGTGGAGGAGGATGATTTAGAGTGAAGGAAGAAGGTTCAGGGTGGAGGATGATTTAGAGTGAAGGAACAAGGTTCAGGGTGGAGGATGATTTAGAGTGAAGGAACAAGGTTCAGGGTGGAGGATGATTTAGAGTGAAGGAAGAAGGTTCAGGGTGGAGGAGGATGATTTAGAGTGAAGGAAGAAGGTTCAGGGTGGAGGAGGATGATTTAGAGTGAAGGAACAAGGTTCACGGTGGAGGAGGATGATTTAGAGTGAAGGAAGAAGGTTCAGGGTGGAGGAGGATGATTTAGAGTGAAGGAACAAGGTTCACGGTGGAGGAGGATGATTTAGAGTGAAGGAACAAGGTTCACGGTGGAGGAGGATGATTTAGAGTGAAGGAAGAAGGTTCAGGGTGGAGGAGGATGATTTAGAGTGAAGGAAGAAGGTTCACGGTGGAGGAGGATGATTTAGAGTGAAGGAACAAGGTTCACGGTGGAGGAGGATGATTTAGAGTGAAGGAACAAGGTTCACGGTGGAGGAGGATGATTTAGAGTGAAGGAAGAAGGTTCAGGGTGGAGGAGGATGATTTAGAGTGAAGGAAGAAGGTTCAGGGTGGAGGAGGATGATTTAGAGTGAAGGAACAAGGTTCAGGGTGGAGGAGGATGATTTAGAGTGAAGGAAGAAGGTTCAGGGTGGAGGAGGATGATTTAGAGTGAAGGAACAAGGTTCAGGGTGGAGGATGATTTAGAGTGAAGGAACAAGGTTCAGGGTGGAGGATGATTTAGAGTGAAGGAACAAGGTTCAGGGTGGAGGAGGATGATTTAGAGTGAAGGAACAAGGTTCAGGGTGGAGGATGATTTAGAGTGAAGGAAGAAGGTTCAGGGTGGAGGAGGATGATTTAGAGTGAAGGAACAAGGTTCACGGTGGAGGAGGATGATTTAGAGTGAAGGAACAAGGTTCAGGGTGGAGGATGATTTAGAGTGAAGGAACAAGGTTCAGGGTGGAGGATGATTTAGAGTGAAGGAACAAGGTTCAGGGTGGAGGAGGATGATTTAGAGTGAAGGAACAAGGTTCAGGGTGGAGGAGGATGATTTAGAGTGAAGGAACAAGGTTCACGGTGGAGGAGGATGATTTAGAGTGAAGGAACAAGGTTCAGGGTGGAGGATGATTTAGAGTGAAGGAACAAGGTTCAGGGTGGAGGATGATTTAGAGTGAAGGAAGAAGGTTCAGGGTGGAAGAGGATGATTTAGAGTGAAGGAACAAGGTTCAGGGTGGACGAGGATGATTTAGAGTGAAGGAACAAGGTTCAGGGTGGAGGATGATTTAGAGTGAAGGAACAAGGTTCAGGGTGGAGGATGATTTAGAGTGAAGGAAGAAGGTTCAGGGTGGAGGAGGATGATTTAGAGTGAAGGAAGAATGTTCAGGGTGGAGGAGGATGATTTAGAGTGAAGGAACAAGGTTCACGGTGGAGGAGGATGATTTAGAGTGAAGGAAGAAGGTTCAGGGTGGAGGAGGATGATTTAGAGTGAAGGAACAAGGTTCACGGTGGAGGAGGATGATTTAGAGTGAAGGAAGAAGGTTCAGGGTGGAGGAGGATGATTTAGAGTGAAGGAAGAAGGTTCACGGTGGAGGAGGATGATTTAGAGTGAAGGAACAAGGTTCACGGTGGAGGAGGATGATTTAGAGTGAAGGAACAAGGTTCACGGTGGAGGAGGATGATTTAGAGTGAAGGAAGAAGGTTCAGGGTGGAGGAGGATGATTTAGAGTGAAGGAAGAAGGTTCAGGGTGGAGGAGGATGATTTAGAGTGAAGGAACAAGGTTCAGGGTGGAGGAGGATGATTTAGAGTGAAGGAAGAAGGTTCAGGGTGGAGGAGGATGATTTAGAGTGAAGGAACAAGGTTCAGGGTGGAGGATGATTTAGAGTGAAGGAACAAGGTTCAGGGTGGAGGATGATTTAGAGTGAAGGAACAAGGTTCAGGGTGGAGGAGGATGATTTAGAGTGAAGGAACAAGGTTCAGGGTGGAGGATGATTTAGAGTGAAGGAAGAAGGTTCAGGGTGGAGGAGGATGATTTAGCGTGAAGGAACAAGGTTCACGGTGGAGGAGGATGATTTAGAGTGAAGGAACAAGGTTCAGGGTGGAGGATGATTTAGAGTGAAGGAACAAGGTTCAGGGTGGAGGATGATTTAGAGTGAAGGAAGAAGGTTCAGGGTGGAGGAGGATGATTTAGAGTGAAGGAAGAAGGTTCAGGGTGGAGGAGGATGATTTAGAGTGAAGGAAGAAGGTTCAGGGTGGAGGAGGATGATTTAGAGTGAAGGAACAAGGTTCAGGGTGGAGGAGGATGATTTAGAGTGAAGGAACAAGGTTCACGGTGGAGGAGGATGATTTAGAGTGAAGGAACAAGGTTCAGGGTGGAGGATGATTTAGAGTGAAGGAACAAGGTTCAGGGTGGAGGATGATTTAGAGTGAAGGAAGAAGGTTCAGGGTGGAGGAGGATGATTTAGAGTGAAGGAACAAGGTTCAGGGTGGAGGAGGATGATTTAGAGTGAAGGAAGAAGGTTCAGGGTGGAGGAGGATGATTTATAGTGAAGGAAGAAGGTTCAGGGTGGAGGATGATTTAGAGTGAAGGAAGAAGGTTCAGGGTGGAGGAGGATGATTTAGAGTGAAGGAAGAAGGTTCAGGGTGGAGGATGATTTAGAGTGAAGGAACAAGGTTCAGGGTGGAGGATGATTTAGAGTGAAGGAACAAGGTTCAGGGTGGAGGAGGATGATTTAGAGTGAAGGAACAAGGTTCAGGGTGGAGGAGGATGATTTAGAGTGAAGGAACAAGGTTCACGGTGGAGGAGGATGATTTAGAGTGAAGGAACAAGGTTCAGGGTGGAGGATGATTTAGAGTGAAGGAACAAGGTTCAGGGTGGAGGATGATTTAGAGTGAAGGAAGAAGGTTCAGGGTGGAGGAGGATGATTTAGAGTGAAGGAACAAGGTTCAGGGTGGAGGAGGATGATTTAGAGTGAAGGAAGAAGGTTCAGGGTGGAGGAGGATGATTTATAGTGAAGGAAGAAGGTTCAGGGTGGAGGATGATTTAGAGTGAAGGAAGAAGGTTCAGGGTGGAGGAGGATGATTTAGAGTGAAGGAAGAAGGTTCAGGGTGGAGGATGATTTAGAGTGAAGGAAGAAGGTTCAGGGTGGAGGAGGATGATTTAGAGTGAAGGAAGAAGGTTCAGGGTGGAGGATGATTTAGAGTGAAGGAAGAAGGTTCAGGGTGGAGGAGGATGATTTTGGGTAAATGATGATTGCTTTGAGTGAAGGAGGTTGGTTCTGGTGTCACGAATGATTTATATGAAGGGAGACATAGAGAATGGAAATGCAAAGGAAGAGAAAACGACAGGCTCAGACAAATAAGAAGGAAAACAGATACCCGTGAGATCGACAGGGGTTGTCCAGAATCTTTTCCTCCTTGGAGTCGGAAACCCCATGGAGGAGACCCGGAAAGAGTGACGGACATTTCTCCCATGTTGACACACTCACTTCTTCCTTTTTCACCTTCTTCTTTCAGTATCATGCAGCGATCCCTCTTTCCCAAAGAGCTATTCCCTCCCCGTCTCAGGAAATCTACAAACAAAACAAACTTGGAAATTAAAACATACCTGATCATACATTTACATCACTCACGCAAACAGGTAAACTCAAACAGGTAAAAGAGAGAACGTCTTTAAGTGTACTCTTCTTACACCGTCTCTGCAGCACGTGATGCTTTGGATGTGCCAGATGCACATTCCTGCACTTCCGTTGAATGATTTGTCTCGCACCGATCCCAGAGTATTTAGTGGGGCGGCTTAGCCCAAATATTCAAAAGAATTGTGCATTTTGTGAAACAAGCACCAAATTTGGCACAAATGTACATTAATATGTTGCGAACATTTTCAGATATTGGGCCACTTGAAATTCCGTAATTGTTTTTTTCAAATTTTTTCAAATTTCGTAATTTCAAATTTTTCGGGTGACACCGTCACAATTTCGGTCTTCGAGGCCGGCCGATAGGCAAAGTGTGACCGGAAGGGACGAGGTTCTCCTGACCACGTGGCCCTCGATCTGGGAAGCGAGAGGCGTTCCATTAGTGGACGCGCCCCTCACGCCCGACTTTTGGGCGGCCCCGGCAGGCCGTTTGTTTTGACGTTCCGTGACAGGCCCCGCACCCCCACCTCCGGGCCGACCGGAAGCTTGTGCTGAGTACATCATACCTGAACAACTCAGTGAGGCAGAACACAGCAGTGCACACCAGGGTGACCCCTTCAGTGCATAAACCAATTAACCTGTCCACTGCAGGGCATATAGAAATGAAGTTATTTTCTGCATATAATAATAATATAAGTTCAGTTCTATATAACAATTTCTGTTATCACCACTACCACTACAACTACCACTACTACAAGCTTTGTCTGAAATTTTGTGGACTAACAGACAAACAGACATACAGACAAGCTGGGATCAAAACATTACCTCCTTCCACCATTGAGTGTAGAGGTAAACATCATGGAAATTATATCATGCCCTAGATTTAATTCATGCTTACCCATGTATTTGCTTCACTGGTTCACAAGGTCTTTTGCATACATGTAATTCAGACTCTCGTCTTCATTGCTGACCACACAATGTTCGCAACATATTAATGTACATTTGTGCCAAATTTGGTGCTTGTATCACAAAATGCACAATTCTTTTGAATATTTGGGCTAAGCCGCCCCACTATATCGGCCGGCCTCGAAGACCGAAATTGTGATGGTGTCACCCGAAAAATTTGAAATTACGAAATTTGAAAAAAATTGAAAAAAAAAATTACGGAATTTCAAGTGGCCCAATATCTGAAAACGTTCGCAACATATTAATGTACATTTGTGCCAAATTTGGTGCTTGCATCACAAAATGCACAACAGGTTTGCTATGCTGCTACACTAATTGGTGCACACAAGCTCACTCTTTTTGGGGTACACTGCACATGGGATTTTTAATGAACAAAATGCCAAAATGTAGACAGGACAGCCGGCTTTATACCCCCTCCAAAGGACATGTTCTGAGATGCAGCTCTCACCAAGGACATTGCAGGATAAGAGGTTTTTACAGCGTAGCCCATAGGGCAAAGCCGTCTAGAACAGTGTTTGTCTGTCTGTATGTATGTATGTATGTATGTATGTATGTATGTATGTATGTATGTATGTATGTATGTCCCCTCAAACATATACCAATCAGAGCTGAGGATCTAGTCACATGACACGGTGATGTGATTACGTCTGATGTCATTACGGCGGTACGGTGGTACGGCAGCTGACTCTCCACACTCTGGCATTTCGTTCAAGCCGTACATATAGTCGAACCTGTCATATATCACAATCGCCATGTCTACCTTTACGCTTTTCATTCAGTGTGAAACACAAACAAACCGATTGTTAAAATGATCATCAAATATCGAAAGCATTGATGTTTCGGATCTTGCAACAATACAGTACGTATAGGCCTTAGGCTTCATGCCTTCATGCCTTCATGCCTCACCTTCGGGCCGCTTCAGACAAATTAAGCCCAGGTTTTTAAATAAAGTAGTGTATCGTTTCAGTAGTATGGTTTTCGTAATAATGATAATAATATAGTGTGGCGGACACAAAAGCCCACTGGCGTGGTGACATCATTCCACGCACCAAGTGGGCGGTGGCCACGCCCGAGGGGTAGGCGTGGCCTCATGATATACACCGGGCGACCAGCCCGGAGGAGTTCAGTGTTACAGTGTAGTCTTACAATAAAGACGTTTGTATGTTACCGCTTCTCCGCTTCCTCCTTGCTCACAAGCAGCGCGCGTAACGCCGCGCTTTACTGGTGACCCTCGACGTTGGATCTGCCGGAGCGATCCTTCCACACGCGACGCCATCGCCATGGCCGCCTTCGTCAAACTTCCGGAATTTTGGGAGGCTCAGGCCGAAGTCTGGTTCGTCCAGGCCGAAGCCCAATTTCAGCTTCGGCACCTCACCGGCGATGACACGCGCTACTGCCACGTCGTCGCCTCCCTCGGGCCCGGCACGGCCGCTCGAGTTGTGTCCGTCCTTCGCCACCCACCGGACGGCCACAAGTACGAGGCACTCAAGCGGCTACTCCTAGCCACGTTCAGCCTCACGGACGACGCACGGGCCGACCGCCTCCTGGATCTCCCCGAGCTCGGTGAGACGCGCCCGTCGGTCCGAATGGACCATATGCTGTCACTGTTGGGCGACGAAGCCCCCGGTTCGCTATTCCGGGCGCTTTTCCGTCGCCAACTTCCAGCGCAGGTTCGCCTCGCGTTGGCCGGGACCGGGCTAACGGAACCCCGAGCATTGGCGGCCGAGGCGGACAAGTACTTCGCCGCTTCGGACACGCGGGCGAGCGTTGGCGTGGCCGTCACGGCCTTCGACGCTGCTGTTCCACAGCATCATCTTCTACAGCACGCTGAAGTTCAGCAGCATGCTGATACGCACCTCGTGAACGCCGCCACGCCCCGCCCTCCGCCGCGGCGAAAACCGCCACCGCGGGGAAACCTGTCGACTCCACCGGCCTGGCGGAGCCAGCCGCGCTCCTCCAGCTCCACCACCTGGTGCTGGTTCCACGCCAAGTTCGGCCACGAAGCTCGGCGGTGTCATCCGCCGTGCTCCTTCAATGGGTCGGGAAATGCCCGGGCCGGCGCTCAATTGTGGCGATGAGCGCCGGCCGTTCGAGCAGCCTGCTGTTCATAACGGACACCTTCTCCGGGCGCCGTTACCTGTGCGACACGGGAGCGCAGGTGAGTGTCATTCCCGCCGGCACGTCAGACAAGCACGCCGCGGGTGGGGGCCCCGCACTGCTTGCCGCGAACGGGACGCCCATCCGTACGTACGGAAAACGCTGCCTCTCTCTGCGGTTTGGAGGGCAGGTTTTCCGATGGACGTTCGTCACCGCCGACGTGCCCATGGCACTGCTTGGCGCGGACTTCCTGTGCGCTAATGGGCTCCTGGTCGACGTCAAGCGCAGACGGCTTGTCCAGGCCGAGACGTTCAGCTCGCTCGCTTGTGCGTTGCCCAGCTCAACGAGCGGCTTGCCAAGCGGCTTGCCGAACGATTCGGTTCCGGCCACGTTGGTCTGTACGCTTCCGGCAGCGGACGCATTCACCCGCCTCCTCGCCGGCTTCCCGGCCCTCACGCGGCCCACCTTCTCGGCGGGGGCCGTCAAGCACGGGGTGGCCCATCACATCCCCACCGTCGGGCCACCGGTCTACGCCCGGGCACGCCGCCTCGAGCCGACGAAGCTGGCGGTGGCAAAAGCGGCGTTCGCTACCCTGGAGCGACTCGGCATCGTTCGGCGCTCAGAGAGCGCTTGGGCGTCGCCGCTGCACATCGTGCCGAAGCCCGGCGGGGGATGGCGACCGTGCGGGGACTATCGCCGTCTCAATGACGCCACGACTCCCGACCGCTACCCCGTCCCCCACATTCAGGACTTTTCTGCCCGTTTGGCGGGCAGGTCCTTCTTCTCGAAGGTGGACCTCATACGCGGCTACCATCAGGTCCCCGTCAGGCCGGAGGACGTCCCGAAGACGGCGGTCATCACGCCATTCGGACTCTTCGAGTTCCTGCGCATGCCCTTCGGTCTGAAGAATGCGGCTCAGGCGTTCCAGCGACTGATGGACAGCGTCCTGCGCGACTTGGATTTTGTCTACGTCTACCTGGACGATATCCTCGTCGCCAGCGTGTCCCGCGAAGAGCACCTACGCCACCTCCGCACGCTCTTCGAACGCCTGGGCCAGCATGGCCTAATTGTGAACCCCGCAAAGTGCCGGTTCGGCGCCGCCACAATCGATTTTCTGGGGCACCGTGTCACCAGGCACGGCGCCGTCCCCCTGCCGGCCAAGGTGGAGGCGGTGAAGGGGTTTCCGCGCCCCCGCACGATCAGAGGGCTGCAGGAGTTCCTGGGCATGGTGAACTTTTACCATCGGTTCCTGCCCCGTATCGCCGAGCTCCTGCGCCCCCTGCACGAAGCTCTCCGAGGTAAGCCGGGCAAAGGCGACGTTACCTGGACCGAGCAGATGGACACGGCGTTCACGGGCGCGAAGCTCGCCTTGGCTAACGCCACCATGCTCGCGCACCCGGCGCCCGATGCACCGATCGCCCTCACCACCGATGCCTCGGACTACGCGGTGGGCGCGGTGCACGAGCAATGGGTGCGTGGAGCTTGGCAACCGCTGGCGTTCTTTAGCCGGCAGCTTCGCCCGCCCGAACGCCGTTACAGTACCTTCGACCGCGAGTTGCTCGGACTTCACTTGGCGGTCAGGCACTTCCGCCATCTGCTCGAGGGCCGGGCGTTCACTGCCTTCGTCGACCACAAGCCGCTGATCTTCGCGATGGGCAAGGTCACCGAGCCGTGGTCGGCCCGGCAGCAGCGTCACCTCTCGGCCGTGTCCGAGTACACGACGGACATCCAGCACGTCGCGGGGAAGGACAACCCGGTGGCGGATTGCCTTTCCAGGGCCGTCGCCCACGCAGTCCACCTCGGCATCGACTATGCCCGGATGGCAGCGGACCAGGCCGCTGACCCCGACGTCCAGGCCTTGCGGACCACCGTCACGGGCCTCCGCGTCACCGAGGTGCCGTTCGACGGCGCGGGCGCGGCCCTCTTGTGCGACGTCTCCCTCGGGCGTCCTCGCCCCATTGTGCCCGCGGGCTGGCAGCGCCAGGTGTTTGACGCCATCCACGGCCTGTCCCACCCGGGCGCGAGGGCCTCCCAAAGGCTGATCGCCGACAAGTTCGTCTGGCATGGCCTCCGGAAGGCCGTCCGCGGCTGGGCCAGGACGTGCCTCGCGTGCCAGCGCGCCAAGGTGCACCGGCACACCCAGGCCCCGTTGGCCCCGTTCACGGTGCCGGAACGCCGGTTTGACCACGTCCACGTGGACCTGGTGGGACCTCTGCCCCCCTCGCGGGGTTTCACCTACGTCCTCACCATGGTGGACCGCACCACCCGGTGGCCGGAGGCCGTGCCCTTGGCGTCGACAACGGCGGCCGATGTCACGCAGGCTTTCATCGCCACCTGGGTCGCCCGGTTCGGCGCCCCCTCAGACATCTCATCCGACCGCGGCCCCCAGTTCACCTCGGAGCACTGGGGGGCGGTTGCGCAGGGGCTCGGGGTCCGGCTGCACCGAACCACGGCCTACCACCCCCAGGCTAACGGCCTGTGTGAGCGATTTCACCGCTCATTGAAGGCCGCGCTCCGGGCCACCCTCCGCGAGGGGTAGGCGTGGCCTCATGATATACACCGGGCGACCAGCCCGGAGGAGTTCAGTGTTACAGTGTAGTCTTACAATAAAGACGTTTGTATGTTACCGCTTGTCCGCTTCCTCCTTGCTCACAAGCAGCGCGCGTAACGCCGCGCTTTAATAGTAAATATAACCATAACACTCTAATCCCAATGTCATGAATACAAAGTTGGTGGATTGAAGCGGTGTATGGTTCATGAATCAATGATAAGCAGTGTATGGTTCATGAATCAATGATAAGCGGTGTATGGTTCATGAATCAGTGATAAGTGGTGTATGGTTCATGAATCAATGATAAGCGGTGTATGGTTCATGAATCAGTGAAAAGTGGTGTATGGTTCATGAATCAATGATAAGCGGTGTATGGTTCATGAATCAATGATAAGCGGTGTATGGTTCATGAATAAATGATAAGCGGTGTATGGTTCATGAATCAGTGATAAGTGGTGTATGGTTCATGAATCAATGATAAGCGGTGTATGGTTCATGAATCAGTGATAAGTGGTGTATGGTTCATGAATCAATGACAAGCGGTGTATGGTTCATGAATCAGTGATAAGCGGTGTATGGTTCATGAATCAATGATAAGCGGTGTATGGTTCATGAATCAATGATAAGCGGTGTATGGTTCATAAATCAATGATAAGCGGTGTATGGTTCATGAATCAATGATAAGCGGTGTATGGTTCATGAATCAGTGATAAGTGGTGTATGGTTCATGAATCAATGATAAGCGGTGTATGGTTCATGAATCAATGATAAGCGGTGTATGGTTCATGAATAAATGATAAGCGGTGTATGGTTCATGAATCTGAAGGAGCAGTGCTCCTGCTTGAGACGGACGAAGTGACGGACAAGACACAAACTCGTCCGAGAAGATGTTTAATGTATAATCAACTCGGGAACTCTGAAAGCCCGTTTATCGGGTTCGCATACATATAATCCAAGCCAAAAAGCATACGTCAGAACCAAAGCCACGCCTCTCAGGCGAGGCACGCTTTGGTGGTCATGTGACCGACAGGTGCAAGCAATTATAACCTCGGCGTCGCGGTTTGACCGCCGGTTACATCACCGGCTGGGGTAACGAGATTATGTTGCTGGTCTCGAGCTTTGGGGGACCCATGGGTCGCTACACACACCCCCCCAGAATCGACTTGGTCCAGGAAGGTCAACCTGAGGGGGGTCCGGATGACCCGACCGAAACGACCCCTCGCTGGTCGTGGGGGGGGGGGGGGGGTCCGGTGTGGTGGCGGGTGGCCGGGCGGGGGGTGCAGTGGACGGGGGGTGGCCGCGCCGCGGTGGGAGAGCCAGCCGTGGTGGCTGGCCGACGTCCATGTGGGCTGGCTTGAGGCGGTCCACCGAAATCCGGTCCGCCCGGCCGCCGATGCTGACGACGAAGGACTTGTTGTCCCGTCGTAGGACCCGGAAGGGTCCGTCGTATGGTGGCCGGAGCGGCCGCCGGTGCGCGTCGTGGCGCACAAAGACGTACTCCGCCGTGCGGAGTGCTGGGGGGACGTAGGATTGAGGGTCGCCGTGGCGGGACGTGGGCACCGGGGCGAAACGTTGGGCGGCCTCCTGGAAGTCCGTGCGCTGGCGCGCGGCGGACCAGGGGCTGGTGGCGTCGGGCACGAACTCGCCCGGGACACGGAAGGCCTGGCCATACACCAGCTTGGCGGTGGACGCCTGGAGGTCCTCCTTTGGAGCCTTGCGGAGGCCCAAAAGGACCCACGGGAGCCGTTCGGCCCAGCCGTCGTCCTGGAGGCCGGCCATGAGTGCGGCCTTCATGGAGCGGTGGAACCGCTCGCACAACCCGTTGGCCTGGGGGTGGTAGGCCGTGGTGCGGTGCAGGGTAACGCCCAACGTGCGGGCGACTGTGCCCCACAGTTCGGACGTGAATTGTGGGCCGCGGTCCGACGAGATGTCCGCTGGTGCGCCGAAACGCGCGACCCAGGTGGCGATGAATGCCTGGGCCACGTCGGCGGTGGTGGTGGAGGCGAGGGGCACGGCCTCCGGCCACCTGGTGGTCCTGTCCACCATGGTAAGCAGGTGGGTGAACCCCTGCGATGGGGGAAGGGGACCCACCAGGTCCACGTGGACGTGGTCGAAACGTCGCTCGGGCACGGTGAAAGGAGCCAGCGGAGCCTGGGTGTGACGGTGGACCTTGGCCCGCTGGCAGGGTGTGCAGGCGTTGGCCCAGTTGCGGACGTCCCGTCGCAACCCATGCCAGACGAAACGTGCCGACACCAGCCTCTGGGACGCCTTCTGGCCCGGGTGAGAGAGGCCGTGGAGCGAGGCAAAAATGCGATGCCGCCAGGTGACCGGCACAACGGGGCGAGGTCGGCCTTGGGAGACGTCACAAAGCAGGACCGTGTCCGCGAAGGGGACGTCAGCCAAGCGGAGGCCCGTGTCCGCCACCTGGAGCGCCTGCACCGTGCCGTCGGTGGCCTGGTCCGTCGCCATCAGGGCGAAATCGACGCCGAGGTGGACGGCGTTGGCGCCGGCTCAAGAAAGGCAGTCGGCCACGGCGTTGTCTTTTCCGGCGACGTGCCGGATGTCCGTGGTGTATTCCGACACGGCGGAGAGGTGGCGCTGCTGGCGGGCCGACCACGGCTCCGTGACCTTGGCCATGGCGAAAATCAATGGCTTGTGGTCGACAAAGGCCGTGAACGGGCGGCCCTCCAGGAGGTGGCGAAAATGGCGGACGGCCAGGTACAGCCCGAGGAGCTCGCGGTCGAAAGTGCTGTACTTCAACCCGTTGGGCAGGAGTTGCCGGCTGAAGAACGCGAGCGGCTGCCAGGCCCCGTTTACCCATTGTTCATGAACCGCGCCCACGGCGTAGTCGGAGGCGTCCGTGGTGAGGGCGATGGGAGCATGGGGTACCGGGTGGGCCAGCAGTGTGGCGTTGGCGAGGGCCCGTTTCACGCCGGTGAAAGCAGCGTCCATGTCCGTGGACCAGACGACGTCGCGCTTCGCCGGCTGGCCGCGGAGGGCGGTGTACAAGGGCCGCATGAGTTGCGCAGCTCGGGGCACGAAGCGGTGATAAAAGTTCACCATCCCGAGGAACTCCTGCAGCGCCTTGACGGAGCGGGGGCGCGGGAAAGCGGCGATGGCCTCGACTTTGGCCGGTAGCAGCACGGTGCCGTTCCGGGTGATGCGGTGGCCCAAAAAGTCGATCGTCGCCGCACCAAAGTGACATTTGGCCGGGTTGACGATCAAGCCGTGCTCGCTGAGGCGGCCAAACAGCGTCCGGAGGTGGAGGAGGTGCTCGGCTCTGGACGTGCTGGCAACGAGGATGTCGTCCAGGTAGGTAAAGAGGAACGGCAAGTCGCGCAGCACGCCGTCCATCAGGCGCTGGAACGCCTGTGCCGCGTCTTTGAGGCCGAAGGGCATCCGGAGGAATTTGAAGAGGCCGAAGGGTGTAATAACGGCCGTCTTCGGGATGTCGGCCGGGCGGACGGGCACCTGGTGGTACCACCGAATCAGGTCCACTTTTGAAAAAATGGTCCGCCCCGCCAACCGGGCGGAAAAATCCTGGATGTGCGGGACAGGGTACCTGTCGGGGGTAGTGGCGTCGCTGAGGCGGCGGTAGTCGCCGAATGGCCGTCATCCGCCCCCCGGCTTCGGGACGATGTGCAGCGGCGAGGCCCAGGCGCTGTCGGAGCGCCGCACGATGCCGAGGCGCTCCAGCGCGGCGAACTCGGCCTTGGCGACGGCGAGTTTGGCTGGGTCGAGACGGCGAGCTCGGGCGTACACCGGCGGGCCCGTAGTGGGAATATGATGCTCGATGCCGTGACGCACCGCGACGGCCGAAAACGTCGGTCGCGTGAGGGCCGGGAACTCCGCGAGGAGATGCGCGAAGTCGTCTGCCAACGGGAGGACGCAGGAAAGCTCGGTGGGCGCGGAACGGCTCAAGGCGCACGCCAGCGAGCTGAAAGTTTCGGCGTTGACGAGACGCCGGCGTTTAACGTCGACCAGCAGCCCATGGGCGCAAAGGAAATCGGCACCGAGCAAAGCCATGGGGACGTCCGCCGTCACGAACTCCCAGCGAAAGAGCTGGCTGCCGAAGCGGAGGGTGACGGTGCTTGGGCCGAAGGTGCGGATGGCGGAGCCGTTGGCCGCGATTAAGGAGGGTCGCAAATGGTGGCCCGCCTGTCCGCCGAAGCGGGAATGACGCTCAGCTGAGCGCCGGTGTCGCAGAGAAAACGCCGCCCCGACGCTTGGTCCGTGATGAATAGCAGGCTTCCGGAACGGCCGGCGCTCATGGCTGGTAGTGAGCGCCGGCCCGACCGTTTCCCGACTTGCCGAACGTGCACGGGGGTCGACATGATCGGGCCCGCCGCCCGAACCTGGCGTGGAAATAACACCAGGCCGGGTCTGGCGGGGGCTCCGGTCGACGCGTCGGGACCGGGCGACGCGGCGTCGCCGCTGGCAGTCGCGCCGGCCCGGCGGCCTCCGGGAAGGAAGCTGCGTCGCGGGCGTCGGGCGGGAAACTGCGCCGCGGGCGCCGACTGGGCGGCGGGCGGGCTCCCGGCAGCCACCCCGACGAGCTGGCTTGCCGAATAGATCTTGTCGGCCTCCCTGGCGAGGTCGTGGGGGTTCGCGATGGTCGTGCTTGCCAGGGCGACCCGTACCTGGGCCGGGAGCTGGCGGAGAAAAAGCTCTCGGAAAAGGAAATCCGAGGGGTGCTCGCCGAGCAATGCGAGCATGTAGT